>NC_043703.1:135971149-136134909 GCF_006229205.1 Suricata suricatta | reverse complement strand
GCGCACTGACTCGGGGATCGCGGGAAACTCAAGTCTCCCTCCCAGGCCGCGCCGCGCACGCGGCCACCCATGTGCCGCCAGGTGCCCGCGGGGCGCGCTGGGACCTCCCGCAGCACCCCCGTCTCAAGTCCTCGGGCTTCCAGGGGAGGAAGGGAGGACGCTGGGATCTCCCAGCGCCCGTGGCATGCCAGGGTGGATATTACCCGCTCCATTTCAGGATCGAAGAAACTGAGTAAATTAACTCGTCTAGAGCCCTGCTGCTGGTAAGCGGCAAAGGCAGGAGTCAGCTCAGGGTCAGGCCTGTAAACACCAAAGTACTCGGACCCCGTTCCCTTCTGCCTCCGCATCTTTACCTGAATACCTCGCCTTCCTTCAGGCAGTTTCCACCCATTCATCTATTCGTTGAACAGGTACTTGCCAGCGCTGTTTTAAGCACCTGTGGCAAGTCCAGCAATTAGGAGAGCCACCTGCTCTCTGTGGGACCTCGTGGAGTTTTACTACCAAAGCCCCTATGAGTGGTCCTCGATTTATAAGAAACGGACAGTGATTGAAGAGCACTGAGGGCTTACAATACAGCAAAGTAGGTACCGTTCCTATACCCATTTAACAGATAAGTGAGACTGAGGCCTGAGGCACAGAGAAGTTAAGTAACCCAGAAGTTAAGTAAGCAGGAGCTAGATTTAGAATCAGAAGTCTGCACCCTCAACATCTGAGCTAGAGTGAGAGAGTGAGGTGGTCCCAAGATGGACCTCCGATATACACTTGACATTTGGCATAAGTTCTAGGAGCTTTGCCCACTCCTCTTCTACATCCCTCTGGAATTTCAGTGGCTAAATTGGATGGCTAAACTTTCAATGGTTAAACACTCTATTTTCTTTAGACATGTCCTGGGCATGATTAAAATTCTGCAGATGTGAAGTACTGGTGGTAAGTTTGAAAGATAGAAAGGAGGCAGAGCCGTCTTTTTGTGGTTTCCAGATGACAAAAAGCCAGAAAGAGCAGGGATTTTCATGAGACCGTTGACCAGTTTTGTGGGTGTGTGGCGTCTGTGACAGCAGCAGTAGCAGTGACAAGTTTTCTAACTTTCTGAAGGCCTTGAACTGCCCAAGAAATTTTAAAGAAAGAAAATGATGAGCTCAAGCGTGGTCAGAGGAAACACGCTTTAGTAAATGCCTAGAAGGACCTCTTATTTCATGTGCCCTCAGGGCTAATGTTGCAGAAATTAGGTGCAGAGTCTGCTGCTGCAGGTAACAGAATTTCACAAAATTACAAATTTAATTTACACCCTCCCCAGGTCTATTCTGTGAACAGCAAGGGCATTGATTGGGAGAGAATGAGGCCCTGGGAATCTGGGTGGATTCGAGTGAGCACCACTGTCCTCCCAAACACTGCTGAGTCTTCAACAGTCCTCTGCCCTTGTTTGTTAAGAGAGGTACAGCCTGGCTTGAAGATTATAAAGTAGCCACCGTGTGAGAGCTGATGGTCCAAATGCCCCATCCCTACCTTTCACATTCACTAGCTCTCACTCCTAGAACTAGAATCAGAAGCTAGCATGCCCCAAGGGAATATGGACAAGGTCTGATCCAGAGGAGATGGTTGATATAACAAGAGATTTGCAAGATTCCACTAATTTTTATCAGTAGAAGCCCAGGAAATATGCATGGAAATGATTCGAAAGGTAGCATCATTTAAAAATGAACATAATTCAGATTATGCCTTCAGTGTGCTGATTCCAGGAGCTGGAAATGGCTTGTTAGAAATGTTACTCAGTGGTGGCCCCCATTAAATGAAATTGTGGTGCCAACTAATATAGATAAATCAAAAATACTCAGGGAGTCAGGAATATTGGAGTTGACTGATGGCATTCATCCACTCCCTAGCCATGCTCCCCTTCTTCCTCAGGCATCGAGGGAAATAGTAGAGTGGGGATCATGCATCCTTGAAAAGCTCTGTGATGCCTGACCACTGTAGGTTTAGGGAATGTCACTGGGAGGTTCTGCCATTGGAAAAGTTCCCTAATTTCAATGGGGATCATGGCATATATCTAAGACCCCCCTGGCACTCATCCCTGTTCGGTCACCCACAGCACGGAGCTGATGGGGACTTCCCTGTGACCTAATGACTGATAAAAGAAAACATTAAATGAAGCACACAGTACACCAGCATTAATCAGAAGTGGACTGATGAATTAAAACAGCCCCTCTGGAAGGTGGCCCTAAAGGATATTGGGAGAAAGGAAATCCTCCCAGTCGGCAGAACTTTGAGCAGTACATTTCGTTGTCACTTGGAAAGAGAGAAAGCCAGTGGCTTGGACAGACCCAGTGCCTCACAGGTTGTATGGATATTCAGAGATTTGGAAGGAACCTGATCAGAAAGTTGGTGATAAGTGGTCTGAGGAACATGACGTGGGTGAACCACTTGGATGCTGAGTGTGAACACATAGGGAATGTTCATCAAAGGCATCTACTTCTGAGGAGGCTTTTGAGAAGCAGGTGGGCAGGAAGACCTCTGTAGATGTCAGCCAGTCTTTTCCCCAGACCACCCCGTGCTGTTCACAACGAATGGGGGTAGGAGGGTATACCGTGTGTGAGTTCATCAACACAAAATTCTCATCAAGGCTGATCTGGCCACCGAGCACCCAACGTTCTCACCTCAGGGACCAGCTCTGAGCCCCCACGTAGAGTACCATACTCCAACATAGACCAGCCAGCCACTTGGTGGCAGACAAGTTACACAGGAGCCCTTCCATCTGGACTGGACAGGGATTTGCCCTGTGGAGAGTAAACATTTATTTCCGGGACAGATTTGCATTTCCTTCCTGCAGTGCCTCTGCCAGCATCATCATCATTGGATATTCTGTATACTTTGCTCACCATCATGGTATGTCTCACTAAGAAACCCATTTTACAGAAAAAGAAATGAGGCAGTATACTGACTACCATAGAATTCAATAGTTTTATTATGAACCTCATTGCCCCAGTGCAGCTGGCTGTACAGGCCAGTAGGGTGGAGTACTGAAGACTCAGGTACAGCCCCAGGCAGGAGACAACACTTAGCAAGCCGAGTGTACTGTCCTTCATGGGCAGTGTAGGTCCTAAACCAGATTGCTGTTTCTTTCATGTCGAGTACACATGAACTCAGGAGACAGTAGAAGTGAGAGTGTTGTGTCCACAATTAAACCTAGACATGCCCTTGCAAAATAGTGCTTCCTGTTTCTATGACATTGGGCTGTGTTTCTGGTGGGAGATACATAGTTCCTTGAACAGGAACATTTCAGGCTCATGATGCCATCAGGCCATCAGGGAAATAAGGAAGTTGCAAAACCGGCTGGGATGACTCATGGGTATTACTGCCAGAAAGTGGTGACGTAGCCGCACAACAGAGTCAGATACAAGTGCATCTTCAACTCAGAAGTTCCCCCAGAGTTCCTTCCAGTAGCTCCCTGTTCAGTGATACATGTTAATGGAAATTTACAACTATCCGACAAGACAGGACTCTAGGACTCAGATCCTTCAGGATTAAAGGTTATGTCACCCTACTGACTGGGAAGATTTCTGAGGGCAAAGAGAATAATGAATAGTGATAATGAAGTAATAAACACCAACTACAGTCTTATGACCTGTTGCAGAATAAAGGACCACAGAAACCATGCATTTTCCTTCCTTGCATTGTTTTTGTATTAATCAACGTCTTTTAATTGCTTTTCCCTTTCCTTTTCTATGAAGTTTGCTGCTGGTGGTTAATTTTATAAGATAGTGTTCTGGTTAGAGTGTCTGATGGTAGAATTTGTGACTAAAAGAGAAGAGGGAGGAACATCACACAGCCATGGGTATAAAGATGAGGGGATAGGATAAGCATGTTTTCATCTGAAGAAGGGAACAGGTGTATAGGTGGGAACATAGCTCTGTTGTCTGCTTGAAAGATTATTAGTGCAAATGGTGGGCTGCACGGTATTGTTCATTTTTATTTAGATTTCCAACTTTATTTTATTTGATTTAGATTTCCAATCTCGCTCCTTTCTATGTCACCCTGTCTCCTGGATTGTAAAGTACGGAAGGTTAAAATCACATTGTCTAGATTTTTATGGAGTTAAAATTCATGAGTTCTGCCAATGACTGATGAGCAGCGGTGCAAGATTTGGAAGATGGAAGGGAGGCTAAGGCCATCCTCATGTGACAAAATGAGCTAATGAGCAAACTTCTGTGCTCATGACTCCAGGTGGCCTGTCAATGCTCCAAGGGCATCCATGGTGGCAGCTGTGGTGGAAGCAGTGGCAGTGACAGGGTCCTGAGTTCTGGATGGCAGATACAGTGGGAGTCACCTGATTTCCAGTCTGCCAACCTTTCTGACATATATGCATTCATTTCCCACTGAATCCTTATGCTTGACATGCTTACAGTTGTTTCTATTTCCAATACTGCACAAGGAGAAATCTCCCCCAAAACGGAGCCTGTGCTGAGGGAGTAGAGTTGAGAAGTGAAGGCTAAGAATCGGGTCCTTGTTTGAGCTCTGGATCAAGCCTCACCTGAACCAGATCCATCCTAGACCAGTCAGTTGTTAGAGTTCTCCCCTCGTCTTCTTTCTACCATAAACCAGTATGTGTTTGATTTTCTGTCTATTACATCAAAAGCATCCTGACTGGTTTAGTATTCTAAATAGCACTTCTGGTTTTTAAAAAAAAGTCCCCTCATTCATTAATTTATTCAATATATATTTATTGAGTGCCTATAATGTGCAGCATTGTCCTGGATACAAAATGATGGCCAAAAATGACACTATGTCATTTATACAGAACTGTTTATACAGAAATGAGTTTCAAAAAGATAAGAGTATTTGTAGAAAAGGAAGCATTCAGTTGACCTTTATTTTTTAAGCTTTTTTTTCTATTAAAAATTTTTAATGTTTTATTTTTTGAGAGAGAGAGAGAGAGACAGTGAGAGCAGGGGAGGGAAAGAAAGAGAGGGAGAGACAGAATCCAAAGGCAGTCTCCCGGCTCTGAGCTAGCTATAAGCACAGAGCCCAACACAGGGCTCGAACCCACAAACCGTGAGATCATGACCTGAGCCAAACTCGGACGCTTAACCAACTGAGCCACCCAGGGACCCCTTTCTTTAATTTTTTAATGTTTATTTTTGAGAGAGAGAAAAAGAGAGAGTGCGAGCAAGGGAGGGGCAGAGAGAGAGGTTGACACAGAATCCGAAGCAGGCTCCAGGCTCCGAGCTGTCAGCACAGAGCCTGAACACACAAACTGTTAGATCATGACCTGAGCCAAAGTTCAACACTCAACCAACTGAGCCACCAGGTCCCCCTTAAGTTTTTTTTTTTTAAGTTTATTTATTTATTTTGTGAGAAAGAGAGACAATGAGTGGAGGAGGGTCAGAGAGAGAGGAGGACAGAGGAATTGAAGCAGGCTCTGTGCTGTCAGCTTGGAGTCTGGAGCCTGCTTCGGATTCTGTGTCAACCGGGGCCTAAACTCACAACCCACGAGATCGTGACCTGACCCATAGTCAGACACTTAACTGACTGAGCCACCCAGCTGCCTCTAGGTTGTTCTTTACATACTCTACATGGTAGCCTTTTATTTAGTAACTTCTTTAAGTCTCCACCCTGCCATTTTACATTTTTTGGTTTCGCTTTCTTAATAACACAGTTTTATTTTCCAAGATTTTTTTTTTTTTAACTTTTTAAGCTACACTCATCCTGGAGCTAGAATTCACAACTCCAAGTTCAACAGTCAGGACTGAGGCAGCCAGGTGTCCCTTTTAGATTTTTAGATTTTTAATGTAGCCCAAAACATAAACTGTTTCCTCTTTGTTTGTGCTTTCTGCTTCTTCTTTAAGAAATCTCACTCTAGGGACACAGATCAAGGGAGACTACTGAATACTGGAGACGAACCATGGACTGAAGCGGGGGGAGGGGTGATGGTCATGGTGGGGGGCACTTGTGGAGAGAAGCACTGGGTGTTATATGGAAACTAATTTGACAATAAACTATTAAAAAAAACAAAATAAATAAACTTGAAAACCTGTCTTTCAAAAAAAAAAAAAAAAAGAAATCTCACTCTAGTTGTAAAAATATTACCTTGAATTTGCTTCTAAAAATCTAAAGCTTTAAAATCTTTTTTAAACATATGGGTGTTTAATTTGCAAGAAACTCATTTTTGTGAGTGATAGAATGTGAAAATCTGATTTTACTTCTGTATCATAACCAATTGTCTTAGTAGCAAATATGGAAGAGTGTAATTTCTTCCTATCATATGCAATGGCACCCCTGTCCTGTATGGATCAGTTCAACAGCTCTATTTTGTTCTATTTGTCTACTCCTGCACCAATCATGGGGGTCTGGGCATTAAGACCCAACCCTCTTTGTTGCTGACAAATCTCTCAGCAAATGATGGCTTAATGTCATCTCTGATTCTTATTTGGTCTGGTTCTCTGTTGCCTCTGTGGTTTTGGTCCCTGGTGAGTCCACTTACTCTACTGGGGCTGAGCAATGCAACTGAAAGAAGTTTTATCCAGCCTTTCTTGGTGTTCTGAGGGAAGGGTTTTCAAGTTATGTAATCCACCATACTACCGGAAATAGTCCTGCGGTCTTTCTCAAAGCAATTTTTAAAAAATGGTTTTTTAATGTTTTTTTATTTTTGAGAGAGAGGGAAGGAGAGAGAAGGAGACAGAGTGCAAGTGGGGGAGGGGCAGAGAGAGGAAAGGAGACATAGAACTTGAAGCAGGTTCCAGGCTCCAAGCTGTCAGCACAGAGCCCTATGCGGGGCTCGAACTCACAGACCTTGAGATCATGACCTGAGCCGAAGTTGGACCCTTACCCAACTGAGCTACCCAGGCACCCCTCTCAAAGCAATTTTATTTAACTTTTCTATGAACCATTCTATTCTTACCTGTGACTAGCTATGGTGTAAAGATTAGGGATTGTTGAGAGGGTTTGTCCAAAACATTCTTTACCATCTCTTGCAAGTTCCACATGACTACCTGGGGTTCTGTGGCCAAAAAGCCTTAATGCCAGAATAAGACAATCTCTAATATTTAGCTTTGATTTAAAGGTTGTGTCAAACAGACATATAATGCCCCTTGAGAGTGGCTCCAAAGGGCCTACTGCAGGCCTTGAATTCTATGAGGATAGGATTTATTCATCTTAGTTCAGTGCAGAGTTGGAATTAAATTTCCCCCAACAGTAAATCTGAGATGACCACAGTGCTTAGGTCTATAGTGGGGGAGAGAGGAATGACTCTGGGAGGACAAAACATTGTGCATCATTGGGAGGCTTGTCCTCCCGACACTCCACTCAGACACCGATCTAGGTGTGTCTCTGATTGTATCTGCTTCTGCTCTTATGTGAACCCAGAGCATGAAAGAAGTTACAACTCCAGCATGCCCCATTAGCAAGAGTCTCCCCTTTGGACAGCTAAATGGTCTTTCCTCAAAAAGCCAATGAGGCGCCTAGGTGGCTCAGTCAGTTAAGCATCTGACTTCGGCTCAGGTCATGATCTCACACAGTTTGTGGGTTCGAGCCCCACATCGGGCTCTGTGCTGACAGCTCAGAGCCTGCAGCCTGCTTCAGATTCTGTGTCTCCCTCTCTCGTTGCCCCTCCCCCACTCATGCTTTGTCTCTCTCTCAAAAATAAATAATAAACATTAAAAATATTTTTCAAAAAGTGAATCAACAACTCTGTGCTCAAAAACTTCAAGTGTTATCATTATTATCAAATTCATATTACATATACCTAAATGTTACTTAATTATCATTAGTTGATTATTTGATCAACTTCTTATTTCATTGTTTATTACTCAGGAAAAGAAAATACCCACACCGGCTGAATTGGCCAGAATCAAGCATGGCAATAGGATTCATACTTCAACTTTGCTCCCAGGGGAGTGCCTGCTAAGCACTCTTGGAATTTTTCATCCATTTCCTTGTTCTGAGTTTCACTGAACAAATTTTTCCAATCGCCAACTTCACCTACAACACACACATACAAACAAACAACAGACCCGGGCACCTGTTAGGACATTTCTTCCTGGGTTTTCTTTTTTTTTTTTTTTAGCTATTTTATTTCATTTTATTTTTATTTTTATTTGAGTATGGTTGGCACACAGTGTTACATTAGTTTCAGATGTATCACACAGTGATTCAACAACTATACACACTATGCTGTGCTCACCACAAGGATAGCCCCCGTCTGTTACCGTAGAACACCATTTACAATACCACCGACTGCGTTCTCTGTGCTGTGCGTGCCTTTTGGTCCCATGACTTGCTCATCACTGAGCTGGAAGCCCGGACCTCCGGCTTCCCTTCACCCGTTTTACCCATCCCCCTATTTCTTCTTGATTTTACCATTTTGTCAGTGCAGCGTTTTACTTTGAAATGTGACATGGAGACATGAAGAAAATCAAAGAGTCTTAAAAATGAATGTAATTTTTCATGTAAAGCTAATGATATCTATTGGGGCTCCCCATCTGTGACCCAGTGAGTGATATGCTTTCTTTTTATATCACAGAAGGGACGGTTGGCCTCAGTCATCTCCTACCCCCACCCCTGTCTCAACATTTGGAACCGAAAATTCCATGTTTTGAGAGTCATTTTCCCCCTCTGAAAAGTCTTTTAAATACCCCTTGAGACATTATCATTTTATAGCAAGTTTTGGTTAAAACCTCAGATACTGAAAATTTTGCAAAATGTTATTACTTTGCCTGAGATTAGGATCTGTTTTTCTTATTCCTTTTAAAAATAAAAGAAGTTACTTCTTTCTTTAGAATTTTTTGGTGATTTGGGTTGAAGTTGCAAGTTCCTTGTTGCATAGCCATTGAAATGTATCTTTATAAAGAGGGTTTAATGGCAAGGAAATGCTTAGATGTATGAAGGGAATAAAAAACACAAAGCTGTTACAAATGTTACCCATGATATGAAACATCCCAGGAGGAGGCTTGAAGAAATATGCCAAAAAGTTAAACTTGCCTCTGGTGGGAGAAATGTGGATACTTTTTAATGCTTTTACACATTTTCCTGTGCTTTCTGAATTTTTTGCAAAGAATATTGTAAAATTTTTAAGTTATTACTTTATTTTAGAATTTTTTTGTTCTGAATAGTCCTTGATTAATGTCTGGGTGGTTCAGATGGTTAAGTGTCTGACTTTGTCTCAGGTCATGATCTTGCAGGTTCGTGAGTTTGAGCCCCGTGTTGGGCTCTGTGCTGACAGTTCCGAGCCTGAAGCCTGCTCTGATTCTGTCTCCCTCTTTCTCTGCCCCTCCCCCACTCGTGCTCTGTCTCTCTGTCTAGCTCTCTCTCTTTCTTTCTCAAAAATAAACATTAAAAAAATTTTTTATAAATCACAGTGTACCCAAAAGTTCTATTTTTCCCCCCTCATTTAAAGCTAATCAAACGAGGCCTAAAAATCAGAGGTAAAGTTAGCAATCAAACCCAGGCCAGATTTAAATTCAATGTTTCATTCACATCGGGTATTTTAAATTGGTCTTCATTTGATAAAGTGTACTCCACTTTATCTACTCGAGTCAAGTAAACCTAGGTTCAAATACTGACTCCATTGATCATTAGTTTTGTGGCAACGGACAAATTAATTTCCTGAGCTTTGGTGCCCACATTTATAAAATTCAGGAATTCATTTTTTTGCTATAAAATTTATGCTTAGTAAAAGGTCTAACACATAGTGCTACCTCTAAATCATGTTTCAATATATATAAATAATTTTTTAAAAACCTAGTGATACCTAAACTATATTATCATTAATTTCCATAAGAAATTAGATTGCCTTAAAAAAAGATCACAGTTCCCAACCAACAGGGCAGTAAGAGGTGGCCAATGAGGTGTAAAGAAGTCACTGATGAGGCTTCCCACAAAGTTCTTTAAAGGGGCCCTACTCAGCTAATATGTGATTTTGTCTCTTGCTATTCCCTGTTTATTTTAAAAATATATAATCCTTGGTGTGCCTGGGTGGCTTAGTCAGTTAAGCGTCCGACTTCGGCTCAGGTCATGATCTCATGGTTCATGGGTTCAAGCCCTGCGTCGGGCTCTGCTGATAGCTAGCTCAGAGCCTGGAGCCTACTTCAGGTTCTGTATCTCCCTCTCTCTCTGACCCTCCCCTGCTCGTGCTATCTCTCTCTGTCTCTCAAAAACTAAATTAAAAACATTAAAAATTTTTTTAAATTTATATAATCTTTTCATTTTAATGTAATGGTGGAGCTCTGGCTGCCATCACAAATTGGCAAGCAAAAAGGTAGAAGGAACTTAGTACTCTAAAAGATAGTGTAGATATTGTGGAACTCGGTCTACTCAGTGGAAATGTGCTACTTAGTGGAACTCAGTCTACTTCTGAATTCACTGTGTCCAAACTTGTTGAAGGAGAAAAAAGAAAATCCTGTCTTAACTTAAGATAAAAGTATTTGGATTGCCTGTTACACATGCAGACTGATGGATGTCCCAGGACCCAATGCGATTTTACCTTTGCGGAACAGGAAGGGTCCAACGGCACCATGTGTTTCCTGGGACTTTGCTCGCATCGCTTGGAAGGTGCTCTGGGCTGAGACGGTTTCGATCTGCTCCCCAGTTAAAGAGAATCCAAAGAATTCGGCAATTTGTTTTATTCCAGCGGTCAGGTTCTGAAAACAATTTTAAGGATAAACGTCTTTCTATGGGAATTGTGCCCAAGCAAAGACAGGTTTCTTCTAATGGATTTATTAAGCCTACCTCTCTAACTCATCGTTTGATCTCCTTCTTTAGACTTTCTCTGATACTTATGTATCAATATTTGAGATAACCCTACAAAATATTCCGTATTGTTTTTACTTGTAGTTTCAATGTATGACTCTTACTGAACTCCACAAGATACAAATAATGATAGCAAGCATTAAGTAGTAAGTCTTATCTAAGATGATACTCATTTTATTAAAAGCACCAGTCTAAATGAGCTGAGGAAATTAATGAATTTGTACCTGTTCATTACAATTCTCTTTTCTTCTGAATCCTATTTATAGATATTGTTTAATTCTACCCAGAAAGTCTGATTTTTAGAATGCTAAATACTAGAAGGAGTCTTGAAATTTGTCTTGTCTAAAACCCTTGTAAATCATGAGCCCCCCAACAGTATCCCTGACCAATGAAGATCCATAATCTTTTAGAACAGTTTCTTAAACTGTATTCTACAAAATATTAATTTACTTCAAAGTGGCTATAGATGTTTTATGAAAAAAAAAAGGAGGGTAAGGGCTGAGGTCAAATAAGTTTGGAATCCTTTTGGTTAAATAAAGAGAAGTTTGTTTTGTTTTGTTTTGTTTTGTTTATCCTACAGGATCTCTCACTCTTTAGTATGTCAACTTGCAATGTGAATGTCCCAAGGAGAGCAGTCCCCAAACCAGTTTGAATAGGCAACTTCTAAGCGAGAATTATTACATCTGGGCAACATGACATTCCATTCTGAACGCAACTTTCAGAAACATTATTCTAGACTAGAAGGGGAGAAGACTAAATTAATACACTTTTTCATGTTACATAAATGCACTCTAGAAACAGAAGGGATGGATTCAATTATACCCTCCTTTGATAAGAATTTCAGAGGAGACTGGTGTTAAGAACTCAATTCCCCTAGAGAGCATTTGGCACGCTCCCTTCTTTTTAACATACTTTCTCTACCAGAGTTCTAGGACTCTGGCTTCCCTCCTACCTCATTAGCGACTCCTCTATCTCCTTTGCTGATTCCTCCTGTTTCCAAACTGTATATATATATATATATATATATAAGGGACTCTTTTTTTCTCTCATATTATAAACATTTAAAAATATTGTATTTATTATTGTTTTTCTGTCTCTCTGTCTTCTCCAGCTAGAAGGTAAGCTTCTGCTAGGCAGTGAATTTTGTCCTTTCTGTTCACTGATGTATCACAAGGGTCTAGAACAATGCTGGGCAGCACTAAATGTTCATAAATAACCAATTTAAAAAATAACAGTATATGGAAAACTCAATTTATAGCCAAATGCATGTTCAATTAAATCTCAGTTGAAACCTACCTATTATTTTTGCCATTCCTAAGCTGGACTATCTATCAGAGACGGAAAATAAAGCAGCCACTCTTAATAATCAGTTGATAAGCATTATTTTATTTCTGTTAAATACACAACCTAAGCCCCTATGCATCGTATTTTTTTTCCTAGCCCTGTACCACAAATCTGGAATACTTTTTTTTTTTTAACATTTATTTATTTTTGAGAGACAGAGAGAGACAGATCATGAGCAGGGGAAGGGCAGAGAGAGAGGGACACACAGAATCGGAAGCAGGCTTCAGGCTCTGAGCTGCCAGCACGGAGCCCGAAGCGGGGCTTGAACACACGAACTATGATATTATGACCTGAGCCAAAGTCGGATGCTCAACCGACTGAGCCACCCAGGCGCCCTTGGAATACTTATTTTTTTAATTGAATACAATATTTGTTCACACAACCAGACATTGAAAGTAGGTTCTCTATGTATATTTTATAATAATGTTGCTACGGAAGGTCAATAACAAAAAGCTTACCTTTTTCAGGTCTTCATATAATATGAACTTAACATTTTCATCATCAAGATGTTTGTTCCAATTAATGGCAAAATCAAAATAGCTTCCCCAAGAAACTAAAAATATAGGGGGAAAATTCTTAAGGAATTTCAAATAATTGAGGTTAAAACTATATAGATGATTAATTTATGCTTTAAAATATAAACTATATATGTGTGTGTATATATCCTTAGACAAGATTAACTGGCATACAGCCATTCCTGCTGTCAGATTTCTATTAATTTTATTATTTTCATAAATAAGAACACAACTAAGCAAGTTGCTAAGTGGCTTGATAAAAACTACCAGACAGTCATGTATATTTAGGTGAATAAAGTGATTCAGAAATAGTGAAATTACATGAAAGTTGACAGATAGTGCCAGAAAGAAAAAAATGATGAGACAGATGTTTTCTAGATCAGCATTGTCCAATAGAAATTTAATGCAAGCCACATCTGTAAGCCGTTAAAAAATGCTTATTTATTTATTTTTGAGAAAGAAAGAAAGCACAGCGAGGGAGGGGCAGAGAGAAAGGGAGAGAGAGGATCCAAAGCAGGATCTGTGCTGAGAGTGCAGAGCTTGATTTGCGGCTCAAACTCATCAACCGTGAGATCGTGACCTGAGCCGAAGTCAGATGCTTAACTGACTAAACCACCCAGACACCCCCTACCACATCTGTAATTTTTTGTTTTTGTTTTTGTTTTTTATTTTTTATTTTTGAGAGAGAGAGCGAGCATGAGCAGGGGAGGGTCAGAGAGAGAGAGGAAGACACATAATCTGAAACAGGCTCCAGGCTCTGAGCTAGCTGTCAGCACAGAGCCCGATGCGGGGCTCGAACCTATGAACCGTGAGATCATGACCTGAGCCGAAGCCGGACGTTTAACCGACTGAGCCACCCAGGTGCCCCCACATCTGTAATTTTAAATGTTCCAATAGCCATATTAAGAAAAGCAGATGAGGGGTGCCTGGGTGGCTCAGTCGGTTAAGCGTCCGGCTTCGGCTCAGGTCATGATCTCCCAGTTTGTGGGTTTGAACCCAGCGCCGGGCTCTCTGCTGACAGCTAGCTCAGAGCCTGGAGCCTGCTTCCGATTCTGTATCTCCCTCTCTCTCTGACCCTCCCCTGCTCGCACTGTCTCTCTCTGTCTCTCAAAAATAAATAAAAAACATTAAAAAAAATTTAAAAAATTAAAAAAAAAGAAAAGCAAATGGAAAAGGGTGAAATTAATTTTAATATTTTATTTTGTTTAACCAAATATATCCCGAAATGTTATCATTTCAGAATATAATCAACATAAAAAATTACTAAGGAACCATCACTGTTTGTTTTGTATATTCCAAAAGCCAGTGGGCATTTTACACTTACAGAGAATCTGTTTGAATGACAAGTTCTTTATCAAAAATACTTGATGTATTTTTAGATTTTTCAATGTTTATTTATTTTGAGAGACAGAGAGCACACAAGCAGGGGAGAGGCAAAGGGAGAGGGAGACAGAGAGGATCCCAAGCAAGCTCTGCACTGTCAACACAGCGCTTGATGCGGGGCTCAAATTCACAAACACATGAGATCATTGCCTGAGCTGAAATCAAGAGTTGGAAGCTTAACCAACTGAGCCACCCAGGTACCCTGATATATTTTAGACTTTTAAAACCTAAGTTGAAGAAGTAGATTCATATACTCTCTTATGCCAAACTTATTTAAAAGTTTCCAATAACTGAATTGAGTGTTTTTCTTTTAATTTTTTTGTTTATTTATTTTAGAGAGAGATTGAGAGAGAGAGAGCACACATGGGAGAGGGCAAGACAGAGAGAGGGAGACACAGAATCCAAAGCAGGCTCCAGACTCTGAGCTGTGAGCACAGAGCCCAATGTGGGACTTGAACCTGTGAACCATGAGATCATGAACTGAGCTGAAGTTGGACACTTAACCAATTGAGCCACCCAGGTACCCTGAGTATCTGTTTTTAAATTTAAACTAATTAAAATTAAATAAAATGTAAAGTTTATCTCGATTGCACTAGTCACAATTTTGAGTCACTCAAAATCCCTCTTTGTGGCCTAGTTACCTCATTTATAAAACAGCGTTGTTGGGAGGTTTAAATGAATTAATACATATCAAATGGTTAAAACAGTGCCTGATTAATAGTACCCACTCAGCAAATTTTAGCCATTATTACTATGTAACTAGTAATAATAATGTTCTCATAATTATTGTCACTGTCATCATTACCACTGAAGCCCTTGTTGAGTTTCAGTGGACTGTAAGTTTCATGCCCAATATTCAAAACTCCTGTTTTGGTTGCTAACCAAACTCTGGCTACTTGGGTCTAAGCCAGTTAAGAGAATTCTGGTTTCTATGTTTCAGCCTCTCTTCGAGCTGTGATTGGTCTCCGGATATGGTTCTGGCCAGCAAGACATGAAGAGAAGTCTGCTGGAAGGTTTCTAGTAAAGCTGTCCTGGTCTTGATAAACCTCCTTCAGGATCTGAAAGTCATGATTGGAGAGACAGTAGCCAACTTGAGAGTATGTTGCAAAGGGCAGAAGGGAAAGGCTGAGGGAGTGTCAGAGGTGTTAGCCTGCCATCCATCACTGGGCAACTGAACCAGCTGCCTACCTTCATGCTTATTGCATAGTGAGAAAAATAAAACCTAATCTGTGTAGGCCACTGTGGTCAGGTTTTCTGTTCTTCTTCATGGAGTATTAATTGATATTTACATATTTTATCCTTCAATCTTTAAAGCAATCCAATGTATTAGGGACATTTTTTACGCCTATTTTGTTGACGAGGAAATAACCACTTTAAGGTCACATGGTAAGTAAGTTATGGGTAGTGGTGTCTTTCAACATCTGTCTGGCACTGGAGCTATTGTGCTGCCAAAAAAATGCTCTAGTATCCTACTCCTGTAGTGTCCTGTAGGTCAGATATTCTTATCTTTACTTTAGAAGTTAGGAAATCAATATTCGCAAAGATCAAACGTCTTGCTGAACATCACCCAGGTGTGATTGATTTGAACCTGGGTTTAAATTCTAGCTCTGCTACTTAGTGGTTGTGTCACCTTTTTATGCCTCTATTTCCATCTTTACAAAACGGGGACAATAATAGTATGTATTCCCATGGGGTTCTTAAGAGAAATGAAATGGGGGGGGCACCTGAGTGGCTTAGTCAGTTAAGCATCCGACTCTTGGTTTCAGTTCAGGTCATGATCTCACAGTTCGTGTATTTGAGCCCTGCATCAGGCTCCACACTGACAGCACAGAGCCCGCCTGGGATTCTCTCTCCCCCTCTCTTAGCCCCTCCTCTACTCTCTCTGTCTCTCAAAATAAATAAACTTAAAAAAAAGAGAAATGAAATGTTAAAATGTATGTGAGGGATAGCATATAGTTCCTGGCATGTAGTACTTGCTCAGTAAGTGGTAATTATTCTATCTAATATTAATTGCTAATATATGATAATAAGTGATGAAGCCCAATCCAGTCCTCTCATTCTAAATCCTGCACGTTTTCCAGGACATTGAGCTTCTTCCATAAGTTGAATTTAACAAGTGTGCAAAGTGGAAACTTTATTTAAGGTAACATTGTCATCGTAGTCAATAAAATAATTAGGCTAAAAGGGTGGATGAGGCAACAAAGACTCCCTATGATAGACTGTTCCAGTGCTGACAGCTGTCCCATTGTCAAATGTTCTCTCGTGTTACCGATGGGGTGCAGTTACAGACTTGCCTTAACGGTCTCCATACATCCAGTCTGAGTGAGTAGTTTCTAGACAAATAAAACTTCGTTACTGGTGCTTCGTAACCACCTTCTGTGTGCTTTCTTTCTCTCCCCTGATCCCCATACTTCATCTTTGCTTAGGGGACAGTGTTGTACCCAGTGTCCATGCATGTGAGGTATGGCATTGCTGTGCTGATCCCCTTTAGAAGTTGTTCTCTTGGGTGCCTGGGGGGCTCAGCCCATCAAATACCCCACATTTGATTTCAGCTCAGGTCATGATCTCACAGTTGGGTTGTGTTCAAGGCCCGCATCCAGCTCTGTGCTGACAGTGCAGAGCCTGCTTGGGATTCTCCCTCTCTCTGCCCCTCCCCACTTGCACTGTCTCTGTCTCTCTCAAAATAAATAAATAAATTAATGAATGAATGAATGAATAAATAAATAAATAAATAAAACTTTAAAAATAATGCTGGATGAGCACTGGGTGTTGTATGTAAGCAATGACCCACGGGAATCTACCCCCAAAACCAAGAGCACATCGTACATACGGTATGTTAGCCAATTTGACAATAAATTATATTTTAAAAACTTTAAAATGAAATAAAGATGGTCCTCTTAGAGTGACCTGTCGACAACTTCTCTAGAATCATGTGGCATTAATTCTGCCTTCTACTGCACCGTAAAGACTCAAGAGAGCCACTGGCTAACAGAGGCATCTTGAATCTCTGGCCATCATACCCAAGGAGGCAGAGTCACTGGGACTTACAAGCAGTGGTTCCACTGGCAAATGAGTTGACTGTTTGGATTAGTTTTCTCATCTGTGCAAGGGGCCACAAATACTTTATTCATAGTTTGTTACAGTCTTAAATGAAATCATGCACATGTAACACCTTCTTTAGTCCATGAAGGATCAGTAGGCATTTAGAAGAGTTTCTTTTAAGTAACCTCCACACCTAAGGTGGGGCTGGAACTCACAACCCGGAGATCAAGGGTCACTTGCTCTACTGATTGAGCCAGTCAGAAGCCCCAGTAGGGACTTATAAAATTGCAGTTATTAATAACCAGAGGTAAAACATCAACATGGTCTAACAAAGCTTATATCCTTTCTGACAAACAAATATCTTAGATGTGTTTGTTCAGTGTCATGGTTTAATCTTCTTTTTTTATCATTGTTATATAGAGACTTAGGGGACATTAGCTAGCGATGCTTTTCTACACAACTCTGTATAGGCCTCTTTGTCCTGTGGCCGCCTCATACTGTAGGCAACATATGAATTACCCAAGTTATTTTTAAAAACAGTAATGTTTTGAATTACTAATTTAATTTACCAATTACTAGTTTAATTTAATAATTTTTAATTATTGTTCAATGCCCACAACTAGTGGTGCTTTGAAACTTCATGGCAAAGCAACTTTTTGGGTCCTGGATCCTCCTTAATCTTCTTTCTTTACCTTAAAACACATTTGATTTTTTGTACTTTTGTGGTCATCTGTCAAAGTAAGAATTCCTTCACCAACAGCCATACCTTGTCCTTTCATGAAGTGTCTGAAGAATTCATCCCAGGAGCCATAGCTTGGAATGTCAGGGACATCATTGTGGAAATGGAAGAAAGATACTGCCGTATCTTTAGGGTTTCGAAAGATCACCAATATCTAGAAGGAGAAAATTAAATTTATTCAGGTCTATGTTTCGAACTTTGGAAAAGTGAAGGGGTGTGCAATGTCATTGAGTACTCTTGGATATGACATAATTTTGTTAACATAAAGAGAAATCGAGGAAGAGGGGGTGACAGATGGGGAAGTCTGGGAAGAGGGGAGAGAGAAGAAAAAACAGATTAACGTTGTAGCAGAGAACTTTTGCTAATGAACTTAGACAGTAAGAAGGCATATGTAGAAAATATCAAAAAAGCAGGGTGTCTGAGTGCCTCATTTGGTTAAGTGTCCGACTCTTGATTTCAGTTCAGGTCATGATCTCATGGTTTGTGGAATCAAGCCCTGAGTCAGGCTCTGCACTAACAGCTTGGGATTCTCTCTCTCTCTCTCTCTCTCCCTCTCTCTCTTTCTGCCCCTCTCCTGCTCTAGCATGTGCTCATGTGTGAGCAGCACACACATTCTCTTTCTCTCAAAATAAATAAATAAAAGTTAAAAAAAAAAGAGAGAAGATAGTAAAAGGAAAAAGCAAGCTCATTGGAATAGTCATAAGGGTATGATCTGGAAGGTTAAACCACAAAACAAAATAAAAATTCAAAAATAATATTAAAGAAAAAATAATATTAAGGACAAGGCAAATAATGTTCAGAGTTTTGTAGGAGAAGATCAAACAATGATAAGAGTAACCAAAGCATCTATAGTTATGAATGCAGGACATGAAGTTTGTTATTATACATGAAATTCAGAAATAAAATTGTTTCAGACCTCACATAAATAATGCTCACCAGAAAGAACAAAAAAACCCCCTACTTCTGTTTGTTTTTATATTGCATTCTTTTGTTTAAAGACTCTAAATATCTTAGTGGAATTCTGAAATCTGTTCACTATAAAACAGATTTTAAATATGTTCAATTCTAGGGATATGTTCTCTATCCGGGTTGAAAATGCATTCTCTTTGAGTGCAACTATAGCAAATATATTTGAAGAAAGAAAAAACTGAAGAAATACTAAATCACACATTTCATTTCTCAAAATTCTATGATAAAGATGCAGACTTCATCACATAACTCAGAAAGGCAGTATCTAGACATTAAAAACTTCCAACTGAAATACGGGTAGGGAGGGACACTCACCTTGGCTTTATTGTTGAAGATGGACGCAGGTAATTTGTCATAATGGAGGTGAGTTGCCAGAATCCTTGGGGATGGAAACTGTTTCATTCTCTTAAAAATAGACACAGAAAAGTGAAAGTGTGTATGTCTTATGGTGAATTGCTCTTAAGTGTAGTATCTGAATGGTAGTTTCAAGCATCCCTATTGTGCCTTTTCCATTTCTCCCTCCAATTTTTAAAAAATATTTTTTATTTATTTTTGAGAGACAGATAGAGACAGTGTTAGCAGGGGAGGGTCAGAGAGAGAGGGAGATACAGAATCTGAAGCAGGCTCCAGGCTCTGAGCTAGCTGTCAGCACAGAGCCCGACGCCGGGCTCGAACCCATGAATGTGAGATCATGACCTGAGCTGAAGCCAGACCCTTAACCGACTAAGCCACCCAGGTGCCCCTCTCCCTCCAATTTTTAAAATTTATTTCTGTTTTCTTTGTGGAGATCAAGAATGGAGAAAATCATAAATAAATAACTTAAATTGTCCTGTTGGACCTCCTTATAGGATTTGGCTTCCTAATTTGGGGAGGTCATTTTTTGAAGATTTGACCTTTTCTACAATCATACGAAATTCTTTTTAGAATTCATTCTTTGCAGTTCATAATTTGTAATCTACTCTTTGTCTTCATTTGGCTCTCTTCTATGGTCAAGGACTTTACCAGAAATATTCAAGTTTTTCCATAACTCCCCCAAATCTACTTTTAATATCTGGATTTTTTTTACCAACAAAATTCCATGCAATCAGATATCCCAACAGAACCTGAAAGTGCACAGCATCACTTGAGTATCTGAGAAATATTTTACTAGAGAAATTCTTATCAGTATAAGGACTCAGTGATTGATTCTGTGTGTGTGTGTGTGTGTGTGTGTGTGCGTGTGTGTGTGTGTGTGTGTGTGTGTATCTGCTTCTACTGATAATTTTAAAAATGAAGTTACCTCTTTAATCTGCCAGGGTTAAGGGTTTAGTACGTTATATGGGCTAAAGCCTTAAGTTTCATTTACACACTTGTAGAGGTCACTCACTGCTGGGGCACATTATTTCAAGTGATAAGATGATATTTAGACATTTAAAGCCAATTTTTCTGTAGAAACTTACTGGACATCTCAACTCAAGCAAGAGCCAAAAAAGAAAAGAAAAGAAAAGAAAAACCACCTGAGATTTTAAAAATAAAAAAACAATTTAAGTCAATGATAAGAACGCCAGTGGCAATTAATAGTCATAAAACTTGAGGGGCACTGGGGGTGGCTCAATTAAGCTCAGATCATGATCTCATGGTTTGTGAGTTCGAGCCCTGCATCTGGCTCTGGGCTGACAGCCCAGAGCCTGTATGGGTCCTCTGTCTTCTTCTGTCTCTGCCCCTCCCTTGCTCTCTCTCTCTCTCAGAAATAAATAAACATTTAAAAAAAGAAGTGAATAGAAAAGTCATAACACTTGATTTACGTCAGAGTGCCCTAAATTTTAGTCTTGAACCTCACTTTTACATTCATTCACAGCAATCCTCTCAGATGGATATTAAAACCCCCATTTTAGAGATTAACAATTGGCATTGAGGTTTTAAGTGCATTGTGCAAGATCGCACAGATGGTAATTTTCAGATTAAGTTATAGAATGCTGTTTCCACTGCACTGCATGGCCAAAAATCACAGAAAGACATAAGAGAAATGGTAAAGTTCCTAACAGGATTAGAGAAATATCCGGGGAGAAAATGGGAAATAAATAACAAAACTGATGTGTCGATGAAAATGTGTGTTGGGGCCAAAGTATAAGCAATGTAAAGACTGGATATAGACATATCTTAAGAAAATACACGTATTTTATTTTATTTATTTTTGTAAGTAATCTCTATGCCCAATGTGGGGCTCAAATCAACAACCCCGAGATGAAGAGCTGGACGTAGGGGACCTGGGTGGCTCAGTTTGCTGAGCATCTGACTCCTGTTTTCGGCTCAGGTCAAGATCTCATAGATTGTGGGTCTGTGCCCTTCATTGGGCTCTGTGCTAAAGTGTTGGAGCCTGCTTGAGATTCTCCGTCTCCCTCTCTCTCTCTGTCTCTCTCTCTATCTCTCTGCCCCTCCCCTGCTCATGCTCTCTCCTCTCTCTCAAAGTAAATAAATAAATTTAAACAATTATAAATAAAAGGGGAGTTGGAGAGGCCCCTGGCTAGCTTAGTCAGAGTATGCAACTCTTCATCTTCAGGTCATGAGTGTGAGCCCCACTTTGGGTGTAGAGTTTACTTGAAAAAAAGTTGGAGGAGTGCCTGAGTGGCTCAGTTGTTAGGCATCTGATTTCAGCTCAGGTCACGATCTCATGGTTGCTGAGTTCGAGCTCTGTGCTGGGCTCTGGGCTCGGTGCTGACAGCTCAGAGCCTGGATTCTGTGTCTCCTTCTCTGCACACGCCCCCATCCCCGCCTATGCTCTGTCTCAGTGTCTCTCAAAAATGAAGAAATGCTAAAATAAATAAAAATTATTTTGAAAAAAAATTGGAAAGCTACAGAAATGTTGGCATAAATTTTAAGGTGATTATAAACACCCTCTTTAGAAAAACAGTAATTCAGTGGCCTGGATAGGAGAAATCAGTGGGACTTTTCATTAGCCCATCCATCTCTTAACGTGGGAAGGTTTTTTAAAACTCCTGTCCCCACATCCTGAGCTGGTCCTGACCGCCCACCGCCAGGTCCTGCTGTGGCTGCCTCCTCCTGAGGTTGCAGCCAATCAGATCCAGGATGCACACTTAGCTCCCCTCTCCAGCCCACCCCCAACTTCCTGAACTCCTCATCTGCCTGTGTTTTTCTGTTGCTTTAGCCCAATTCATGGAAATGGGCTTCCTTCCCCTTGGGATCCAACTTCTTGGTTTGTATTTGTCATCACGCCAGGTGTCTCTGCCGTTTTCCAGAAACCCCTTCTTCAGTCCCAATCCAGTGACTTAATTCTCAGTAACTGAGTTCTTCTGTCTGCTTGTTGGGGACCTGGCGGTTAGCTCCTCTGAAAGTTTTGCTGAGACTGTGGCTCCCCCTTCCCTGCACAGATGCATTTCTGGCGGGGCTGGTGCTGGCCCTCCTCTCACCTGTCCTGTCCAGACACTGAGGTCCTGAGGAAGATCCTTCCTCCCTCTCTGTCCTTGCCTCTCCTGACTGGAAACAGATTTTCCTGTCTACCAAGCGCCGCCTGGTTATATTGGTAGTGTGAGCAATAATGTGTGGTAAAGTGAATTAGAACGGGTAAGGGGGCACCTGGGTGGCTCAGTTGGTTAAGTGTCCAACTCTTCACATTTTGGGTCAGGTCATGATCTCACAGTTTGTGAGTTTGAGTCCTGCATTGGGCTCTGCACTGACAGCGTGGAGCCTGCTTGGTATTCTCTCCATCTCATGTGTGCCCTCTCTCTCAAAATAAAAGAAGAACCTTTATGCACACTAGTGACTTACTCTCTCAGCTACTACATGTCCCTTTCCCATCCCTCCACACACCAGAGTCCTCACTGACACAAAAACATCAAAGGTAATGTCTTATTAGGAAAAGACTGGGGAGTGCTGACATAACCGAGGGCAGAATGATCCAGGCCTTAGAGGAACCCTTCTCTTGCCGTCCCACCCAAGTCTCTGTCTTCAGAGACAAAGCTTTTATGGTTTTAATTTTTTAAGACATTTTATTTTTTAAGTAATCTCTACACCCAACGTGGGGCTCAATCATATAACCCCAAGATCAAGAGTCTGAGGATTTACCGACTGAGCCAACCAGACGCCCCTCATTTACATTTTTTCCTTCAGGTTTCTTGGCTTACTTTCCCTTGTGCTCCTCTTTTCTAAGGAGACTGTGTATATTGTGCAGAGCTTAGGAAGCTCAAATTGGAAAATTGGAGTTCAAATCTTGGCCCTGCCATTTATGAGCCCCTTGACCTTGGGCAAATCTCTAACAGTTTGATCTTTTGTGAAATGGCGATGAGGTTATTTTGCCCTGAAATGAGATAATCCTTGAAAGCTTCTGGGATTAGATGGCAAGCACAAAATAAGTTGCAATGATTATTAGTATTATTACTTTCTGAACTCAGAACTCAAATGTCCCCCAAATAGAGGAAGTCTTTCTATGGTAATTTAGTATAAGTTTAAAGGCTGTTTTGTACTAACCTGATATTTTTCTGGGTCCCCACATTCAAGAATTGGGAATTCTGGATATTCATACTTTTTGTTAGATTCAGCAAATATTAATTCACTAATGATGTGGAGAATCCAATTTGAACCTGTAAGAAAAATCAGAGAATCAAAGCTCACTAAAGGAGTCTTGGCATAGCAAAAGCATGTCACTTGATCATATGCATCATAAAAATTAAACTCTATGGCTACTCTGTGGTGTGTACAATTGGTTCTTCTGCATTTGGAATAAACTGGGTTATGGAAAGAAACAGAGTTTTGTGGAAAACAGCAGGTACTTACATTAGTATAAATTCAAGTTACCTTATTTTTCAGAATACTCTTTTAACAGGAGGCAATACTTCTTAAATCTATAATATGTTCCTTATAGAAAAATGTTATGTTATAGAAACAATTGTTTACTATATATGATATATTATTGTACCTTATATTAGTGAATATTTTCTTTAAAAATTTTTAATGCTTATTTATTTTTGAGAGAGAGAGAGAGAGCATGAGCAGGGAAAGGGCAGAGAGAGAGGGAGACACAGAATCCAAAGCAGGCTCCAGACTCTGAACTGTCAGCACAGAGCCCGATGTAGGGCTCAAACTCACGATCCATGAGATCATGACCTGAATTGAAGTCAGATGCTTAACTGACTGAGCCACCCAGTGCCCCAGTGAATATTTTCTATAAGAGTACATATAATTTTGATTTTATAAAACTCCAGCATCAATTAATAGAAAAATATCAAATGAAGATGGCTTTAATAAACAGAGGTGAAATAACAGGTAAAAAAAATCAGATTGTGTAAAATAGAAATTTAGAATCTGGGGGTTTTAAAGTTTATTTATTTATTTTGAGAGAGAGAGAGAGAGAGAGAGCGCTCATAGGAGAAGGGCAGAGAGAAAGAGAGAGAGAGAATCCCAAGCAGGCTTCACACTGACAGCGCTGAGCTCCATGCAGGGCTCGATCCCACGAACTGTTGAGATCATGACCGGATCTGAAATCAAGAGTCAGACGCCTGACTAAGCCACCCAGGTGCCCCACAGATTCTTAATGTTTTATCCTCCGTTGATGAATGACCATTGTAATACGAGTTTGAGAAGCTGGAGGATTGCTGATGTTTGATCCCCGAAAAATCATTACATGGAAATCATCATATACATTATAGACATGGCCACACTCCTCAGTCAAAACCCAAGATGAAAATCTTTCCTGCTCTCAGTGTCTGATGCCGAATGGGCTTTCTCGCATTCATCCTTCTGGTTGCTAG
Organism: Suricata suricatta; assembly: GCF_006229205.1. Lineage (NCBI taxonomy): Eukaryota > Metazoa > Chordata > Mammalia > Carnivora > Herpestidae > Suricata > Suricata suricatta. The sequence continues at coordinate 136,110,436 of NC_043703.1, read as the reverse complement.
CCCCACCATGCATCTCTTTCTGCATCCATCATCCTTCCCGCAGACACCCAGGTTTCTAAATCTAGCAGTTCTAGTTCTTGACTTCACAAGCTGTGTTCTTAACCATCTTGGTCATCCTCCGCCCTGACTTCTGGCTAGCTTCATGCAGAGAGGAACTGCTTTCCTCCCACTTTTGCCTTGCACCCTGCCCAACTTCCTCCTTATGAAAAAACACCCTTGTAGAAAATGATTTATTTACCACACTTTGGATAAGATGCAAGCACTATGTCATCGCTTCGGGCTTCGAAGGTGTCCAAGGCCTGGAAAGTTTCTGAGGTGCACATGGTGATAGGGTACGGAATCCCCTGATGGGTGAAGAACAAGTGAGAAAGTGCAGTTTCTTTAGATTTTTCCAAAGCTTCATCAATGTAGTCAATAAATTTGGACTTATTGGCCATGCTGGCTTCCTGCTGATGAACCTGTTCTGTGGTTGCCCAGGGGCAACGATCGCTTTTAAAGGAGTTTTTCAGAATGTGGAATAAAGGACTCCTCCCATTCACTTGAGAAAGAAATTATTTCATTCACATCTCTTCCTCCCCCCACCTGCCTGTTTGCACGCCCACCTCTGACAAAAGGCAAACCACAGGTGCAAAACAGGCTGAGGATCAGGGAGTATTACCCCAGGGGGTGATTATATTACCATTATGGACAATCCTCCCAAGGAGAGTAGGAGTAGAATCTCTTACCAGATGATAAGGGAAATTAACTATCTAACAAAAAGTTCTTTAACTGAATCAGACCTGCAATTTTTCTCACAGAATTGAGAAAATTTTATACATCAATTGAACGTATGTTACTGATGCAGGTGGTAGATGTAGGGAAGCAATGCTTAATCTTCATTTTACAGAAGGAAAAAAGAGCTGACCAAAGAGGGTTCCCAGTTAGATAGGTTTCTGGATTTCATGTTTTTGGTAATAATGTCCTTTTAAAACATTGGTAAAAAGATAGTATTGGAATGTCTGTCTCACTGTTTTTATATTTCCATACAGAACTTCCCCCTTGAAGATGTTATTACCTTACAGAATTACCTTACATAATAATGGGATGCTATTCACTGTAGGTGGGAAGGTGGTATATTTCAGAATCTCCCTCCGCCCCCCAAAAAAGGGAGTAAGACTGGACTCCTGGCCAAGCTGCTTAGTGGGATTGTCCCTTACATTATAAAGAGTCATTGTTTACCTGGGGAAGGTAGAATTTAAGGTATTAATTCAAATACTGCTGTTGTCCTTAGCTTGCTTCTTAGTGAGTACAATGTTAAAAAAGACAATATGCCTAGATCCTGTTTTGACACTAATGCCTGTAATTATAGGAGGACTTGGGGGTGGCTGTTTGGACTTGGTAATGCGAGCTCTGATTCTTCTTAGTCTCCCTGGGCTCAGAGCAAGCTGTCAGTCTTACCGTTCCACCTGCTCGACTCTTTTTTATTTGTAAGATTTTAGTTTTTAAAGTATTCTCTACGTCCAATGTGGGGCTCGAACTCACAACTCCAAGGTCAAGCATCACACGCTCTATCAACTGAGCCAGCCAAGTGCCCCTCTACTTGACTCTTACGTGTCTACATGCGTGATGGCAGAAACGGCATGAATGATTGTAAAATAAGCTAGATTATAGGATTCAGGGGCACTGGTGTGCTTTTGAGTGTGGGTGGGCCCAAGGTTCTGTGCAATCCCAGCTTCCATTTAGCTCCTGGATCCACCTAGGCTAGAGGTAAGTGGGCAGGGGGAACCTCTTAGACTCTTAGACCGCACTGTCCAGGCTTGGTTCATGCTCTTTGCTGGGAGCAGCACAGTGGGTTTGTTTAAAGCTCCTTTCCTTGAAATTAAAGACATCATCCCTCTTTTGGTTAAAAAAAAAAAAAAGCTTTTAATGTTTATTTTTGAGAGAAAGAGAGAGAGAGAGAGAGACAAAGCATGAGCGGGGGAGGGGCAGAGAGACACACACACACACAGAATCCAAGGCAGGCTCCAGGCTCTGAGCTGTCAGCATTGAGCCTGATGCAGGGCTCGAACTCATGAATCGCAAGATCATGAGCTGAGCGTATGTTGGATGCTTAACCGACTGAGCCACCCAAGTGCCCCATGGCATTTTCCCCTCTTCTTTTTTTTCCCCTCTAGGCTACGGACATATGGCAGAGAGACAGAGAAGGAGAGAGAGAGAATTCTGGAAAGAGAGAAAGAGGGAGAGAGAAAAACATTGACATGTCTAGGGTGATTGAACTCAAGTCTGATTAGTAAAGCAAGTGAGTGAGGCTCAAGAAGCATATGGCTCTTGTGTGCCCTTTGGCCCCAGGCTGATTTTTAGAGGCAAGTAAATCAGCCCCTTCTGTGCCGTCTTCCTCTTTCTGGAGTGGGATGCCCCTTCAGGATTAAATTGTGTTTTGGTCCTCTTCTTTAGCAAGAGAAGTGCTACTTCCTAGTGTAGTACAGGATTGAAATTTACCTTGGAATCCCACATGCAAGGAGAGGGTATAACCTCTTGGTATTTGGGGGAGTTTATTAAAAACTGGCTTCCCTCTTCAGAAATTGACCATCAGGAAGTCAGGGATGAAGTGTTTGAGTTAACAGATGCTGAAAACATTCTGGACCCAGGATATTTATCTGGTGACACTTTTACATCCTAGATTGGGTATGATGAAGAACCACTCCACTCCAGCACTGGGCAGCTGGCAAGCAGTCCTGTCCCCACTGCCTATATTTCAGGGACAGTGCCACCAGAGGCTTAGTCCCCCACTGTTCTGTGTCCTGTGGCCCTCTGAAGGGAAGGCTGAGTCATCACCAAGATCCTGGACCTCTCTCTTCCAGTAGGTGCCTTTTGGTACCTGTAGCCATGGGTTATCTAATCTCTACAACCGTATGCTAGTTAATTAAAAGAGTTTTATTTGGATGATCCCAGACAGATTGGGTAGCTGATCTTTCTCTGGGATAGCCATGGGTGAATGGACAGGAAACCTCCTAGATATTTATTAATGAGGAGATCCTTGCTGCCCTTGGTCTTACGCCCACTACGGAAGACCGGGACATTGGCTGACTTCTGTGCGTTGGGCATGATGAAGCAAGGGGAACTTCCTTTTGGCCACTTGCATCCCTTTGCTGGAGTTAGCAAATCAGGGTCACACTGGGAATGTCCAGTTTCCCAAAGGAGCCGTTGGGAGAGGTTCTGGAGACTTAGAAGAGGGTGAACAAGACTTATGAATTGGGGAGATTGAGCATTTGCATTGGGGTTAAGGTTGGGGCAGATAAGATACCCCATTGCCCAATTGTGTAGAGGTACAGTCCCACCTGCTACTTGAGAGTCTTTCCACTTGACACTGGTGGGGATCAGTGAAAATCGGCCTTCAGAGTCTTTCCCACCAGCCCCAATACCCTCTGCCCTGTACCCCAATTCACTGATTGAGTTAACTTGATACAAGTCTCTGCTGGACTCTATATTTCTCCTGTTCTAAACCTTGTAGGCAAATGGTCCTTACCTGCAAACATGTTTGTGAAATTTGTGGTGGGGTTCAGGATGTGTAGAAACTGAGTATGAGGATGCCATATAAATTTGTGTAATACTCCCACTGTAATGAACAACCTCCCTTAATTAGAGTATATACACTCTCAATGGAAGTGACTGAGTCTCTGTGCAATTATTTCAGCTTTGTTGCCAAGTTTCTTTTCTTTTCTTTTTTTAGTTTTACACAGAGGAAGAGACAGAGAGAGAGACAGAGAGAGAGACAGAGAGAGAATCTTAAACAGGTTCCATGCTTAGCACAGAGCCAAACTCGGGGCTTGATTCCACGACTCTAGGATCATGACTTGAGCTGAAATCAAGGATCAGATGTTCAACTGACTGAGCCACCCAGGTGCTTTTCTTTTCTCAATCTGAACCATTCCAATTTATCTTTTCTTCTTGTTTTGTGACTCAGGTTCACATATCTATGCACCCATGTATATAACAAATATAAATATAAATTATATATTATATATTAAATATAATATATATTAAACAAATCCCTGGAAGTCATTGGGGCTGATTTTAAAATGAGAAATATTTATCATGGGTGAATCTGTGAACAGGAATGAATCTCTGAAGACTGCACATGTCTTGGCTGGGGGAAAAAGAAGAACCTTAACAAAGTAGGTAACAGCTGGAGGTGGAGTTCTAAAGAGTTTTGAGAAAAATAGATTATGACAGCAAAAACAGTAACCAACAAAACAAAGAACAGACCAAAAAAAAAAAAAGAGAGAGAGAAAGATCTTAGGAGAAAAACGAGAGAAAGTCAGATATATAATATTAGTAGAATGGAGGTTCAGGCCAAAGGTAGTTACTACACAGCAGATAGAAGAGATGGGAGACTATACAAAGCCCAAACATTAAGAGGATACGGATAAACCCAGGTACTGGAAGGGATGGTTGGGGATCTGGATCTGTAGAGATCTGAGTGATCTTGACTAATGACATGCTTTAAATTAGTGTAGTTTGCAGATCCACATTCCTTCCAACTTAGGATGGTTTACTTGTGCAAATGAACCATGTATGCTGCATTGTGGGGGTTGGATAGGAAAACTGGGGACGTCACAGAGAGCTCCTCAGAGGCTCTTCCTTTACCTGGCTTCGACAAAGACCGCTCCAACTAGCTTGCCAAAGACAACTCACCTCTTCTCTGAAACCTCATGGTTCCTTCAGATCAGTACCAAGACCCTAGGGGCTCCTGGCTGGCTCAGCCAGAAAGACCCTAATCATTGTGTATTTTTCAGTGGTTAATTGTGAATGTATTTTACCCTGCCTAGACTATAGCTTCAATGAAGGTGATCTGTTTTAACTATTTTGGCTAGCCCAGGCTTCCTCTTGCACATAATAGACTTTTATATTCCTTTTCTCCTCTTCTGCCTTCTCCCCTTCTGCTTCTCCTTCTCTTTTTTTTAAGTAGTACAGGCAGTGTGTCCCAAAATTCAATTTACAAAAGAATTGTCTCGGGATCTGCCAAAATGCAGATTTGGATTCAGTAGGTCTACATTTCCTACAATTTTGTTTTGTTTTTATGTAGACTCCATGCCCAACATGGGGCTCAAGTTCAGGACCCTGAGGAAATGAGTTGCTTGCTCCACCAACTGTGTCCCCCAGGTGCATCCATAGATCCGCATTTCTAAGAAACTCCCAGGTTGCGGATTCTATCACACTTTGGGTTGCAGAGTGTAGAAAAATAATTGAGTACAGGTTTTCCAGTCAGTGTCACGAGTTCAAATCCAATTTTGTCTCTTGTTAGATCTGTGATTGTGGGCAGGGTAAAACTCCCGCCTTCTCTGTAAACTGAAATACTCAGCACCTATTATGACATAGTTTTTCTGAGGATTAAATAAATTAACGTACACAGGCCGCAGTCAGGATCTACTCTCGGTAAGAAGAGCACAATAACAGGGCATTTGGCTGGCTCAGTCGGAAGAACATGCATCCTTTGATCTGGGAGTCGTGAATTGCAGCTCCACAGGCGGTGTAGAAATTATTTAAAAGAATAAAACTTTAAAAAAAAGAGGAGCACAATAAGAGGTAATTACGGTGTGGGGCGGGGCCAACGCTGGGAGGGGCGGGGCTTTAGCAATGCTTGCGCATGCGCAGTATCGCACACAAGCTCCTCAGGTAAGAGCGAAGGGTGGCTTTAGTTGGGAGTCCAGACTCTTGCTCCCCGGGGCGCTGAGGCGGGCAGGATTTCTTTGGGGGCGGGGAGGGGGAGCGGGTTTCGCTAAAGTTCTGGGGTCATTCGGAGGAAAGTTGGGTGTCGCTATATCCATTCTGCCGGAGGGGCGCGGGAGAAGCCCGAGTGTTTCCGGGTCGCTCGGCGACCTTGGCCCCGTGACCCGGGCAGTGCAGCCTGCGATGCCCGCGGGAGTCGGCTGCCGGCCTGGCGGGAGCGTGCGGGGAGCCCGGGCAGGCGGGAGAACGCGCGGGGTCGCCGGGATACACCCCGAGACCCGGGGGCCGGGGGCCCGCGCGAGGGCCTGAGGATCGTGCGTAGCCAGCCTGAGGCAGCTCCCGGGGGCCTCGCTGGTCCCGTGGTTCTGCACCGTGGGGACCTGGACCAAGCGCGTTGGCTAATCAAACCCGGGGACGCGGCTGAGGAAGCTTGCTCTCCGACAGCCAGCGTTGCTGTGGTAGGAGTCGTGTTGCCCGCAGGTGCTGAGCCCCGTCGGGTTCTAGCTGCAGTGGACACAGGAGGCGTGTCCGGACGCAACATTGCACGTTTAAGCTTGTGCATCCTGAATCCGTTTCTCCGCCCGGTGTGGTGTGAACCCCCATGACACACAGCCCTGCCTTTCTTCGAGCCCGTTCGAGGACCGCTTTCTTCTAAACTTATCGCCCAAGTTCTGTCCTTCCCCAAGGTCTTGTCTAATCTTGCGCCTCCTCTGCTAGTTAGTAACCTTACTTTGTCGTGGACAGGTATGCCTTCGGTGGTCTTTATCAACTAGGCCTTATCAGTCGTTATAAACACCTTTCCTGAACCTGAGGGGACTTGGAAGCTGTGGATATATATATTTCAAAAAGGTAAACGCTGAATTTATAGTGTTATTTGTACTTTATGTTTTGAACCCTTCACCTCACCTTCTCCCCTTAGAACAAAACCAGATTTTACTTGGATTCCTTACATTGTGGATATGGCTGCAGGCAAGCTTTATTTTTAAGTTAAAAAAATTTTTTTTCACCCGTTGAACATTAAAATTTACCCCAAGAGAGGTCCCTGTGCCGATCATGACTTACCTGGTGTCTGTACATCATGGTAAACAAAACAGTTCTCCGTTCCCTTCCACTTACCTACCTGTTGGTTACATGTAAGTTCTTTTTTAACTTCCTTTGCTTCATTTTTTAAAGATAGGGATAATAAAGTTTTAATCTTTTAGTCCCCAGGGTGATCACATTATCAAAAATGAGGGAAAGGAATTTTGGAGGGAAGGGACACCTGCTAAAGAGATTAATAGGATAATCCCACAAAGGAGGGTATTTAATTACCCCCCTCTCAGGCATTATGAAAAGGAGTCAGAAGGAAATGGTGTAAAGGCATGACGGCGGCGGAGAGCTGGGAGTGTAGGGTATTAGACAGCTTAGCATCTGCACAGACATCAGAGAACAAGACAGCACCCATGGGACGGTATCAAACGATTAAAAATGACTGGTTTCTCTTCTTGTTGGGGCTATAGGGAGGCAGAGTAATAACTTGGGTTTACGTTTCATATACTAAGAGTCATATGCCATTTTCTTGACTTATATAGCCCTTTCCCTTGTTTAGCTTTTACATTAGAGAATAAGAAGGAAGACTCAAACCCTTTTTTTTTTTTTTTTTTTTTTTTAATATAGTTTATTTACTTTTGAGACAGAGAGAGACAGAGCACAAGTGAGGGAGGGGCAGAGAGAGAGAGGGAGACACCGAATCTGAAACAGGCTCCAGGCTGAGCTAGCTGTCAGCAGAGAGCCCGACGCGGGGCTTGAACCCACAAACCGTGAGATCATGACCAGAGCTGAAGCTTAACCGACTGAGCCCCAACTCAAACTTTTTTTGATTAGCTTTTATTTTAAAGGAAGAGAATCAAGATGTAAAGTCTAGTTTGCCACTTACTGGGGGATGGTGATCAGTTTTCCTCCTCATGTGGTCTAGGGGCCTCTGGTATAGAAATCATTGGAGTTGCTTGCAAATGGGCAGATTACTGGGTTCCTAAATCTCAACTTGCTGAATCGCTAATCTGGGGACTGGGGAACCAAAGGCTGAGGCCCAGGAATGTGCATTTTTAAGAAGCCTTTTGGGTGATGTAATTAGTTTGAAAATACTGTTTGACTAGCAGTCCCCAGAACAAGTTGATTTGTTGCTCAATTTTGGATGAAATGCTTGAGCTGTGGCACCTAGTTCAATATATGTTGTATAAATAAATGAAAACCTCCGGCTATGAAACATGGATAACCACTTAATAGAATAACCTTACTTTTCTCCACGGAAACTTTAGTAAAAGGCAAAAGATTTATGTGATTAGAATAACCTTACTCTTATAGGGTACTTACAAAGGGCTTTCACATATGCTGCCCATTCAGATCATCTTAATTCTTAGTTTGGTTAAAAAGAAATGATTTATGGGGCACCTGGGTGGCTTGGTCGGTTGAGCATCTGACTTAGGCCCAGGTCATGATCTCACAGTTCATGGGTTCGAGCCCCACATCGGGCTCTGTGCTGACCACTAGCTCAGAGCTTGGAGGCAGCTTTGGATTCTGTGTCTCTTTCTCTCTGCCCCTCCCCTGTTCACGCTTTATCTCTCTCTGTCTCTCAAAAATAAATCAGTGTTAAAAAAAAAGAAAGAAATGATTTACCCTCAACATTCTATATTCTTAGGCAATTAAAAATCTTAGTCTGATAAATTGTTGGTTCTTTTTTCAGTGCGTTTTTCAGTTTGATCTGCTGCCTGTGCTTTATCCAGTGGTGTCTTTGGTTCATTGTGCCCCTGAGGGGTGGAGATTGAAAACTAGGAATGTGGGACATACCTAATACAAATAAGTATACAGTGTACATCATTCAAACTGGGAAGGAATTATTTTTATGGAAGTGCTGTTAAGTTTGTATATGCTCATTCAGGTTTATATGTTGTTTGTTGTTAAACTTAGGATGTCCCGCACTATGGAACCGCTGGCAAAGAAGATCTTTAAAGGAGTTTTAGTAGTTGAACTTGTGGGCGTTTTTGGAGCATATTTTTTGTTTAATAAGATGAACACAAGTCAAGGTAATCCTAATTCAGAAGTTAATGTTTTCTAGAGGGGTGTACGGTTTGCTGATGCATTTAGGTGCTAAACAGTTTTAGAGAAATCGGTTTCTTCTAGGTATTGGGCATTTTTATGGGCACAAGAGGAAGTTGTGTTAATTATGGCCTTAATGGTTCTTCTTCCTAAATGTTTGTAGACAAAGGAAAATGTTTCACACTTCTGTGGGTTTTACTAGTCGGGGGCATACAGTGTTTTTGGTCTGGCTTAGTTAGGGAACATGATGGAAGGAATTCAGCCTGCCACTTACACCTCCTTGTTTGGTAGAGTAGTGGTAGCAGAGCTGAATTGTCAAGTAACCACTTTGAAAGGCTGTCATACTGGTTCTTCCTCTGTGTCAAGCTGGGTGCTAAAACCCTTTCCCATGCTACTGGCTATTGCTTAAAGTGCATGACATTTTGTGGGGGGAAATTTGGAGTCCTCAACTCAAAATTAGTAAATGCCACTTTCTCTTTCCCTAAGGCAGATAATAGTAGTCCTGGGGTGGTGGTCATCTTTGAAATTTGTCATTTGTCTTAAAGTATTTTAGTGCAACACTGTGTTCTGGATGCTATTGGATCTCATGAAGTCTCTACACTTTTCAAGTGTAAGGGTGTAAAAGAAAACATCCAAATCGTATTTAAGAGTAAATTAAAGTTTCTAATTATACTAAGAAGGTAAAATAGAATCTGCTGAACAATGAATTGTTTTTATGGACTCCATTTTACCTTGCTTTGGAATTTGAAATGTCTACCTGGTTTCTGATCTCAAACTTCACAGTTACACATTAACACTGAAAAGTTGCTTTTTATCCCTTTTCTAAATGAATTACATCATATATACAGGCCACATTTGCAAAACTCTAAAGTAACTATGGGAGGCAGCATGTAAGGCAAGTGCAACTTACACCCTGTCCAGAAGGATGTATTGTTCCTGATTACCAGAAGGACCTTAACACAGATTATCTTACAGACACTAAAGCTAGCACTAATTATGGACTCCATGTTTTAATATAATGAATTTCTAGTCATATGCAATTCTAAGCCTTTTTCTCCATCAGATTTCAGGCAAACAATGAGCAAAAAATTTCCCTTCATCTTGGAAGGTATGTTTTCCCCTTATAAAACTTTTTCAGGTACCCATTAAGTAATTTTTTAAGTGACTAATGGTTAAAGGGCTTTTTAATTTTGTGATGTCAATTTCCAAGAAAAATTATGATCTATCCCTATTTTAGCTCTGGAGAACATGGGGTGGAGAAAATTCTCATTTGGAGATGAGAGTAGTTACCCAGGGGTTAAAAATGTAGATTTTGGAATGAAACCTATCTGAGGTGGTGATGGAATCAAACCACAACCTAAACCTTGAGTGGCCTCTGGTTTGTTAATTTCTTGGAACTGTTTCTCTGTAGTGGTAATAATGCCCACTTTATGAACTGTTGTAACGATTAAACAAGATGACATTGTGTAATTACTTAGCACAGCATCTGCTATAAAGTAATGCTTAATAAATAGTGCGCATTATGATTAGTACAGATGCTAGAGGGCTTATATGTGAAATATGTATCCTACTTTTTCATTATACTATTAAGAAATAAGGAAAAGGTTTGTTTTCTCTCAATATAGTTTAATTTTGACACTTTTACATGATTTTATAATTGACAGCTGTATTTATTTATAGTTTATTACAAATCCATTGAGCAGTCTGGAATGTATGGAGTTAGAGAGCAAGATCAAGAAAAATGGCTGAATAGCAAAAATTAAGAGTGAGTACAATTTTAACTTACAGTTTATTTAGAAAACAATCATTTTCTTTGCTTTTTAATTTTCTGAGTGGTTTTTGGCCTCTTCTTTTTGAAATTTTTCTTTTTCTTGATGATACTTTTCACATCTCTGTTGTGTAGCCAGTCATCACGTTCAGCCTCCCATCTAAGCTGTTTGAGACCTTTGTGGGGAAGAAGAAAGATGAGCACACCACATTGTAGACTCCTGGCCCCACAGAGCAGAACAGGAACTTCTGGCTGCTAAGGCTCAGTCACTTCCCATCCACAGTGCAAATGCCCTCCTTTTGTTTGCTGCTTTCCTTCTGCATTTATTGTTAAAGATTACTGTTTAACGAATAAAAGACTAGGACAAGAAAGGAACAAATACTCTAAAGATTTTATTTCCCCTGTACACTTTTATTGGCAAAAGAATAGAAGCCAGTAACAATATCGGAAGTAATAAAAATGTCTATAAAGTACTTATAAAGCTACTAAGCATACTCATAGAAAAACTGCCTCTGTAAAAGAATTAAACAGTTTAAAGTAACTATAGTTTTTATTTAAAAATGTTTTTTATATTTATTATTTTGAGAGAGGGAGACAAAGTACACAAGTGGGGGGGGGTGCAGAGGAGGAGAGAGAACCCTGAGCAGGCCCCGCACTATCAGTGCAGATCCTGATCATCCTATAAACCATGGGATCATGACCTGAGCTGACATGAAGAGCTGGCTGCCTAACTGACTGCGTCACCCAGGCGCCCCAAAGGTGACAAGTCTTTACTGTTACGGTTTAAGTGCTTTTTACGCCTACATGTTCCTCACATACAGATGAAAAAGCCATTCCTTCAGAGTTGTAAGGAACCATTTTATTGATCCTTACTAAAAAAGGTTGTCTAAAAATACATCTTCAGAAGTTGTAAGTCAAGGCTATTTAAAAACCTCCATAAAAAATTCAAGTTACTTACTTGCATTATCCTTGTTAGCCATGGCATTCATGCCAATGTTATCAAACTTGGATCCCATATTTTCATCCAGTAGGTGGCCAAACTTAAAAAGAAATACATTTATTAGAAAACTCAAAGCTGTGTAGAATACCTAGCTGCTGCTTCTTTTTTTAAAGACTTTATTTTTAAATAATCTCTCCACCCAATGTGGGGCTTGAACTCACATCCCCAAGATCAAGACTATACTCTACCTACTGTCAGCCGGGTACCGTACCCCAGAATAGCTAACTGAAGCCTTACCTCTTCAGCCGATACAAAGAGGCTGGAGTCATTGAAATTTCCTTTCCTTTTTTTCTTTGGTCCTAAAAAGAGTATAAGCTTAGATTATTAAACTGTAAAGCCAATAATTTTGGAAAAATACACATTTTTGAAAATTGTAGTGGACACACAATGTTACATTAGTTTCAAAGTGTACAACACAGTGATTCAACAATCTTTCAACATACTTCTGTTAAAAAGTTGTATTTGGGTTAAAATATACAATTAGTTCCCTTTTAGCACACTATTAAGCAACTGGCTTTTAAAAACAAATATATTTAAGAGTTAGTATACAGTACTTTTAAAATAGTATCCTAACAGAATTGTTTAGATAACTAATAGAGTCTTGCCTGCCTTTCCGATTTGGCCACTGATCCATGTTTACCTACTTTCACAGGATCAGGCAAGACTAATTCCAAAGTTGACATGGATGAAGTTTAGAATATTTAAAGCAAACTGTAAATTCTCATTAAGTCAGAGGTTTTATTCTTTGGACTAATAGTGAAGAAAGTGATGACAGAAGGTATATTTATTATTTTGTAAATGAAATTTTTTATACTTCTCAAAGTGGTTCTCCTCAGAAAAAATAACACTGAACTTATAATTGTGAATATGAACTTTTTTTTAAAGTTTATTTATTTAGAGAGGGAGAATGACCAAGAGCAGGGGAGGGGCAGAGAGAGAATCCCAAGCAGGCTCTGCGCTACCAGCACAGAGCATGATGTGGGGCTCAAACTCATGAATGCGAGATCATGACCTGGGCCGAAATCAAGAGTTGGATGCTTAACTGACTGAGTCACCCAGGTGATAAACAAAACTTTCAAAATAAAAAAAGCTAGAACATCTATTTCTATTATTTATTAAATTTTATTTATCTTTAAGTTTTTTAATGTTTGCTTTTGAGAGTGTGAGCAGGGAGGGCCAGAGAGAGAGAGGGAGACACAGAATCTGAAGCAGCCCCAGGCTCCAAGCTGTCAGCACAGAGCCTGATGCAGGGCAGGGCTCAAACCCACAAATTGTGAGATCATGACCTGAGCTAAGGTCAGATGCTAAACTGACTGAGCCACCCAGGTGCCCCTATTATTAAATTTTAATTCATACACTTAAAATCACATTATCTAAAAACAAATTAATTAGAAATACTGCTTTTTATCCATTTTAACTTTTTCCAAAACAATATTACTGAAATTCTTTGCATCTAGTAGGGCCATTTAAAAAATATTTTTATTTACTCTGGGTGCCTGAGTGGCTCAGTTAAGCATCCAACTTTGGCTTAGGTCTTGATCTTGCAGCTCAAGAGTTCAAGCCTCACTGTTGGGCTCTGTGCTGGCAGCTTGGAGCCTGGAGCCTGCTTTGGATCCTGTGTCTCCCTCTCTCACTGGTCCCCCCCCTCCCGTCTTTCTCTCTCTCACACTAAAAAATTTTAATTTTTACTTTAAGTTTATTTTTTGAGAGACAGTATGCGCCTGTGAGCAGGGGAGGAGCAGACAGAAAGAAGGAGATAATCCCAAGTAGGTTTCCACATTGTCAGCACAGAACCTGATGTGGGGCTTGATCCCATGTACCAGGAGATCAACACTTGAGGCAAAACCAAGAGTCAGACACTCACTAGTAGGGCCAATTTTTTAAAATAGCTTTATTAGGGAATAAAATTCATAATAAAATTTAGCTGTTTTTAAGTATATAATCCAGTATGTTTTAATAAATTTACTGAGTCCAACTGTTACCGCAATGCAAATTTAGAACATTTCCATCAACTCCACAAGATCCTGGTGCCTATCTGCAGTCACATGCCCTTTTCCCAAGAAGGCTTTTGCCTTTTCTGGTTATTTCATGTAAGTGGGATCATATGTGGTATTCTGCATTCAGCTACTTTCACGTCGCGTAACATTTCTGAAGCTCATCCACATTATAATATATAACACATCAGTATACACCGTTTTATTGCTGAATATTCCATTACCATTAGTCAGCAGACATTTAAATTGTTCCCACTTTTTGGCTATTAATAATATTGCTGCTTAATAACAATCATGTAAAGTCTGTGCACTGATACCAAAGCCACTTTTGATAAAATAGTTTCTAGAGCATTTCATCTTAAATTTTGTGTATGCTTAAACAAGATACTTGAATATTTTCTCTTTAGCTATAATTCCCATTTGTGTATAGCACCTGGAAAGGTTTTTTTGGTTTTCATTCACCTTATAGGTATAGATATATAACTTCAACTGGTAAGCCCTGTTACTGCCTTCTTAAACTTGCCTTATGGTTTGTTTATCCTTAAGGATATCCAATATTTGTAGATGTAGGGTGAATACCACCCACCTCCCCACTTCCCTATCTTCAACTTATCAATGTTTGAAATTCCTTCGCCTCCTTTTATTTTAATCAATTCTGTCAGGTATCCTTCAACCGGCATCCCAAACTATAGTCAGCTGAGATCTAACATCTTTCAGGCTCTGGTCTTTAGAAGTAGCACTTTATTCAAAATCAAGTCCCTGATTAGTTGGTCCGAGGGTTGTTGGGTTATTGTTAAGCTGATTAACAAAATAAAGTCACTGGGAGCGCACCTTTTAATGAAAGAGTCAGTAGAACTTAAGATAAAGCAACTTTTTAAAGTTTACCTATAGGGGAGGGGTAGAGAGAGAAAGAGATCCCAAGCATGCTCTGTACTCTGTGCAGAGCCTGACATGGAGCCCAAACTCACAAATGCTGTGAGATGATGACCTGAGCCCAGTTGGATGCTTAACTGACTGAGCCACCCAGGTGCCCTATTTCTTTTTTTAATTTTAAGTAATCTCTACACCCAACTTGGGGCTCAAAATTAGGACTCCGAGTTGCATGCTCTACTGACTGAGCCAGCCAGGTGCCCCAACATTTCTTTTTGGAGATTATTTTAGGGAAAATTGTCTCATATTTGAGCACATGCTAGTGTTATATTGTGACCTTACTCCAGCAGTGGAAGACAAAATCTGAAAGACAGTATGTTATAATTAACATACCAGGTAAATCAATCTCTTAATTAGACTATGGCTGTCAGTACTTGAAAGAGCTTATAAAAGTTTTGCAGGTATAAATGTCTGAGAGACTACTACCAAAATAGTTACTATTTTTGACACTTAAGAGCAAAAATATTTACTGTCCAAAATATTTTAACATTTGTTTAGTTTTTAAAAAAGTGTTGTCAAATATTTTAATTATTTTTTAACCACATGAATCCATTTTCATTCTTTATCAATATTTACTAGTCAGCAGAAGATACAGAAGCATTAGAAGCAAACCATAGGAAAATGCCTATGAATTTATCACAGATTTCAGGAATAAAATATAATGCTTTTTATATTAATTTTTTTTTAATGTTTATTTTTGAGAGAAACAGAGAGCGCAAGCAGGGGAGAAGCAGAGAGAAAGGGAGAGACAGAATGTGAAGCAGTCTCCAGGCTCCGAGCTGTCAGCACAGCCTGATTGCGGGGCTTGAACACACCAACCATGAGATCATGACCTGAGCTGAAATCAGACATTTAACCCACTGAGCCACCCAGAGGGCCCCCTGCTATCTACATGTTTATCAAAAAGTTAAAATTGTCACCTGATACAGTACCTTTTTCTTTTACTACCACTTTACAAGTGTTAACATTAAAAGGCATAATCTGTTATGATACACTTTAAAGATGATTAAGAGAGATTGAAGTGAGAGGAAGTTATGAAGAGAAAATAATTGAAGGTATGTGTGGCAAACAGCTTTCACATAATAAAAATAGAGAAAACTGTTATTATCCATTATAAAAGCAAAAAACAAATTGTACTGACAAAAAGTTTCCCAAAATGATAATGAGTGGAAACTTTCACGTAACTACTGCTTAGGTTTAAAAGAGAGTAAATGCATTTCTTACCCTGAAATGATCCAGCAAAGTCAAAATCATTTGCACCTTTTCTCTTGCTTCTCTTTGTATTGATTTTGGAGCTGACATCATCATCAACCTCTATTCCAAAAACAAAAGAAAAGAAAAAATAAAACAAAACAAAAAAACCCATGCTATTAAGCAACTTAAAAAACAACAGAACTGCTACTGGACTAAGAAAATGATTATTTTGATTAACTTTTAGAAATAATTACTATTCTAAAATTTAAAAAGGAAAACTTAACAGCTCCACAGGTATTGGAGAGACAGCCTGACTGCTGATTAGAATAAAAGCCCGAACGCCTGGACGACTCAGTATGTTGGGCATCCGACTGGCACCACCCAGGGTGGTGAGATCAAACTCTGCGTCATGCTCTGCGCTGAGCATGGAGCCTGCTTGAGATTTTCTCCCTCACCTCTGGCCCTCTCCCCAGCTCATGCCATCCCTCTAAAATGAAATAAATAAATAAATAAATGCCCAAACTCAGCCTCTTAAAGAAAAAAAAAAAAAAAAAACACCTTCAGTTCCAAATAAAAATAAGAGGGGAAAAGGCCCTTATTTTTTGCCAATCTGATTATTAATGAGTATAGGATAATATGTAAAAAAAAGACAAACAAAAAAAACACCTGCACCAGAAAAATTATCCTACACTGTGGAATAAAGGAAGATATACTCTTGCCCCATATTTAAAAAGTGCCCTTACTTTCATCATCCAACACATCCATGAATGTTCCTCCATCGTCATCAATTTCAGTAAATTCTTCATTCATACTTCCTAAAGAAACTTCATCATCATCTAAGTTATCAAATTGGTCATCATCACTGCCTTCTGAATCTTCATCTTCTGGGTCTTCCTTGGCACCTTTTTTTTTCTTTTTTATGTTGCTGAAGAAAAACAAAAACTTGTAATAGAGAGCAGTGTTTTCCTAAGTGGTTTTTGGTGACCAGCAGGGTACTAGGCTCGTAACAGACAGCACAGAACCTCCATTTAATATACTAACATGCATTATAAAGGTCTAAAATGAAATATCCATTTCCCAAACTTATTTCAATAAATTTTCCCTACACATCACATAGTCCTGTACTGTAATGACAATTTGGGAAATGCGGGAGGGGGACAAAAAAGATTGAAGAAAAGTAATTTACCCAGCAAAATCAAGGTCATCCTTTCCAGAGGTGAAACAATTATCATCTTCAAATGTATCTAGGAGAACAACATACAAATTGTCAGATATAGCAAAGAATAACAAAGTTGACATATGTTTTTGATTTGAATCACTTATGACAAGTAAATACCAAAATGATATAAATCTGACTATTGCTGGTATGTTTGGTTAATCTACATAAACCTATGAATATACTGATCTTTCTTACTTAAATCCCCAAACTAACGTGGATTCCAGTTAATTTCAGCTCCTTTCTACAACTCTTTTATGGAAAGAGGGTAAATATAAAAATATTTAGCAATGTATAGTCCTTTTAAGTGGTTGTTTTTGTGCTTATAGTATTATATCTATACAATGCACAAGAAAAAAACAAACTCAATGCAAGTTTTTCTAATTTCCCATTTTTTTGTTCTAGCCTAAATATAGATGAAGGAATAGACGCCATTGTAAATACAAATTTATTTTTCCCATTAATAATCCATGCCCAACTAAATACTTTTTCTGGAACAAGTGCAGGTGAACTACCACATGCCACCGAAGTACTTCTCAATCCTCCACTGTCGTTTGCATGGTATTCTTAGCCAAATGATTTCCTAAAACTAACATCACTCCTAGCAGTAATATCCCAGTATTCTACAAGGAAATAGAAATAGATTATTTTACAAATTGAAGAGTTTACAAAAACAAATTACCAATCATCTTTTCAAATTCGTCATCATCCACATCTTCTATGCTCTCTTCATCTGCATTTCGTTTTTGTTTCTCCTTAACAATAGCAACTTTTTTATAGTATCTAAAATAAAATGGATGTTATATATTTAATAATTTTATGAAAGAGCTCATCTTACTATAATTTGTGTCACCTATGACCAGTGACACAAATATAAAAACTGCTAACTCGATATAAGTGACTAAAATTTGTATTTATTGTAGAAAAATAGTTTTGAATTAAAATAGAAACCACTGGATGTGAAGTATAATACATTTCAAAGATTTAGGATTCAGTTTTCCATAAAAACACCTCATCTTAATTAAATGGCATAGTGAAAAATGTTTTAAAATCAACACTAATGATCCAAGTGTTAGGATAAAACCAACTGTGACTCTAGAGAATACCCAATGAGAGTATTTTATCAGTCAGACCTATCCTCATACAAGGGTACAGTGAAACCTGGCATTCTGCAAATGGGATCATACCCTCAAAATTCTTCACACAAAATGTTTTTTAAAGAGCAAATCAAATCAAATGGACTTAACCAATCAGATAACGGTAATACTAGAGTAGGTTTAGGACTTCTCTCTATAGCAGCACAGTGAACTTTGCTAATTCTGCTTAGAGCTATGTTTTAGACAAATTATTCATGAGTTGCTTATTATGTTAGACTGATAACAGACTTAAAGCCTGTAAGATAATTACTATATTAAAAAACCAAGAAATTAAAGATTAAGTTTCATAAAGTCAAGAGTCATAAAATAAAAATACCCCCAAATTTACTTGTTTTAAGTTTCATTTACATATCTTTTTTTTTTTTTTTTTTAATTTGATAGAGAGGAAAAGTAAGTGAGGCAGAATGCTCGCAAGCTGGGGAGAGGGGCAGAGGGAGAGAGAATCCCAAGTTGACTCGATGATCAGCAGAGCCCAAGGCAGGGCTTGAAATGAAATCAAGAGTCAGACATTCGGCCAATTGAGACACACAGGTGCCACATACTTTGCTTAGAGATTTTAAGATTAGCAAACCGAATGATTTATAAACTCCCTTTGCAAAACAACAAAAAAACCCTACCTTCTGATCTTTTCAAGACACACCTATGTTAATGAAACATTTTATGGAATCTAAAAATTTAAATTTTAATAGTACCCAAATGGAACTATAAGTATATTACCTGTAGAAAAACAGTTCATCCACTGGTATTTGGCTTTCATCTTTTGCAAGGAACTCCTTACTGTTCACTAGGAAAACAGATTAAGATAAAAATTTTATTAAAGCAATCCTTTTTTAGGTTACTCAAGCTCTTAAGACTACATACAACATACTAGAACTCTAAAATCTCAAAATGTTAAGGCAGGTGGATGGAAGGGATCTACTACTGCAAAGGGCAATCTCTGGAAAAGTCTGAGTGCAGAAGACCCAACACTGAAACTGTCAGCTACAACGAAGTGCGTGACCACCAAGGCATCAGAGAGAAACAACACTGTTCTCTCATCCTCCAACTGCATCCAGGATCCTAATTTCAGGAGAAAATTAAAGAGTTCTCTTAATAATCACTTTATACTTGACATCTTCATTTCAGAAAAAGACAGTAATGCCTGCCATTCTGGAACAGGAAGTAAAGGTAAATAGAATTATCCACAATTTTACATATACTAAGATGGAAACTAAGGAACAAGAACAAGGCACTATAGGAATATTACTTCCCTCTTCACAGTAAAAATTTCTAACTCTTCTTGATTAAAAGCAGATTTGGGTGAATTCTAACTAGTGACTTTGGGCAATTCCATTTGTATCTCTGGGCCTCTGTGAAATATGTTAGTTGGAAATTAAATGATTTATAAGGTACAAATTAATCCTAGTCTCTGAACAAAATGCTGTGCTTTATTATATAAAGAAATGTCTGAATACAGAAACAGAATCAGACCCACAAGATGGGTACTCCAGACCCACACACGGTTATCAACTAGTTTAAAATCCCCACTCTTGCATGTGTATGCAGATGCTCACTCTCTCTCAAAATAATAAACATTAAAAAAGGGGAGAAATCTATAAAATACTGTACTTTGTGACAAAAGCAGTTGTGGGCTTTCTGCTGAACCCATATTAAAGAGTTTAAGATGGCTTTAACTATTAAAGAGTTGTATGTGGGTATGGGGGGGTCATCACTGATAAAGCTACAGATACAGAAATGGCAAAATGTTGGTAACTGTTCACGCTGGTGATAGTTATAAGGGGTTCATTATACTATTTGTGTATTTGGATATGTTTGAAACTTTCTGTAATGTTAAAAAAAAAAAAAAAAGCCCAGTCAGACCCAGTAAACTTGCGAATGCATACACATTCTTGGGAACAAGATAATGTCTCTGGTGCTTCGGTATTATTCTGGTAAAGTGGAGGAAAGAATAAAACAATTTATGTGTTTTGACTTGTACTACCTTGTCCATTTCAACTGTCCAAGCTTGATGCTTACCAGCAAGACTACGAACATCGTTCATAAAATGTTTTCTTTTTGGCTGCATCACAACACTATCTGTGTTTTCTGAAATGTAAAATCAAGACAGTGCAATGTAAAACCTAGCTTTATGCTCATTTTATTTATTACATATCAACACTGAAAACCAAATAATTAATTAGAAGCATACCTTTGCCTTTATGTGGCTTTGGATTTCGGTATACAAATCGATCTAAGAATCTCATTAATGTAAAATCCTGGAGTGGGTCCCCTGAATACTGAATATGATTTCCCTGAAAGGTGGAGGAGGTGGGAGGATTAAGAGCTGAACTCAAGTTATATATATGCATCCAGGTAAGAAAAAAAAAAAAGAAAAACAATGCACCAAAGGCACAAACACGCCATAAATGACTGTTCAAACATCCATTTCATCCCTCTTTACTTGAAGAATCACACACACACTCATACAGATGTACTTTATGATGTACTGCTGATTTTATGAACAGGTGAATGATATTAATGCTGCAGGTCCTCTAACTATTAACCAGCAATCAAACACTGAAGTGGCACAGAGACAAACAAATGGAAAAGGAATGGGCACTCTTTCCTGAGGAGAAAAGCCAGAAAGTGATAATAACAGTTGCAGTTTTCTAATATCCTGTATTTCCATTCACTTCAGAATGGGAAGAATTATCTGCTGCACTGTATTGAAGAAGCCACTGCTCCTTTACAACAGCAGAAAATGTTTATAATTCTATGTGGTAGACAGAAAACAGTGTATGACCAATTATTGATTATCTAAAACTAGATTACTTATTTTTTCTTATTTCTTATCTTTGCAGCATTTTAGACTTACCTGAAGGATAGTCTTTGCAAAAAGGGCCACAGAGGGATGAAAATGCTCAGACAGCTAAAAAGAAAAATGTAAGCAAAGTCAACTCTTACTACACTAAACCAAAGAACTGAAACTTGAGCCCATTGTATTTCTCAATTTTGCACACACATTACTTAAGATTTTCTATATGCAAATGTAGAAACATAAATGCATAAATTTAGGGGTGACTGGATGGCTCAGTTGGTAAAGTGACTCTTCATTTCCGATTAGATCATGATCTCACAGTTCATGAGTCTGAACCCTGCATCAGGCTCTACACTGATAGTACAGAACCTGCTTGGGATTCTCTCCCCCACCTCTGGCCCTCCCGTACATACATGCATGCTCTCCCCCTTAAATAAAACTTAAAAAAAAAAAAAGTGTAAATTTAATGTTTAGCAGAAATATGGGTTAAAAGCATTACAGCTGGGTGACATACTTCAAATTGCTTCCTTGTGTCAATTTACTAACGTCTAAGTAACTAAACACTATAATTTACAATAAAAATGGAAACTTCAGAGTGTTAAATTCAGAAGGCAAATATAAAGCATTAATGAATTAAAAGACAATTTAAAATTACTTTACCTTTTTGAGTTCCCAAAGACTAGTGTTTTCAGCTCCACAGAACAGAGGGTTTCTACTGAATGGATCATATGTCTTTGACTGTTTGCCACCTGAGAACAAAAAAATACTATTTCTCAAATGCTTTATTCCTAGCCCAAGAGTGCACTAAAACTATCATCATTAATTGTTGTTGCTAATAACTATGACATGTTAGATGTATATGTAATATTACTATGAATTTTCAATGTTCTTAGCCAGGTATCTTACCTAGATAAAAAATTCTAAGTCCCAACAAGAATTAGTTATAGTACCCAAGATAGCATTTGCTACCTTGAAGTAGCAAACTGAATAAACCAGGCAGCAAAAGGTGCCCCAATCTAGGTCAATTAGATCATAGTGTTAAAATGGCAAATAACCTGAAGATAAAATAGGTCTAAATTCTTTTGAAACGTTAAAAGCACTGAATATTTGTTATTAAATTATGTGCAGAAATAATTCTCACTTGGGACAAATTTTACATTATCTTCTTCATGATTTCAGAAACTCAGGATCAAAAGTTTAAGAGAACTTTCAGAACACATTACAAAGAACTCTCTAACTTCACAATTCGCATCATCTTTCTAAAGGATTACTACTCTCAGTCTTGCCTTCAGGGAAACTGATGGATTCTTTTAAAAACTTTCCTGCTGGCTACCATACTTCTCCTTCATATTTCATAGGCAAACAAGTCTGGGGAGATGAAATAATTTTACCAAGAGTCCCACAACAGGTTTGAGGAAATGGGTCTGGCATATTTCTTGATCTGCAAGGTTAGTGTGCTTTTTAGAACCTCAAATAAAGAGGCTGCATTTCCAAGAGGTATTTGCTTTAATTTCTAAGATCTGAACTACTTTAAAATGTGTTATTATCTATAGTATTGTTAATAAATAGATCAGTGAGTCACTATATTAAAAATTTAGCTCTAAGTTCCTGAATATATCTGCTTATAAAAGCACTACTTAAAAAAAAAATACTGAGGACTTCCTAAATGGTGTATTAATTTCTGTTAAGATCAAGGGGGAATTCAATTCCCTGATTTAAAAGTTCAAGAGAAAAATTTGAAGATTAAGAAACTCACCTTTCAAATTATCGAAGTGCACCCAAGAAGCAGACTCTGATTTTTTTGTTCCCACAGGACTTTCAGAAACAGTTTCTTCTGTCTCAGCTTTTTTTACTGTGTCTGTTTCTTTATCTGCATCAGTGAATTGTTCTGTGTCTTCATCATCTCCTATGTCAATAAAATTCTCTTCATCAGACTCCTAAAATAATGTTTTAATAAATCTACATTAATCAACTAAAAGTTTGCATTTAGTTCAGTGAGGGAGTTTAGAATCCACTTATTGCAATAATGGTGAAACATGAATGTTCCATCAATCAAATTCATGATGAGAGGATTCCATGTTCTTTTTCCTAAATGTAAAAGGAGTTAAGTTTTCAGCCACAATTTCCTGGAGACTTTGGGGCTCTTTTTTTTTTTTTTTAAACATGACAACATTCAACCCTCAAATTTCTGAGTGTTTTAAATAACCCTATCAAGTAGGTGCTAATATGTTCATTTCACAAACAAGGCAACAAGTTTAAGAGACCTCCCAGCTCTGTAACTATCTGTAACTACCTCATATAATTATAGTTCAGTACAGTTTATTATGAGTAAAGGGATCATGCAACATGCCCAACTAGTAGACTGTACACCTGGGACTAAAATCCAAGTCTGTCCAAATCCACAACTCACACTTGTTCATGCTCCAGAAAACTTAAGTTATTGAAGCAAAAAGAAAAATGCGAATATATTTCAGAACCCACTCGATATAAAAAGCAGTTGTAAAATGTACCGGATGATCATCTAGTTGACTTCTTAAACCTGGTTTTGCTTTAAGGATCTCCGACACAAGATATAAAGCTCCACATATGAACGGTGGCATTTGTTCACAGGTAACTTGGAGTAACCTTTTCACAAAAGCCTTGACCCTGCGCAACACAATGTCCGCCTTCAGAGACTTGTAGACAAGATTAAGAAACATGGCTTGCTTGGAACACAACATCAACCCTGGATCCAACATCTTCCTATAAAACAAAAACAAGATCAAATGTTTATTCATCACACACCTCCACAACCAGCAGTAGAGGCACTGCTAACCCCATCTTAGTTAGGGATAACCTTCCTGTTCTGCTTTACAAGAGACCACTCATGCCCTCAGATAGAATATGGTAAAAGAATGATGATCTTGGGGGTGTCCGGGGGCAGGAGGAAAGGAGAATTACCACAGGAAAATGAGACTTTTTTGGTTTCTTTTCCAAGTGGTTCTCCATTCTCTAGGATAACAGCATAATTTTTTATATAACCACAAAACTACACATGAGAGGCTAATCCAAAACCAAAAAATGAAAACGGACTTATGAAAGCAGTGGACTAGACCAGGGCTCTTATCTTGTATTCCTACTTCCTAGCTGGGGACCGGAGGCAGCCTTCCACATATTTCTAATGAAGAACATACATGTAAAGTAGAAAACTGAACAAGATAATTTAAATTTTTCCTCTTTATCCTAGTTGCTGAATCCTAGAGATGCTCCAACTGTTCTTCTCGCCAGACATTAGGATAAACAGAATTAATGCAATCCTTGGTATATGTTCATGTGCAATATTACTTCTTATTCTAAGCACTTCTATTACCTTTCTTCCATTAATACTAGAAATGGAAATATTTGATCTTGTGAAACATCTTCATACTGCTCTGCATACCTAGTTTCCCCCATTTGTCAGTTCTGTATTTCTTGTGATATTCTGAGATCTCCTGTATCATTTAATCTTTTATACTTGATTTTCTCTCTTCACATTTAACATTTTCAATATTTCCATCCATTTTGTGACTCATTTTTTAAAACATCTGAGAGTTGATAGGTGTGTCCCCACCATTTGACAGAGAACATACTTTGTAAACCAAATCATTTGTTTCCTTTATCCTTCAAATTATATTAGAGAATTTTTGTTTATAGGGAATTTTGCTTAAATGAAATACTATAAGAAGGCTTATACGCCCTTTGAGGAGATCCATCTGTGAGAGTTCCTGGCAAGCAATAATTTAAAGAATTTAAGAGTGTACTCCTCAGATATTAGACTGTTGTGTTAAACAGAGATGGGAAATGGATATTAGAAAAAAATGTTTCCAATAAATTCGAAACATTGTCCAAAAGGTTCTTATGACCATCAAAGTTACCAAAAAATCCCAAAACAAAACAAAAAAACTTAAAACCTGGAAACTTCTACATTTTCAGTCCTAGAATTCTTTCCAAAGTAAAGAAGTTTTTATTATTTAAAAAAATTGTAGGGCGCCTGGGTGGCTCAGTCTTAAGGTTAAGTGTCTGGCTTCGGCTCAGGTCATGATCTCATGGTTCATGAGTTTGAGCCCCACATTGGGCTCTGTGCTGACAGCTAGCTAGAGCCTGGAGCCTGCTTCAGATTCTGTGTCCCCCTCTCTCTCTGGCCCTCCCCTGCTCTCGCTGTCTCTCAAAAATAAATAAAAAACAAAAAAAAAAATTTTTTTTAATTGTAGACTAGTAAGAGTTATGGAGAGGACTCTGAGATATTCTTTAGTTTCCCAGTGCGATCAGCACCGTGAAACATCATGAACTCCCAGAGCCCACAGACCAGGATTTGCCATCTGAACTGGCCTGGTCATGTCTGTGTGACTTTGCACAAGTTACTGTACCTCACAGACGGAGAGATGTTAGGAATACAGTAAAGAAATTCATGTGAGCCAACAAGAGCAACAGCAGCCGACACTTGTAGGGCACTGACTGTACATGAGGCTTTAAACACTTCACATGTGAAGATTACGTGGGTTAACATATACATTAAGTCTATACAAAGTCACCGTTCTGTCATTGTTTAGCTATGTAACCTTGAGAAGTTTCAGAACAACTAACCCTACGGATAGGTGCACTCATTTCCATTGTACAAACTGGGCCACTGTGAAATAGCATCAAAATGTTTCCAAATAGGGTTTTAAAGAGGATTAAGTAATCTGTCCAAAGTTACACAGCAAACTAATGGCTAGGACTCAAATCCATGCACTGGGGCTTAAGTTAAATATATTAATTAGCACATTCTATTTCTCATAAGATACATGTACATAAATTATTAAAACGAATTAGAAAGGAATATAGGGGTGCCTGGGTGCCTTGGTTGGTTAAGCATCCAACTCTTGATTTCAGCTCAGATTATAATCCCAGGGTCGTAGGAGTGAGACAAGCATTGGGCTCCATGCTGGGTGTGGAGCCTGCTTAAGGTTCTGTCTCTCCTTCTCTCTGCTCCTCTCCCCCACTCACGCTTTTTCTTAAAAAAGAAAAAAAAAGAAAAGGTATGTGTAGCTTGTTGGCATACCTGAAGAGTTCCAAAGTTCTTGTTTATACACTGTTCAAAATACCATCCCTGAATGAGTGTCAGGACAACTGCAGAATTCAGTAAACAAAATCTTATTTCTAATAAGTAAAAAATTCCAAAAATGAAACCCTTATCCTCCCTAACACACTTTCTCATTTACCCTCTGTCTTCCCCACTGTGAACACAGGCACCTCTAGGGTGGGGTTTTGTTCAGTGCTAGAGCACTAGGAACAGTGTCCATCATACAGATGGCACAAAAACCTCCTGTTGAATGAATGGCTGTGTGAAGGGCAGGGGATAGAAATATAGGGCTGAGGACGGGAGTGAAGGAAACTTCAACTGCAGATCTAGTTTTTTTAATACCCCCCCAACCTTTTTTAGTTTATTTTTGAGATAGAGAGGGTGTGCATGTGAACTGGGGAGGGACAGAGAGAACCCCAAGCAGGTTCCTCACTGTCTGCACAGAGCCTGAAGAGGGGCTTGATCTCAATGAACCACAAGATCATGACCAGAGCCAAAACCAAGAGCAGGGTACTTAATGGACTGAGCCACTCAGGTGCCCCAGCAGTTCTAACTTTTTAATATTTGAAAGATTTAGACAGATAGAGCAAAATGTTAAAGTTGAAATATTAGATAATAGGATATGGATGCTTTCCTGGGGGAGGGCATTCTTCTGTATTTTAACTTCTCAAAATAAAAATAATGCATGCAAAACATTTAACACAGTATTCCAACAAGAAAACAAAGATTACGTGACTTACTCAAAGTTGGTGACTGACAAATCGCTGAGGAAGGGGACCAAAAATTCACTTTTCTAAGTCTCTTTTCCCACAGAAGGGCAGAGTAGGTGCTGCACATTAAATCACATTGTTAAATCACATTATTAACGGTATGTACTTACCTATATAATGCGGCATAATAGCGATCTGATATTGTCTGCTGAGAATTCATTACTTGGAAAAGCAGCATTAAAGCCTGCACACTGGTATTAAAATTCACAACATGCAACACTTTAAAGAGCGTGTCAACCTGCTCCCTCACTTTGTCATCACCAGTCTGGGCATAAGGGTATGCTCTGTTTACCCCTGTTAAAAGGGCACTAAGCATTTTTGATTCAATATCTTTTTTCTTGATACAAGTCCGAAAAAAACAAAAATAAAGAGTAATTAATTTGTTAGCTAATTCACTTTCTTCATGGGAAAGGACCATTTGATTTAAAAAGCAAATTGCATAATACTGTGCTTTGGAGCTGATATTTGAGCGAAAGAGCAGCCTTTCCACTTCGCCACATACGATTCCTTTCATATTCGGATGTTTAGAAAGCAGGGTCTCTAACAGATGGGAGGCTTTGGTGGCTATTCTGTTCTGAGGGTCTCCCAGTTTATTCACCAGCTGCACAAGAAGAGCCTTTTCTTCCTCAGGTTTGTTACAGAGAAGCTCATGAGCTACCACAAGCGCTCGAGTTTTAGTGGCCACTAATGAATCATGACTTAAAGTTTCTAAGACCTGCACAAATTCAGCTACTAAATGTTTCAGCTGGTGTTCAAAATACCATAGTATCAGCCTTCTGTCTCTTGAGTCCTTGTTGCCACTGGACAACTGTTCCAGTTTGTTGAAAGGGTGCTGGCTGAAAATCCGCAGCTTCCGATTGTCTGGCAAAAGGTCTGTAATGAGTAACTCTTTGAAAGTATCCAAAGCCATGAGGCACTGCTGTTTGCTACCCTTCTTTTTCACAAGGCTCACCAGAGTTTCTACAAACTGCAGTGTGTGAATAGCATCATCCTGAATAAGGAGAATCATGGCTGCCATCCTGTCACCCAGCGTCCCTGATGACACAATTGCCTTCATCCAGGTAGAAGAAGCTCCCTTTTGATTATTTGTCTTATTTTTGAATAAGTTGATTTCATGCTCATACAATTTCTGAGCCAAGGTTTTGTACTTAGACACAATATCCCGAGGCTGGGGTTCCAAAGAATATTCATTGCTGTACTCCAGATCATACCATTTGCCTCCAGGCTTAAGCAACAATGTCTGTCTCTCAAAAAATTCAAAGATGTCCTGTTGTTTATCTTTAACTTTTGGTGTGGCACTGTTGTTCTCACCAGAATGCTGTTCTGGCCTCTTCTTAGTTTTCACCTTACTGAGTGATGTCCTTTCACTTTCTGCTGCATTTTGCCTTTTTTTATCTACTTTAGATATTCCTGCTTCTTTTTTGCTGGCATTTTCTTTTTTAGCTGGTTCATCTTCTTCAACCAGGAAAGCTTTTGCATACTTGGCCAAACTAAGATTTTGAATAAATGCTTCTAATTCACCTTGCTGAAGGTCATCGATTGCTCCTTTTTTGCCTCCATCCACCACTTCCTCATTTTCATCCAAGGTAGCCAGCATAAGGTAATCTTGCTGCATGAAAGCATTTGTTGAAAATACATTACAAATCCAACAGTTTAGATAAATCTCAAAAGTTAATTTGAAATCTGTATCTTTAAAATCAGTTATATTCAACTATTATGGTATTGCCTGGGCTCCCATCCCACAACCAAATAAATACTAAATGAGTTAAAGATTTAAATGTGAAAAATAAAACCATAAAATAATAAGAGAATGCACATCATAATTCAAATAATTTCAGAGTAAAGAAAGCCTTTCCAAATTTGACATAAACTGCAGGCCCTTAAAGGCAAAGATGGGTATAACTGTCATTCACAGAAAACATGTAAAACTCAAAAACACAAATATGGGAAAAAAATAATGGCAACTGACATTAAAGTAATTGGACCTAATATTTTATATAAAAGTTCCTACACAGCAGTGAAGGAAGTGACAACCAAAAAGAAAGATTTGCAAAGAATATAAACAAATGGTTCACGAGGGAAAAACGTTTTTTCCCCCCCCCAAAATATGAAAGGATGCTCAACCTGACATTAAGAAAAATCCAAATTATGGGGCACCTAGGTGGCTCAGTTGGTTGGGTATCCAGCTTTGGCTCAGGTCATGACCTCATGGTTTGTGGATTCGGGCCCCACATAAGGCTCTGTGCTGACAGCTCAGAGCCTGCTTCAGATCCTGTGTCCCCCTCTCTTCCTCTACTCTGCTTGTGCACACACACGCAAAAATAAATAAAACATTAAAAGAAAAATCCGATTTAAAACCACCATGATATATCCGTTTTCTCATGTGTCAGCTGTGCAAAGATAAAATTATGACAGGTGGTGTTGGGGAGAGAGTGTGAGCAACAGGCACTTTCCTACATAGTTGATGGAAATGTAAACTAGCATAAACTCGATGGAGGGCAATTTGCTACCTTCAAATCAAAACACAAGACACACATCCTTCAATCCAGCAGTTCCATTTCTGTCAATTTAGATTATACACACAGTGTGGGAGAGGATGTATTTTCAAGGTTATTCACTGCAGCATTATTTAAAATAGCAAAAGACTAACAACCTAAAATGTCCACAATAAGTGGCTGGTTAGACAGATTAAAACAATGATTTATGCAGGCATAACCAATGACACAACTGCATATACTGATATAGAAAAATCTTTAAGACAACAAGAAAAAAGAGACACACAAAATATTATACAGTATGGTACTTTTTGTGTGAAAAGGAACACGTGTGTGTGTGTGTGTGTGTGTGTGTGTGTGTGTGTGTGCTTGGAAGATATACTTTCCTAGTTTTCTGCCTGAACATCTCGGGGAGGAGTTCCCGATCTCATTTGAAATGGTTACGCCTTTCCTACTCACTATCCTCTTTTCTGGTATTCTTTTTCTCCAAGGCACTACTCAGCATCCGATGTTCTATGCTTTAAAAAGTTGGTTACTGTTTCTTTTCTTTAATTAGGATGTAAATTCCAAGAGGGCAGAAGGCCTCTTTTCTTGAGCGCTTGTAACACATGTGCGTGTACCCCGTGAGGACGGAAGTTAACACTCCAACAACTGGAGTTTAGCACACTGATGCCACGATGTCAGGACCCAAAAAAGATCAGTCCTCTCTGACCTGATGGTGTGCCAATTATCAGTGAAATGAAAGGGTCACCTACATCCTAAGAAAGGCCACAGCGCAAAAACGTTCAATTCTAAAGCACTCTTCTCTTGTAGAGAGCAGTGGAAAAGAAGTGCAGAAAGGGCACAACACACGTTTCGAGGCTGGAATCGCGGTTCAGGACCCCCTCCCACGCCACCCGCCCGATCACTCGCGAGACCACTCCTCGAGCTTCTGTCCCCTTGTATGAGAGTCGGAGGCCATTACCTTGGTGCCTCCAAGCCGTAATACTTCCTCCAGAGAGAACCCATTTTCGGCTTCATCGTTATCCTCTTCGCTGTCCTCGTCCGGATCTTCTACCGCCTCCTCTCCGCCCCAGGGCCGCTTGGCATGGAACTCCAAAGGCTTCTTGGCGGCCGCCATTACGAGAAAAACACGCGCACACAGCCCACCAACTCCTTCCGTTTGCCCGAGTGACGTACTTCCTGTGGGGGCGTGTCCTCTCCCGGAAATGGCTTCCCTCCACGCCCTGGGACTGCGCGCCGCTGACTTCCGAAGTTCAGCATGAGCGTCCTTGCGAGGGTAGGCGTGGGCCCGCTGTGCGTCGCCGCTCGCGCAGGTAAGCGTCCCACGAGCCGGAGACTCGATTGCCGGAGAGACTGTCTGTGGCGCTCTGAGGTGCAGACGAGTCCGGCCTCAGACCCGAAATGGCTGTGTGGTGGCGGGCACTGTGAATGCCTGCAGGCGCCTGGGGGGCGTGCTTCGTGCGTGCTTAACAGTTAACGCAGCTTCTTCGGAAGCCCTCAGGCTGCTTGCACTAGCAAACTAAGATTTTTCATGCTCCCTTTTAACTGTTCTTCGCAGTCATGCCCTGTTTTTGGAGAGGGAAATACTTCAGCTCCGGGAGAGAGCCAGTAGAAAACCAGGTGACACCAATGCTGCGGCATCTTATATACAAAATCAAAGCAACTGGCCCCATCACTGTGGCTGAGTACATGAAGGAGGTCTTGACCAACCCCGCCAAGGTACGGGTCGGGGAGCCTGAACGCCAGACCCGCTCTAGCGGCTTTGAGGTGTGAGCCAGGAGGGGTGTGCACAGGGAAGCCCCAGGGTCCTCGGCCCAGGCAGTGGTGGCGCCTTCTCCAGGGGAAAAGCCGCTCTGGAAGACTTGGAGATGGAGAATTAGTGTCAGGTGGTTAGGGATGGATCAAGTCAGTGGCAGCGCCGTGAAGGGAGAACGAATTCCAAAGCTGTTCAGGAGGTCGGTGTAACCTATTGAATGACTTTTAGGAAATGAGGGCAGGATGTCTTTCGTACCTGGGCTGATTGATGGTAGTGGTGTCATTTCTCTTGGAGAAGGGAATGAAGTAGGAGGAAGAGCAGCGGCCTCTTTAAGAGGGAGGGCAAAGACAGAATTCAATCTGATACATGCATCTGAAGTGCGGACGGGACTCAAGGGGAAATCTACAATAGGCATCTGGAATTACGAATTTAGTGCCTGGAACGTTGTCTGTGTTGGGATGGCCTTAGCAGGCCTTGGAAACATACTCTGGGTTTTCTTCTTGGGAATGGAAAGTCTAGGTCTTTAGCCTTTGAGGATTAAGCACTGCCCCTGCTTTCTGTCCTGGATTTCCTTGTCTGCTCAACAAAGCCACTTGGTGGTCCTTTCGTTTTAGACGTTTTACCTTTTAGTGGGTTGAAATATGAAATATGGACTTCTGGGGTTGGTTTGGCGTGTTGCTGTTGGATGTGATCCAGGGTCCACATGTTTATTTAAAGCTGGGATCGTTTCATACCTGTACTCCGTGATACCACATACCAACAGTTCACATTGGGGGAAACTTCAGAGCAAACGTCCGGTCATCGTTTATTCAGCCTCCAAAAGGTCCAGGCACTATCTCGGGCACTAGGGATGCTACAGTGGAACATGGTACTTATGCTCTAGTGAGGAAATGATCTTTAAACAGGGAAACAAGGTAATTGTAAATTGTTGCAAATGCTTCTGAAGGGAAGGGAGGGGGGAACTGCCCAACAGGTGGATGGGCTTGAAAGTAAGTAGTGCAGTGGGAGCAGGGGTTGTAAAAGTTCCCTTGGCAGGTAGGTGGCCGGGCCTGATGGTTGAGCCCATGGGCCGCCTGGCAAAGAACTGGGAGTGAGTTCCTGGGAGAGGAAGGGGAATGACAAAGTTTTTGAGCTGGGAAATGCCTTGGCATACACAGAGAAGAGAAAGGCACCAGGATGGCTGGTGGGCGGTGACTGGGGGTGGCAGGTGATGGTGAGGAAAGTAGATGAATTTGCGAGAGGAGCCAGTTCATTCAAGGCTTTCATGGAATTTAGATTTTTGTGTTAGTGTAAGGGGAAAACATGAGGAGGTGCATTTGATGTGTATTGGTGATGACATCCAGGTGGAGACAGTAAGTGAGCAGTTGGCTGTAAGGCTCTGGGGTTCTTGAGAAAGATGGGATATTCACCAGCATATAGTATTAAAATCCAAGGAATCTGGAAGAATATATTTAGAGAACTGAAAGTTACCCAGGATTAAGCCTTGAGGTAACTCTCAAATTTAGAGTAGAGGCTTTTTTAAAAATCAGCTTTAATTTTTATTTAAAAACTTGTTAAACTTGTTTTTTAATTGGAGCATAGTTGATACAGTGTCACAGTAGTTTCAGGTGTATGACATGGTGATTTTGACAACTGTACCTCATACTATGCTTACTAAAGTGTAGCTACCATTTGAAAGTAGAGATTTGTAACCTAGGGACCCTTGAATAGAAGCCAGAGGGCTCTGAACTTGGATAGGAGTAAAAATTACACTGTTTGCATTAGCTTCTTTTTTCCCCCCATTTTATTGAGAAATAAGTGACATACATCACTGTATTAGCTTCAGGCATACAGCACGGTTGGTTGATTTGCACATATTGTGACATTACCGCTGTGAATTCAGTTAACATTCATCTTCTGATGTAGGTACATTAAGAAGAAAAGAAAGCAAAAGGGAAAAAAATTTTTTTCTTGTGATGAGAACTCATAGGATTTACTCTCTTTTCTATGGATCATACAGCGGTGTTCGCTGTAGTCACCATGTTGTATATCACATCCCTACTAGTTATTATATAACTGGAGGTTTGTACCTTTTGCCCACCTTCGTCCAATTCTCCCTTCCCCCACCCTCCACCCATGCTAACCAAAAGTCTGATCTCTTTTTCTATGAGTTTGTTTTTAAAGATTCCACATATAAAGTGAGATCATACAGTCTTTGTCTTTGTCTCTTTGACTTATTTCACTTAGCACAATACCTTTAAGGTCCATCCATGTTGTCGCAAATGGTAAATTTCCTTTTTTATGCCTGAATAACATTCCATTGTGTGTATGTATAATTATACTACAACTATTTTTCTCATTTCAAAAAAATTATTGAAGTATAGTTGACAATGTTATATTAGCTTTAGATGTGCAACATAATGATCTGAGAATTCTGTACATTACTCAGTGCTCACCAGAAGTGTTGTCACCATCTGCCACCATTTGGTGTCATTACAATATAATTGACTATCCTATGCTGTGCTCTTCATCTCTGTGACTTATTTATTTTGTAACTGGAAGTTTCTTAATCCCCTTCACCTGTTTTGCCCTGCCCCCCCACATATAACTACAAGTTCTCTATATTTAAGAGTCTGATTTTGTTTGTTTTTTTAGGTTCCACATGTAACTGAAATCATATGGTATTTTTTTTTTCAATCTGACTTATTTCACTTAGCATAATTACATTTAGGGCCATCCATGTTCTCATAAATTTTAAGATTTTATTTTTTATTTATGGCTAGTACATATATATACGTGTGTATACACACACACACACACACACACACACACACACACACACATCGGGTGCCTGAGTGGCTCAGTTGGTTAAGTGTCCAACTTTAGATCAGGTCATGATATCCCGTTCTGTGAGTTTGAGCCTTGTGTGGGCTCTGTGCTGACAGCTCAGACCTGGAGCCTGCTTCCAATTCTATGTCTCCCGTTCTCTCTCTCTGCCCATCCCCTGCTTCTGTCTCTCTCTCTCTCAAA
Organism: Suricata suricatta; assembly: GCF_006229205.1. Classification (NCBI taxonomy): domain Eukaryota; kingdom Metazoa; phylum Chordata; class Mammalia; order Carnivora; family Herpestidae; genus Suricata; species Suricata suricatta. The sequence goes on along the minus strand of NC_043703.1, from coordinate 136,076,483 downwards.
AATAATAAAAAAGGGGTTCCTGGGTGGCTCAATCGGTTGAGCGTCTGGCTTCGGCTCAGGTCATGATCTCACAGTTTGTGGGTTCGAGCCCCGCGTCAGGCTCTGTGTTGACAGCTAGCTCAGAGCCTAGAGTCTGCTTCCGGTTCTGTGTCTCCCTCTCTCTCTGACCCTCCCCTGATCACGCTGTCTGTCTCTCAAAAATAAATAAAACGCATTTAAAAAAGTTTTTTTAATAATTTAAAAATTTATATATATACATGTGTATATATTATACATATGTATGTGTATATTATGTGTATATGTATATACACACATATATTTTCTTTATCATTCCTATATCAGTGGACACAGGTTGCTTTCATATTTTGGCTATTGTAAATAATGCTGCAGGAAACATAGGGTTGCGTATATCTTTTCGAATTGGTGTTTTCATTTTCTCTGGGTAAATAACCAGTGGTGAATTACTGACTGTGTGGGAGTCCTGTTTTTAAATCTTTGAGGGACTTCCATACTGTTTTCATAGTGGCTGCACTATTTACATTCCCATGAGTAGTGCACGAGGGCTCCCTTTTCTCCACCTCCTTGCCAGTGCTTGTTATTTCTTATCTTTTGATACCAATCACTCTGACTGATGTAAGGTACTATCTCTTTGTGGTTTTGGTTTGCATTTCCCTGGAGATAGTGATGTTGAGCATCACTAATGTGATACTTTTCATGGGTCTGTTGGGCATCTGAATGTCTTCCTTGGAAAAATATCTATTTCATCAGTGTCTTACAGTGTTCTAATTATAGCTTTTTCACCTCCTTGGTTAAATTTATTCCTAGGTATTTTATTCTCTTTGATGCATTTGTAAATGGGATTCTTTTCTTAATTTCTCTTTCTGCTACTTATTAGCATATTAAAACACAACAGATATCTATATATTAATTTTGTATCCTGCAACTTTACTGAATTCATTTTTAGTTCTAATGTTTTTTTTTGATGGAGTCTTTAGGATTTTCTCCATAGAGTGTCATGTCATCTGCAAATAGCGACAGTTTTACTTCTTAGCAGTTTAAAGGGCTTTTATTTCTTTTTCTTTCTTTCTTTCTTTTTTAACAGATGTGGTCACTTCCTATTTTTTTTATTTTTTTAAATGTTTTATTTATTTTTGAGAGCGAGAGAGACAGCGTGAGCAGGGGAAGGTCAGAGAGAGAGGGAGACACAGAATCTGAAGACAGGCTCTAGGCTCAGAGCTAGAGCTTTCAGCACAGAACCTGATGCTGGGCTCGAACTCATGAACAGTGAGATTATGACCTGAGCTGAAGCCAGACACTCAACTGACTGAGCCACCCAGGTGCCCCATAGGGCTTTTATTTCTTGTGTGATTGCTGTAGCATGGACGCCCAGTACTATGTTGAATATAATTAGTGCAAAAGGACATCCTTGTCTCATTTCTGATCTTAGAGGAAATGCTTTCAGTTTGTCACTATTAAGTATGATGTTAGCTGTGAGTTTTTTTATATGCGGCTCTTATTATGCTGATATGTGTTCCTGCTAAACTTAGTTGAGTTTTTGTCATTAACAGATGTATTTGTCAAATGCTTTTTCTGCATCTCTTGAGAAAATCATATGGTTTTTATCCTTCCTGTGTTAATGTGATGTATCACATTGATAGATTTGTGAATATTGAATCACCCTTGCATCCCTGGAATAAATCCCACTTCATCCTGGTGAATGACCTTTTGATGTATTACTGAATTCAGTTTGCTAGTACATTGTTGAAGATCTTTTCATCTGTGTTCTCCAGGGTTATTGGCCTGTAATTTTCTTTTTTTCTAGTGTTTTAGTCTGGTTTGCATATTATAATAATTCTCTGCTTGTAGAATGAATTTGAAGGGTGATTTTCCTCCATATTTTTGGAATAGTTTCAGAAGAATAAGTGTTAATTTTTCTTTAAATATTTGGTAGAATTACCTGTGACACAGTCTCCTTCTGGGCTTGTTTGGAGTGTTTTGATTGTTCAATTTTGTTACTAGTAATCAGTCTGTTCAAATTTTTATTTCTTTCTGATTGACTTTTGGAAGTTTCTGTATTTCTAGGAATTTATCTGTTTCTTCCAAGTTGTCCAGTTTGTTGGCATATAATTTTTATAGTGTTCTCTTATAATTCTTTTTTTTTTGATTTGTTAGAGATCATGCATGCACACACATGTGAGCAAGGGAGAGGGAGAATCCCAAGTAGGCTCTGTGCTGTCAGCGCAGAGCTCAACACACAGATCAGTCTCACAAACTGTGAGATCATGACCTGAGCTGAAATCAAGAGTCAGACGGTTAACCAACTGAACCACCCGGGCACCCCTACAATTCTTTATTTCTGTGATGTTGATTGTTATTTCTCCTTGTTCATTTCTGATTGTATTAATTGGAATCTTCGCTCTCTCTTTTTTTTTCTTGATGAGTCTGGCGTAATGTTTATCAATTTTGTTTCCTTCTTTTTAAAGAATCAGCTCTTGATTTCATTGATCTTTTCTATTGCTCCTTTAGTCTTTTATTCCATTTATTTTTCCTGAAACATGATTTCTTCTTTCTATTAACTTTGCGTTTTGTTCGTTTTTCTGGTTCCCCTAGGTGTAAGTTTAGATTGTTAGAGATTTTTCTTGTTTCTTGAGGTAGGCCTCTGTTGCTATAAACTTTCCTCTTAGCACTGCTCTTCCTGCATCCCAAGGATGTTGGACTATTGTACTTTCATTTTCATTTCTCTCCATGTATTTTTTTATGTCCTCTTTGATTTCTTTATTGACCTATTGATTTTTTTTTAGTGCCATATTTTTTTAGTCTTCATCTGTTTGTTTTTTCCAGTTATTTCTTGTAATTGATTTCTAATTTCATACTGTTGTGGTTGGAAAAGATACTTGATTTGGTTCCAGTCTTTTTTTTTTTTAATTTTTGTTTAATGTTTTATTTATTTTTGATACAGGAGAGACAGAGCATGAGAGGGGGAGGGGCAGAGAGAGAAGGAGACACAGAACTGGAAGCAGGCTCCAGGCTCTGAGCTAGCTGTCAGCACAGAGCCTGATGCGGGGCTCGAACCCACGAACGTGAGATCTGACCTGAGCCGAAGTCGGATGTTTAACTGACTGAGCCACCCAGGCGCCCCTGGTTCCAGTCTTAAATTTATTGAGACTTGTTTTTTGGTTTAATATGCGATCTATCCTGAAGAATGTTCCATGTGCACTTGAATGCACATTCTGCTGTTTTTTGCTGGTGTGTTCTGTGTATATTTGTTAGGTTCATCTGGTCTAATGTGTTTTTCAGAGCTGTTGTTTCCTTGTTAATTTTACATCTCGATCATCTATCCATTGATGTAAGTGGGATGTTAAAATCCTTTACTGTTATTATATTACTGTTTTTCCATTTAGGTCTGTTAATATTTGTTTTATGTATTTAGATGCTCCTATGTTGTGTACATAAATACTTACAATTGGATTGATCCCTTTTTCATTATGGAGTGCCCTTTGTCTCTTGCTACAGTCTTTGTTTTAAAATCTATTTTGTCACATAAAAGGATTGATATTCCAGCTTATGTTTTTTTCCCTTCCATTTGCAGGGAATATCTTTTGGATTTCTTCATCTTCAGTCTGTATGTGTCTTTAGGTCTGCAGTGAACCTTTTGTAAGCAGCATATAGAAAGGTCTTAGTTTTTTTTAGCCATTCAGTCTTTTTTTTAGCCATTCTGCTTGCACTTAATTAGTGATAGATCTATACTTACTGCCATTTTGTTCATCATTTTCTGTTTGTTTTCATAGTTATTCTCTGTTCCTTTCTTTTTCTCTTGCTCTCTTTCCTTATGGTTTGATGACTTTCTTTAATGTTATGCTTGGATTCCTTTCTCTTTTGTGTGTGTGTGTGTGTGTGTGTGTGTGTATTACAGGTTTTGAATTGTGATTACAGTTGTGTTCATACATAACATCCTATATGTATAGCAATCTATGTTAAGTTGATGGTGGCTCAAATTTGAACACATCCTAAAAGCACTACATTTTGACTCCCCCTCCACGTGATTGACATGGGGCATTTTATGTCCATTTTTACACAGTGTCATCTTTTACATCTCTATTTTGGGTATAATGTCATCTTTTACATCTTTTTATTTTGTCATATTTTACATCTTTTTATTTTGTTTATCCCTTGACCTGTATAATTGGTTTTACATAAAATTGGTTTTACTCCTTTTGTGTTTTAACTTCCATCCTGTCTTTGTAAGTAATGAATCTACTATCTTTACTACATGGTTGCTTGTGCCTGTAAAATATCTTCCTCTCATAATTTTCTTTCAGTTATGGCTCTCTTTTTTTACCCCCACTCAAAGGATTTTCTTTAACATTTCTTGTCAGGCTGGTTTGGTGATGATGAACTGCTTTATCTTGTTTGGGAAATTCTTTTTCTCTCCTATTCTGAATGTTAATCTTGCTTGGTAGAGTGTTCTTGCTGTTCAGTGCTTTTAATATATCACTGTTTTGTGGCCTTGCAGTTTCTGCTAACAAATCAGCTCATAGCCCTATGAGGGGTTCCCTTGTATGTAACAGTTTTCTCTTGCTGCTTAAAAAAATATATTTTTTTAATGTTTGTTTATTTTTGAGAGAGTGAGTGAGTGAGCTGCAGAGGAGCAGAGAGAGGGAGACACAGACTCCAAAGTAGACTACAGGGTCTGAAGTGTCAGCACAGAGCCGGACACAGGCTCATAAGCCAAAGTCAGATGCTTAGCGGTCTGAGCCACTCAGGTGCCCCTCTTGCTGCTTTTAAGATTGTCTCTTTATCATTACTTTATGTGGTTTTAATTATTATGTGTCTTGGTGTGTACCTCCCTGGTTCATCCTGTTATGCATTCTCTGTGCTTCCTGGATGTCTGCATTCTTCCCTGGATTAGGGAAGTTTTCAACTATTATTTCTTGAAATAAGTTTTATGCCCTCTTCTCTCTCTCTCTCTTTCATCCTTCTGGGATTCCTAATAATATGCATGCTATTATGCTTGAAGATGTTGCAGAATTCCTTTAACTTATTCTTATTAAAATTTTTTTTAAGGTTTATTTATTTTGAAAGAGAGAAAGAGCCAGATCACAAGCAGGGGAAGGGCAGAGAGAGAGAGAGAGAGAGAGAGACACAGAATCCAAAATAGGCTTCAGATTCCGAACTATCAGGACAGAGCCCGACATGGGACTTGAACCCATGAGCTACAAGATCATGACCTGAGCCTACTGAGCCATCCAGGCACCCCTAAATACTTTTTTCCTTTTTGCTGTTCAGTTTGCTTTTCATTACCCTTTGAATTGCTAATCTGTCCTGCATCCTCTAATCTGCTGTTGAGTGCCTCTAGGATATTTTTCATTTTAGTCATTTTATTCTTCAGCTCTGACTGGTTCTTTTTGAATATTTTCTATCTTTTTGTGAAGTTCTCAGTGCATTCATTCACTCTTTTCTGAAGGCTGGTAAGTATCTTTATGATTATTATTCTGAAGTCTTTATTAGGGTTATTGCTTATCTGAGTTTAATTTAGCACTTTTTCTGTGACTTTGCCTTGTTCCTACATCTGGGACATAGTCCTCTGTCCCCTCATTTTATTTCACTCTCTGTTTGTATATATGTATTTGTTAAACCAGCTACATCTGGTCTTGAAAGTGGCGGCCTTGTGTAAAAGAGGTCTTGTGGTCCCTTATGTGCAGTCTCCCCTGGTCACCAGAACCAGATGCTCCAGGATGTGCCCTCCTGTTTATAAACCACAATTTCCTCATCCATTCATCCACTGGTGGACATTTAGGTTGTTTCCATGTCTTGCCTGTTATAAATAATTCGGCTGTGAACATGGGGGTGTGGATATCTTTTCGAGGTAATGGTTTCCTTTCCTTTGGCTATATTCCGGAAGTAGAATTGCTGGATCATATGGTATTCTACTTGAAAGGTTTTGAGGATCTTCCATACCGTTTTCCATGGTGGCTGCACCATTTTACAGTCCCACCAACAGTGCACAAACTTTTCTCCACATCCACACCAGCTTTTGTTACCTCTTGTGGTTTTGACGATGGCCTTTCTAACAGGCATGCGGTGGTATCTCATGGGTTTAATTTGCATTTACCTCATTAGCTTCTAACTGAAATTTAGCATTTCTCTCATTATGAATAGAGGGACATCCCATGGCATTAGTAATACCTGTGACTTCAGCATTAGTGACATTGCTGACCGAGTGATCGTCGGTATCTTGCAGTACCATCGAGCTCATCCGTACTTCAAAACATGGTTACTTATTAGACCTTAGGTTTGGCTTTATTAATACTAGATAAGAATTTTTCAATTATTTATTTATTTGGTGATCCTGTGTGTTTTAAAGTCCTGCATTTAAAAACATCCTACGAAGGGATCCGTAGCCTTCTTTAGACTACCAGAGGGGTTCGTGGTGCACCACAAAACATCCCTGAAATCTTCACTTATGAAGAGAAAGAGAAAGGCTGAGGGGAGATACTGTATGAAGTGAAATTTTTGTTGTGGTTGTTGTTGTTGTTGTTTTTAAGGTGAGAGTGACTCACATATATTTTTGCTGCTGAAACGGGGGAGTTAAAGCTATGAGAGAAAGGATCCGGGCCCACGAGGGCTGTGTGAGGAGAGGCAGTGGTCCAGAGCCCAGATGGTGGGATTAGGTTTGGATAAGAGCAGAAGGTGGCGGCATTTCATCCTTTGAGTTCCGAGGAACGAGTGGGAGCCGGTGGAGGCCAGGTGGGGTCAGGAAGCTGAGTAAATCCCATTTTGTGACCTTCTTGACTTCCTGTGTAGACAGGAGCCCAGGTCACCTGCTAAGCGTCAGATGGTGAAAGAAGGGGCTTGGGGAGCATAGAGGATTTTTTAGCAAAGAATTCTTATTTCTTGAAGTGTAGACAGTACGCTGAAACTTGAGATGGTATGGAAAATAAGATAGTGCTCTACCCCAAATAACTATGCTTCTTGGTGAGGACCACAGATACATATATAAACAAATGAAGGAAGCACGGCATTTGGTCTGAGGTTGGAGGGCTGGAGGAGGCGGTCTGGGAAGGTGACACTGAAGCAGATTCACTTATTGAGAGTAAGGTTTGCCAGGGAGAAACAGGCAGGGAGGAAGGAGCGCATCTGCGATGGCATGGGTTTATGGACTAATAGGGCTAATTAAAAAAAACTTTTCACGGAGATATAAACATTCATACAGAAAATGCATAAACCACAGGTAGCTTGATGCATTTTCACAAAGTGAATGCTCCCACTGAAGCATCCAGGTCGGGCAGCATCACCAGCAGGCATGGCTACTTTGAAACAGAGAGTGAGAATTTGGGAGAGGAGGCTGGAGGGAAGGGCGGGCAGGATCTTGCTGTGTTGGGTGCTGGGAGCAGGGAGGGCTGGGGGCGTGGGGGATATGGGGATGGACATGGCGTGGCTCCCGCCTTGATGGTGAAGCAGTGGCTGTGTTTCCACCAGTTCTGCAACATGGCTGGTGCTTTGTAAAGTTTAAGTTAAGTCACCGTGTTTGTCACGCTTCTGTAGAAGACAGAACTTTCTTACCAAATGATTAGGCCATAGTATATATTATATAAGATTCTGGAGGGGTGTTTACAAAACTTATTTGAAAGTTAATCCATTTTCTCCACTTTCTCTTTTTACTCAGGGATATTACGTGTACCGTGACATGCTGGGAGAAAAAGGAGATTTCATTACTTCACCGGAAATAAGTCAGATCTTTGGGGAGGTAATAGTCGATGTCAACTGAGAAAGAAGTTAATATCTGGGTGCTTAGGTGGTTCAGTTGGTTTAGCATCTGACTCTTGATTTTGGCTCAGGTTATGATCTCACAGTTCATGAGACAGAGCCCTGTCATGGTCTGTATGCTAAAGGTGCCAACAGAGCCTGCTTGGGATTCTCTCTGTCCCTGTCTCTCTCTCTCTCTTTCAAAATAAATCTTAATAAAAAAGCTAGTATCACAAATACTGGAGAGAAGATGAGGTTGTATTCTTTTGTAATTAGTAGTGTTTTACATGTTTGCTTTGGTGATTAATCAAAAGTTTTAATTTTTAATCATTTAGATGCTGGAGGAAGAGAGAATAACAGAGGAAGGAGGGGGAGAGAAGCAAAGGAAGAAAAGTTGCAAACCCCTGTCAGTGGGGCGAGCCGTGCTCCCAGGCCCCTCCCCACCCGTGGCTGCCCCGTGTTCCCACGGAAGTCCCCCTGACAAATTTTGAATTCTCAGGAATTCCAGTTCACTGATTTCCACACAAAACCCCCTGATGAATTTAGAAATAGAAAGTAGTACACAAAAGGAAGTGGAATGCAGGCATTAAAAATGTTTGTTACGCCCAAGAAGCCATCTAGTCGTGTCAGTCCTGTGTAAAGGACCGGCATCACCTGATCTCCTACGTCCGTCTGCTGTCCAGCAGCGCCTTTCTGGACGCGCTAGCCTCTGCCTGTGTCAGGGGCCTCGAACCGTGGGCCGCCTTTCAGAGGTGCCTTCCTGGTACTCGGTAGGCTTCCTAAGTGTCCGTAACGCCGCCGCTGCGGAGCTCCTGGGCGTGCATACACACACGTACGCAGTGAATGACACACGTGTGGCTCTTGGCAAATATTTTCCTTTCTGGCATAAAGTGCATATTTTCTTGGAGTTTTGTTTACTTTTACACTTCATAATACTGAAGTATCATCGTTTTTCCCCTCCTTGTCACAGCTGCTAGGTATATGGTTCATTAGTGAGTGGATGGCCACTGGAAAAAATGCAGCCTTCCAGCTGGTGGAACTGGGCCCAGGCAGGGGTACCCTCTTGGGAGATGTTTTGAGGGTAAGTGAGAAAGGAACGTCTTCAGAGTCTCATGTACTTGCCTGAACCTCTTGGATTTGTTTGCAAACTTCATTGACTTCCATGGCTTTCGGTCCTACCTCCTTAACCTCCTGCTTCTCAGCTAAGATACAATGGCAGAATGATCTGATTGTCTGTTTGCAATCTAAAAAGTGAGGGTAGGGGAGAATGTGAAAGGGAAAAGTTAAAAACCTTTAGGAGACATCATGGGAGAATATATTTGTCTTCTAGGAGGGAAAAGTCTTTGTGAATTATATAAAGGGCAGAAGCCATAAAGGCAAAGATGAATGGAGGGATAATTTCAACTACATTAAATTTAAGAAGTTTTTGTTCTTTAAAGAAATTAGGAACTTTTTATTCTTCAAAGACACCGTAGGGGCACCTGAGTGGCTCAGGCGGTTAAGCGTTAAGCGTCCGACTTCAGCGCAGGTCATGATCTCATGGTTCGTGGGTTCAAGCCCCACGTCAGGCTCTGTGCTGACAGTTCAGAGCCTGGAGCCTGCTTCGGATTCTGTGTCTTCCTCTTTCTCTGCCCCTTGCCTGCACGTGCTCTGGTTCTCTCTCAAAAATAAGTATTAAAAAATTTTTTTTTAAAGACACATAAAGCGAATGTTAAGCTGCAAAGTAGGAGGAGTCATTTGCAACACAAAGAACTGGCAGTTAGTACACGGGAACAATTCCTTTCGGTCATTAAGGAGGTGACAGATAAGTCAGTAGGAAGTCTGGCTAAAGATGTGAACGGCCCATCGTGAGAGAGGAAGTCCTCGTGGGCAGTAACAATAAAAAGATGCTCAGACTGATTGGTAGTCAAGGAAATGAGAGTTCCCATCACAGTGAGACACTGTGGTTGTGAGCCGTGCCCTCTCAATTAGAAGATCTGGCGGCACCGAGGATTGTTGAGGATGGGGAGATGGGGAGCCCTGGGGACTCCCCCGACCCTGTTCGAATGAGTGTTGTTTGGGGTAAGCACTTTGAGAAGTGCTTGCTGGGCGTCGTCTGCTAACGTCAAAGTTCCTTGCGCTGTATGAGCGGCGCTTGTGCTGCTCGGCGTGTGCCCCACGGGAGCACGTGGCCGACAAGCCTGCAGCATTGCTCAGAGAGTAAAACACTGGAGACCCCCAAATGCCTATCGCTGGGAAAATAGATCAGTAAACTGTGGCGCAGTGGGTCACACAGTGGAAGAGCAAGGGTCGTGAAACTGCCTGATGTCACAGCAGAACGCACCACCTTCACAGGGAACTCAGTGTCTTGTGGGCTGAGAATAGCAACTTGTAGAACAATCCGGATCATGTGGTTGTATCTGTATAGAATCCCCAAATAGCCAGCACTCAACAATTTATGTTTGGCGATACAAGTGCGTTGAGTAACCTTTATAAAGAGAAAGGAGGAAGTGATGGTGGTGACATCTGGGGGAGGGCACAGCTTCTAAGGGAGGGTCGTGTCACTTTAACCAGAGATGCCCAGATACCTTTCCATGCATTGTTCTTTCTGCCATGCCACCTAATATTTCATAAAAACATTAAAAAGGAGGAATATTGTTTGTGGTAAATGATAAATAATTATGTTCATTAAACTTTTGTATTATACTGTTTTGGAATCCATTAGGCTTTTTTAGTTAATCTCATGTGTATCTGGCAATTTGGTGTAAAAAACAAAACACATATTCAGTATACATTTGATTGTCTTGATTGGTATGATTTTTGTTTGAAAGTAGGAATCAAAGGATTTTAAAAAGATATAACATCTCAGTAATCCTGATTATATCATATTGTGGAGGTAAAAGAAACCAACCACTGATTCAGACTTCCAGTGTTCTATTTTATTTCTTTAAATTGGCAGTCATTTGAATATAAAATATTTAATGAGGTTCTCAAATAATTCTGTCTTATTTCAGGTACAGTAAAAATTAAGCCCACACCTCTTTTGTGTAAAAATTTTTTTTAATGTTTATGTAGTTTTGAGAGAGAGAGAATGAGTGCAGGGGAGGATCAGAGCCTCGAACTCTCATACTAGTACATCATGACCTGAGGCAAAGTTGTACATTTAACTCACTGAGCCACCCAGGCGCCCCTCAAGCCCACAGCTCTTAAAGTGCATACAGGATGCTTCTTTAGATCAAGTCCTAAGAACCGTAAGCCAAAGAATTTAAAAGAATGTTAAGAAAACAAAGACATAATTACAGACTTGTTTTCACTTTTTGGTCTTCATTTCTGAAGGATTTTTCTCCTGGGAAGTTTTTCCATTTGTAGTTTAATTTCCAAACGAAATCTGGAAAAATCCTCTTGTTCTTATTATCAGCCTATACCTGCATACTCAGATCTCAAAAATAGGAGGCAAATAAGCAGTGAAAATTACGGTCAAATGAAAAATACTGTTGATGTACTTTATGCCTTCGCATTGAGTTTTTAGCATTAAGATACTGACAAAGTGTACTCCTTTTTTCCTCATGTTTACAACAGTTATAAAATGTGTAGCTAAGAAAAAATTAAAAATGTGAAAGAATTGCAAAGTTAAACAGTCAATTTTTTAGTGTCTTTAAAATTTGAAACATCTCACAGATAAGATTATTTCATAGACGTAGCAGCTTTGTAAAATCAGGGGGCTGTGTATATATACATTTCATGTTTTTGTTCTCTCTTTAGACTCCCTACTTTGATTATTTACTGGATGCTAAGTCTTTAACTTTTGTTTATTAGTCGTAATTGTAGTCATAGTTGTAACTTTTATCATTAGGAAACCAAACTGTGCGCTGTTCATCTCTCATGCAGACTGTGGTAACTGCTAGGTTATGATTCTCATGGACTGCGGGAGAGTGGCCTGTGCAAAGAAGCCTCTGAAACCGAATTTTACTTCTGTGACATGAGCAACTTTTAAAGGGAAATGGTTTAGAAAACCTAAAATCTACTCAACCCATTGTGTTGTCTTTTTTTTTTTTTCCTTTCTTTTTGTATTTAGGTGTTCAGTCAGCTGGGATCTGTGCTGAAAAACTGTGACATTTCAGTACATCTGGTAGAGGTGAGCGAGAAACTGAGTGAGGTTCAAGCATCGGCACTGATGGAAGAGAAGGTCCCTCTAGAGCGAGACCCTGGATCCTCTGTGTACATGAAAGGTGTCACTAAATCTGGAATTCCAATTTCATGGTACCGAGACCTGCAAGATGTTCCAGAAGGTAACTGCTTTACGCTGCGTGCTGAGCTCACTGACAGGCCACCACGAGCCTGGGGAGCACTAGAGCACATTGACGTGATGCCACCGGTCACTGGCTCCGAGGGAGCAGCACATTTGTTTCTGGAAAAGAGCACTGTCTTAGAAAGTAACATGCCCAACAATAAGGAGCAACAGCTTTCATGTGGTTTTGCAAAACCAAAAACTTAGATAGATCTCTGTTCTACCTTTTAGTTTTTCCTGACCCCTAAGATAGCACTGACGCTGAAGTGGCCCGAGGTGGGGGGACTGACGGAAGCAGGCGGGTTGGGTTTAACCATCTCACCTTTGGAACGTTCTTGCTTATATTTAGAGGGGCCGGAAAATCCCCGCACTAGGCAGGAGGCCTGTGTTGAGGGACCTGTGCTCACACCTAAAGTGGTGGTCTGACCTTGGGCAAGCCACCGTGGCCAGTGCTGGGCTCGGCCGTCTCCGATGATTTTAGGAAGCTCAAAGTCTCATTTGGCTAATACACTTGAGTTCTAATTTCTTTCATGCCCAGTGATGAATAAAAGATGAAATTGGTAATTGAGATCTTTTGGCTTTGGGTCCTGGTCTGTGGAAGACGAGAGCAGCAGTAGTAGTCCGTTTGCGTGTTCTGCAGAGTGTAGGTGAGGCAGTGCCTGAGGGCGACGGTCCTCAGGCGGCTGTGACTCTGGAAGCCACCTCTGGCTCCTCCACCGTCAGCTAGGCGCTTGCTTTCTGTTGATATTCAAAAGAATGGTTAAGGTATTGCCTTAATGCTGAAACTGTTTTCTTCTGTTTTTAAATAGGGTACGGCTTTTACCTTGCACATGAATTTTTCGATGTTCTTCCTGTGCATAAGTTCCAGGTATTGATGGCATACAGTCATATTTGTAATTGGATAACAAAGGGCCTAATGTTGGAAGAATACACATTTATGCTCTTCGATTACTGTTAAATAAACTCTATTTGGAATTCTGATGAACATAGTTGAAAAGCAACAGTAAAAAGTTAAGTAGAATCTTAATTCTCTTAGGATAACTATTAAGAATGTTTATTTCCCATAAGAGACTCTTAAATACAGAGAACAAACTGAGGGTTGCTGGAGGGGAGGTGGGGGAGTGGATTACTGGGGGATGGGCATCGAGGAGGGCTCTGGATGGATGTCAAGTGTAAGAGATGATTCACTGGGTTTTACTGCTGAAGTCAAGACGACACTGTATGTTAACTAATTTGAGTTTCAATTTTAATAAAAGCTTTCTTTTCCAAGGATTAAGATATATGAAAAGGTAAGATGGTAAATGGCTTTATTACAAGGAGGGATTACATTTTAGCAAATAGTTTTCATATCCAAGGATTAAAATTTTTCCTCATTGAAACTAAGTGAGCAGACTTTAAGATTTGGCGGTAATGTATGTGTACTGGTAATTTCCAAGGCTAAGAGCATGCATTAATTTGAGCCTAAGCTTTTGAGTAGTCCTTCTGAGTCTGTTTTCCATTTTAGGGGGCACTTTCCATGCGGCTTATTTTCTCTCTGCAGCTCCGTGTCTTATCTAACCAACACTGGTGGTTTCCATCTGTCCACCTTACTGTTCAAGGGAATTGAAGCAATGTCTTTACATATATTTTAAGTGGTAAAGTCCTTTGTAAATGTTAGTCATGTATTTTATATAGATGGTAGGACAAAATTAATGATTATTTTTGGTAGAGGCAGTTTTGAGGACAAAACTTAGAAAAATTAGTTTTCATGCGTTATTTTGTGTGTAGAAAACACCGCAAGGATGGCGCGAAGTATTCGTCGATATCGATCCCCAGGCTTCTGATAAACTGCGGTTTGTTTTGGCGCCGTGTGTCACCCCCGCGGAAGTCTTCATACAAGTAGGAATACCAGCCAAATCTCCAATCTTGTTTTCTGAGCTGCTGTTTTACAGGGGCCGGGAGAGACCTGCTCGCACCATGTGCGGTGCATGTGGTGAGGGGTGGAAAGTGCAGGGGCCGTCGAGTCAGGGGCCTGGGTTAAAACCCTTTCTTGGCTGCGTGACCTTAACGTAATGTGACAGGAAGTCAGGACGTGCTTACTCTGCACGTTCCCTGCCTTCTCCCTTCACCCAGTTCCCTGTCCCGCGGTGATAGTATCGCCTACCTGACAGTACGGTAACCTAACAACTATTGACTGAGTTCTTTGTGTGAAGGACTCTATTTTCTCCTCTAATTCTCAAATTGCATGATTATGTAAGCTTGATTTTCCACTGCCAGGACGTACGTGTCCTGCTGCTTCTGTTGACCTCGAGGAGTAATCACAGGAGTCTTTGTATCTTGGGGTTGTGTTTAAGGGTTCAAAAAACCCTTTACTTGTGAGGAACGTTTGGGCTTTAGATTGCCTGTTTTACAAAGGTCTACTTTCTGGGCCATAACTAAGTACTCATTCCTCAAAAGTTATTTGTTTCAAAAACACAGCTTTTAAACATGAACCTATCAATTTTTTTGTTTGTTTTTGGTTTTTTTTGGCAGAGCATAAATTAAAATATCAACCTGAGTGCTTGGGGACATTGTTTGTTCATATTCTAGCTGCCCAGTTTTACCTGAGAGAGAAGCAAATTCATTGCTACCAAGAGCTAACCCCCTGGTCCTGGGTGATAGGATTGTTTTCAGTTCTTGACTTGAGTGAGTTGTACTCAGGAGAGAGGGAGCAATGACTTTCCCTCTCATTTGAATGGGGCAAATGGTAACAGAATCTGCCATCTTGAAGAGTGGTCAGAGATGGTAACAATGGCAGCACAGCCTCCCGCCCCCCACCCAGGTGTCAGCTTGTGCCCGAAGTGACTAATCTCATGGGTGTTACAGTTCAACCACAGTAATGTATGTAATAAAGCTGGGGGTGGGGCACCTGGAGGCTCAGTCGGTTAAGCATCCAGCTTTGTCCTCAGGTCATGCATGGATCTCAGTTTGTGAGTTCAAGCCGTGTCAGGCTCTGTGCTGACAGCTCAGACCCTGTAGCCTGCTTTGGATTCTCTCTCCCTCTCTCTCTGCCCCTCCCTCACTCACACCCTCTCTCTCTCAAAAACAAACATCAAAAGAAAGCAAGCTGGGGGCTAAGTGGTTACTGTTTAAGCCTCACAGTGGCCTGGATGTAGACATGATGCAGAAGCACTCTGACAGTTGGGTACTGGTTCCTAGTGAGCGGTAGGAAGAGCAGAGGTGCAGGTGCTAAGTGTGTGTGACCCCATCCCTGTGAGCTCTGCCACTAGAGGCAAGATTGGGGCAGGCCACTACTTCATTGTTGACAGGCAGGGAGCAAAGGTTAATACAGGTTTTCATAATAAAGAACAAAGTTTTTTCCAATTCTCTCTCGAGTTACTGAAATGTCATATATGGTAGTCAAATTTCACTTTTTAGACTAATGGGCACTAAACTACACATTAAAAAAATGATCTAGACTAACAGGCACTTATTAAGGACCCTTAGTAAATAGTTGATCATCTTGGAAAATTATGGCATCGGGCACAATGTCATGAGCTGAGGTTTCTAGACTGAGGGCGTATCATTGGAATATCTTTTGCTGCAACAGAAGGCATCATAATATACTACTTGCTAGGGTCTGTCTTGTTATATTGGATTTATACCATTTGTTCTGTCAGCATACATTTTGGAGCATCTGTTATCTGCCAGGCACGATTCTAAGCAGACAAAAATTCCTTTGCCATGCATTCAGCCCAGGGGAATATCTTTATGTGAATTATGAGCATAATATCACCATAAATAAAACTAATGAACCAGCCATCTAAGGGGTTGGAAGGACATCTTTTCATAAGAGGGATTAAAGTTAAAAAAGCTTTTTAAACTTAGTGGATGGCAGCAAAGCACTAGGCAGTATAATAAAAAGGATGTCCTGTGGAAAGTTGGGTGTAGACAGCATAATGCATATTGAGAAGGAATTTAGTGTAACCAGTAAATGCTCACTGTAGCAAAACCCTAAGGAAACTGTTCTTGTCAGTGATGCATTTTGATGCACCTGTTCCTTTACCAGCCCGATGAAACGAGGGATCACGTGGAAGTGTGTCCTGAAGCCGGTGTGACGATTCAGGAGCTTTCGCAGCGCATTGCGCGGACTGGAGGGGCTGCCCTGATCGCCGACTACGGTCACGACGGGACTAAGACGGACACCTTCAGAGTACGTAGAACTCAGCAAGACGACTTCTCAGGAGTTATTTGGCATATCTACTAAGTTGTTAGGTTTGAAGCTCACGGAAGATGTTTATCTTCGGTTTCTACGGTGTCTAGCATTGTCCTATTACATTATGTTGTCATGAATATTAATTCACAGTACTAGGATTGTCCTTCGCCGTAGATCTCACTGTCCAGACTTGCCTTGGAACAGGGTCTAAATTACCTTCTTTCTTCCTGAAGTTGCAGAACTTAGGTCTGCATAGATCGATCCTACCTAGCATGGGACTAATACAAATGAGAAGATTTTCTTAAATTAAGATTTTCTCTGCTGCCTTCATTTAAAGAAATTCTTAGTACTTCTCTGCAGATTTGTAACTACTGTAATCAGACTTTAAGTCATATTTTCAATCTTTTTTTCCTTTCAGATATATTGTTTTACCCTTTCTAAGCATTCTTTATGTTATCAATTCTGTTCAGTATACTTGAATTGAAATACATGTAACTAGGTACTGTTAGTCTTTTTCTAGATCCGTGGTTGTCCATTTCTAATTTTATCGTATCTAAAAAAAACAAAAAACAAAAACTCTGGAGTTTTTTAAAAATGCTGATTCCCTAGCCTTACCTCCAGGATTCTGACCCACCAGGTCTGGGCAGAGAGCAGTCACGTGCTCTCAGGGGACAGTGATGCACCTAGTTGATGGACACACTTTGTAAACCACCATCTAGAGTGCGATGATGTGAGGCACCTGGAGAACTGATGCGCCCTCCGATTCCATCACCACGGGCAGCGTCTTAGGCACTCCAGTGTCCCGCTTTATGTTAGGTTTTCCACAGAGCATCTCATTTGGAGAAAGGGAACTACTGTTAAGAATTTGGAAGCTACTGGTTTACGCTACGTTTTTCTTTATAATAGCTGTTATGTAAAATGTCCTATAATAATTGCATTTCTTTAGTCTTTAATCTTATAATCACAGAAGGACAAAAACTCATCATTTTAAAAATTATGTTCAAGGGATTTTGTGGCCATAAGCTTCATGACGTCCTTGTCGCCCCGGGAACCGCAGACCTAACAGCCGATGTGGACTTCAGTTATTTGCGCAGAATGGCAGAGGGAAAAGTAGCTTCTCTGGGTCCAATAAAACAACAGACGTTTTTAAAAAACATGGGGATTGATGTCCGACTGAAGGTAATAATTTATTTCAGTATCATTAAATATTTCAGTTTTGTAGGACTTCTAGTATTACACTACGTTAACTAACTAGAATTTAAAATAAAACCTGAAAAATTTTGTAGTATTTCAAAAAAAACATTTAAAGTAATAAGTATATCTGACCCCAGCACTCCTACTGCTGGCCAGACACTAGGGAAGAGCGGAACCAAACGGCCTGGTGTGCGGGGGAGCCTTGTAAGTGCCCGACGTCTCCGTGTGAGGTAGATTTAAGACTTCCAAATGGTGTTCATGTTTAAGAAAACTTGCCTGTGTTTCTGGGTATGAATTTTATAACTGTTCTGAAAACATCTTAACCATTCAGTGTAGATCAAATCACCTTGGGAATATTTGCTAAACCTACAAATCCATATGTTTGGGTCTTAGCAACCTGTTTTCTTTTTTTCTAATAATTGTTTTTATTTTTTATTATGAGAGCACATGTGTGAGTGTGGTCAGAGGGAGAGGGAGAGAATCGTAAGCTCCATGCTCAGTGAAGAGTCCAGCGTGAGACTCGATCTCATGACCTGAGTCAAAATCGAAAGTCAGATGCTTAACCGACTGAGCCACCCAGGCGCCCCAGCAACCTAGGTTTTTAGTGAGCACCCCGTGACTGCGGCAGGTGATCAGAAATCCCATCCTAGGCAGTGCTTTACTGAATGGCTAAAGGTCATGGGTGTTGCTGCGTATAACTAGGAATCCTTCTGGTTATTTTTACTAAGAGGTTTTTCCTCTCCAGGTTCTTTTAGACAAATCAGACGAGCCATCCAGGCAGCAGTTACTTCAGGGGTACGATATGTTGATGAATCCTAAGAAGATGGGAGAAAGATTTCACTTTTTTGCCTTGCTGCCTCATCAGAGACTTCATGGTGGAAGCCATCCGACGAATGCATGTCAGTCAAAACCTTCTCTGTCGCCTGTAGCTGGGTTTGGTGAACTTGCCTGGAGGTGATACCTCAGTGTGGACGTTTTACCCCTAAATCTGCCTACGAAAGCAAAACAAGGGAACACATTCATGTATCACAGGTAAAATACATACTACGATATTTTATGTCCCACAGGCAATAAAAATCACCCGTTTTATATACAGTACCACTAACGTTGATCCTTTAAGGTTGTGTCTGGCTTTTGGCACAGTTGTGTGCTTTCAGCTTAATGAAACAAGTTACCATGAAACAGAGTATCCTTTAAGTGTATTTCGAGGGAGAGTGCCCGTGAACACACGGGGGAGGGGCGGAGAGAGGAGGAGAGAGGGTCCCAAGCAGCCTTCATGCCATCAGTGCAGGGGCTGATGTGGGCCTCGATCCACAACCGAGAGATCATGATCTGAGCCGGTATCAAGAGTTGGACGCTTAACCAACTGAGCCACCCAGGCGCCCCGAAATGGAATATCTTTTGATTAATAAGACTAGTTGCTGTATTTTTATTTTAAAAAGTAAACATGAACACTGACTGGTTTAGTAAAAACTGGATCTAAGTTGCTTTTCACAGGGGATGGGTTAAATATAACTATCCATAAAGTATTTTTTAAAAATGAGGTAGAGCAATATGTCCTTACAGACTTCTAAGAATGTAGTAAATGAAAAAAGTACATACATGTAAAAATGTTTTACAGTTATGATTCATTTTTGCTGAGGAAAAGCTACATTTAAAGAAATGCTTAATTTGATAGAAATTAGCAGCACAGACGGGTGGTTTTCTGTAACAGGTACTTGTATGCAGAAGGTGAGGAAAGGACGCCCGGTACCTGCGGTCACAGATCGCAGTGTAGGCGCGCCGGGTGCGCCTGCCTCAGGGTCTCTGTCCCTCGGCCCCTCCTCCGCTGCGTGCGCACACCTGCTCTCACTCCCTCAAAAAACCACACAAATCCAAGTGGAAGTGGGTTTGATGGGGTAGAGATTCATTCTCCTTTGTAGTATTTAAATTTTTTTACCCTCTCCTTCTGTGAATTTTGTAATTAAAATAGATTAAAATTTTTTAATCCCAGTAAAACCAATAAAGCTAACGTACCTGAAATAGGAGGTAGTTGTAAATGACTACCTATGCGGACTAATTTTCTCATTTGAGCTAATTCTCCCTCATTTTCAGTAAATGTCAGGTTTTCGTTTTCATGTTTTGGTTCCCAGAACTTTTATATCCACACCAGACATCTACTTTCCAAAGAACTGTTATATCAGCAACGCAATGAGTGTTTTAACTTACAGCTTAACTGTATTGGAAGTTTGCTGGCAGAGTGATCCGCTCTTGGCTTTTTATTGCTTCTCTGGCTTCCCTGAGGACAGGACTGACATTCTGGATCTCACTGAATCTCACTCCAAAGGAACACGAGGCCTTATTTTTCATGTGCTGCCCAGCCTTGGACCATTCAGAGCCACCCTTTTTTTTTTTTTCTTTTTTTCTTTTTTTTCCTATTTTCTTTTTTCAAAAACTTGGTTGGGAGAATTTTTGGAAGGTGAAAATGCCTCATATTGGCCCCTCTCAATTTTCTAGTAGTTTTACAATTAATGGGAGGAACCAAGCAATGCCTAGTGTCTTAAAACCTAGAAATTTTACCTTGAGGTAAGTCTTCCAGCAGTGGCAACAGCTGAGTATTTGATGATAGACAGTTCCTGAAAAATCTGTTGTTGTAATTATTCTAAACTTTTATTCCAAGAAATGAGACCTCCAGATAATTACCTCAAATTTCATATAAAATTGAAATGAGTTATTTTTTATTTTAAGTAGTTTAAAAAACTCAGTGTTTTAAATATAGCATTAGTTTGATTTACAAATACTATTTCCAAAATAGTTCTTTTACCAAGGCCTGGGCAACCACCACAATCCAATAAAACTCTCTCTGGCTACCTCTACTAGAGATACGCTCAGGTTTTCACATGGAAAAGTATGGTGATATGGAAATACATTTTATTATCAAGCTTCTTTGAGGATATTTACAAAAGTGGGATGTAACAAAAAATATAAAAATGTACTGAAAGGGTCATTATAGACTACTTTGTACATTATCAAATGTTTCTAACAATTATCTTATACAAAAACACTTCAAGACCAAAAAAAAAAGGTTATGCAGGTTATACAGTATCTGGAGTAAATTATTCAACTCCAAATTATCTGACAGTGCCTTTATAAAAATTTTAAGAAAACTTCTTAGGCATTCAAGAAGAGTGCAATTAATTTCATGGCTTGTAGTTTGATTACAAAAGTATAGCAAACATCATTCCAGTTAATTTTCACCTTCTGTAGTAAAACCACAATAGGGCACCTAGTGACTCAGAATTACTCCATTTTAGTACACTAATATAAACAGACTTACTGTGGACCAATTTGGGATGCCAAATTGTATTTCTAAAAGTTTTTTGCAAAATCATTTTGGTTTAATTTTTTAAACTCCTAGAGGAGAAAAAAGTACCAGGAGACCTGGAACGTCTCCTGGAGAGGTTTATGGAAGGCAGCGCAGCAACACGGGTAGGAGGGGTGAAGGGGCCTGGAGCCGCACTGCCTGGGCTCACGTCCACATGCCAGCAGTCACCTCCAGCATCTACGTAATTTTCCTGTGCCTCCGTTTCCGTATCTGTGAGATGGGGTCCATAATGTACTCCCCTCACGGCTGTCATGAGGATAAGTACAGACACGCAGAGTTAAAGCATGGGGACACTGCACGTTTGCTACGGTCTCCACAGTAGTTGTAGTCCTAGATAATGGAGTGGCCTCAGGGGTCTCTTCAGACCTCCCAGGCTTAGACTGTTTACAGGGACACTCTTTTCCTTCGCCACCTCGGATTCAGTGGGCAGTGATGATCACCACTTTATGGATTTTATTGGATATGGATATGTTCGTATATATCTGATCATCACAACACTGTGAGGACAGCAGACGGCATGAATTCTCATCTTCACTTTTTAGATTGATGAGGACCTTGAGGCTCAGACTGGAGCCAAGACTTAAAAGACTGGCTTTTCTGACTCCAAATCTTTTGCTCTTTTTGGAGGGAAAAAATTTACAGTGATCACTGAGGAATGAAAAAACAGAAAGCCGCGAGTGTTTTTAGTAAGTGGGTGGTCCTAGATCTTAAACTTTTGACAGGGGGGGAACTATTAGTAACTTTTTAAAAGCTATGGAAAAATCTAAGGTCTTAAATATTATATCTGAGTAGAAAAACATTTCTTTAGCTGGTTGCCAGTGCCGAAATGTAAAAAAACAAAACACAAACCCCCCACAATTTATAAGGGCAGGGCTACATTATCAGCAGAGCCGGTGAGAGAATAATAAAATAAGGGTTTCACGCTCTGCCTCACCCACTCTCGCAAACTGCTTAAAATAATTGATTCACAAACATTCTGGATGTCTGTAAAGCGTTCCAACAAGCTAGAGGAAGAAATACGGGGTACACTCTGCGGTTGTCTATAGCTTAACTGATCCTGGCCCAGCTGACTTTTAGTAATTTTCTTCCTCAGTGTATTCAACTCTGTGTAATGAAAGTTCTGATCTAAACCTACTGAATCTCGGAAACCAACCGCGGTGTCACAGAGACGTGGGAGGGGAGCGCGCAAGAGGGGGCTGGGCTCCGAGAAGGCCTAAAACCGCAGCACTTAGACCAGTGGGTTCTCCCCCAGGGTTTTTAACATCATTTGACTCCAAGATTATCTTAGAGGGACTTCCAATACACTCACAAAAGGTGACAACTTAATTTCTATCTTGTAGTGGGCACGTTAAGCATTTCAACTCCAAAAGGTTAGGGATCACTGTCTGGAGCTGACTGACCTAAAGAAAAAGAAAAACGTACAAGAGTCCCGCGCTCACTTTCTAGGCAGGCAGGAAAACCCCCCAATGCCTCTGTGCTCAAACGTTTCGAGTTCTTACAGGAGATGGCATGCTGGGAGCCGCCTCAGTTCTCTCTTAAATGCAAGCCTGTTTAGTAATCAGCTTTACTGCTGGAAGTCCTGGCATCAGCAATCAGACAACAAAAGGAAATAAAAGGCATCGGAATTGACAAAGAAGTCAAACTTTCACTTTCTGCAGATGACATGATACTCTACATGGAAAACCCAATCGACTCCACCAGAAGCCTTCTAGAACTGATCCATGAATTCAGTATAGTCGCAGGGTACAAAGTCAATGTACAGAAGTCAGTTGCATTCCTCTACACCAAAAATGAAGCAGCCGAAAGAGAAATCAAGAAACTGATCCCATTCACAATTGCACGAAAAACCATCAAATACCTAGGAGTAAACCTAATCAACTTTAAACCTCTGGTGTGATTTGGTCAAGCCATACAATGGCTGGACTCTAAGCTTCTCTTTTTCGCCTTTTTAAAAAAAAATGTAAGAACAGGAAAGGGAAGATAAATTAAATGCCACTATAGTATTAAAGTGAAGGATTAGGGAAAAATGCAAAACCAGTCATTATGCTATAAAAATTTATGAAAAGCTTCATCTTGGTTCTGTTATGTGTTTTTATTACTCAGTTTCCCCTCTGTGCCTTCTCACGATGAACTACAGTGGTGGTGCCACGGACGCCTTACCACCCTTCCCACGTCCTGCGCCTTGCTGAGGACACCCACACAGAACCGCAGTTCAGCAGAGCATCAGCCCACGACACAAAACCCTTCCCTCCTGACGTTAGCTCACTGGTACTAAGGGTCTTCTTCCATATCATCTGGGTTGGGAGCCATAATGAAGTGCTTTGGGTATACAAGATTGTGGGTGTATGCATGTATTTCCCAGCGGGCGTCGTCACTTTCGTGTGTAATGTAACGTTCACCGATGCGAGTTTCAAATTCTCGAAGGTCAAGCCAAGTCTGATAGTCCTAGAAAAAAGGAAACAATTATAAAGTATAAAAGAAAATACCAAGAACTTTTTTCCTAGCCCCATAGTTGCAAAATTGACAATTCCCATTCATAAGTACTTGCTCTCCAGTAAGTTCCATTTGTAGTATTTTAAATTAACAATATTAAAGATACTTTTTCAAATTTAGAGTTTCTAATGAAGTTAACTAGCTTCTAAAAAAAAATGCCTGAGGCTTCTGAGATGGCTAATAATAATCACGAAAACATTCTGTTCTAAATTCTGACCTACGCCCACACCTTACTCCTCAATATAGGGGAAAGTACTTAGAATCTTCTGTCAGGATAACTTAATAGTCACTGAAACTGCACTGGTTCTGAAGCTAATTCTACCTGCCCCCCCCCCCCATTTCCTTTAAAGTAGTTCTAAAGCTTCTCTTTACTCTGAAGTTTAGGGGTTCCTTTTAACAAATCTATGCAAATTAATTAATGCAAATACGAATCTTTTAATGGGCATCTTAAAAGTAAAATATATTTGACAAAATAATATGCTTATTTACAGAAAGGTGAAATGAACCATAAGGCCCTATGAAAAGGCTAATCATGGCCTTCAGTTCATGGGAGTTTATCTGCCTCGGTTCTGCAGGTGGGTGGTACACAGCAAGCCTTCCAGAGACTCAGCCACAGTACAAAGTAGTCCCTGGAGAACACTCAGAATATTCTGAAACACACACGATCTGTTGACCTTAGAGTAGGTTCAGCAGGAGAGACGCATTACCACAAACGGCCCAAAATGAGGGTCACCAGAGACAGACTGGGGGTTACCTGCAGCCAGGGGTGGCTGAGAGATTTGTCCACACTGTAGCGCTTTCTCATCTTCACCTGAAGGAGGTTGTTTATCAAGTCAATTGCTAAGAGGAGAGAGAAAATGGAACTGGTGAATTGGGTGTACGGGGCGCCCCCACACTGTGACTGCCTGGAAGGCGTCCAAGCCACACAAAGACAGGGTTGACGGGTTCTCAAGGGCACGGCCTTCTGCCTGACACGTTGGTGACCCGTAAACGTTTACTGAATCCCGAGTACCTATTTTATTAAGAGGGCCTGTTTCGCTGAAGGGGCAGCGTCGAGTACAGGCTAACGGTGCGGACTCTGGTCGGCGCCTCGCCACGCCGTTTCTCACCTTCCTCATCGGTAACGTGAGGTTGTTGAGGAGCTGAGATCACACACGTAAAGGGCTTAGAACTGCGCTCAGCACATACGTGTTGGTATCAACGATTACCTCCGAATGAAGAAACGGATCACGGACTGAGGTGCCGGGGCTGCCCCGCAGTGACACCGCTCTCTGGTCCCTGGCTGGGTCTGGAGAGGAGCCACAGCCACTGCCTCGCCTCTGCATACGTGGCTGGACTTGCTTGTTCATCCTCAACAGATTTCACGCAAATATGTCCCTGGTGTCTGGGGTAAGTGGGGAGATCTTGGCTTATTGTATCCACTTATTTGAAGAAGCAGAATAATCGCACAACCCAAACCACCATGTAGCGACACCCTGACTTCCACTGTGTGACGGTTCCTTTGAAATGCTGACGCTAAGGCGTGGACCCAGGGCTGAGCCACTGGAAGAGTTTCTGTTGTTTCTCTTCTGCGCACCACAGCACTTAATTACAGACTTCTCTGTGTTGAACTTCAAACTTTTATCCCTTGCTCCTTACATGGTTGTCTACCACGTGCATCACAGTCATTTGGGGTATTTATTAAAATGCATTCCTGGGTGTTATTCCAACTGGTGAGCTGGAGTCTGCGATACAACCAGAGGTTTTGTCTCCCTACACTCACCCCCTGATTAGCCTCAAGTCTGCAGACCGCCTTGCCCCAGGAGTGCTACGAGGGCTCTGGTAACACCCAGAAACACTCATATTTTGAAATTAACTATTCATTACCAGGAAAGCCTGCTACTGTCTTTACATGCTGTTCCTCAAACTTTCTAGTCTAGTGGACTGTTAAATTCCTAAGATTAGGTCTGGTACTCCTGGAAAACAAAAAAGATCCCTGTTCCAAAGGTTGGCTACATCCAGGTGGGGGTGTTGCCCAGTAGGGCTCTCTTCTAGGCTGTTAGAGAAGTCTGTGCCTTTCCTGCCAGTGTCAGTGAATTAAAGAGACCCAGCCGAGGCAACCTTGATGGCTACAGAACCGGGGCCTGCAAGCTCACACCCCTTCACCAGGCAGGGAAACAGACGTATCGTGCGTCCTAGGACTGGTCCACAGGAGAGCTGAGGACAAACTGAAGAATGTCTGGAACATTCATTCCAGGTATAAGGAACCTGAAATACAGGTCTCTGAACATAAATAATTATGAAAAGAAAGACTACTTCGGGGAAAATTCCTCCTCCCAGTAGCCTAAGTCGATCCCACACAGTTCGGAGGAGGAGCTCAGGGAAGACTTCAGATGAGCCACAGGTTCAGGGGTCCCTGAAGGACTAGAAGGGTTTCAGTCATGAGGAGGAGGGACTGGAGGCAGGGGAAAGGTCTGAGCAACATGCAGCAAGCAGCTGAGAGGCGTAAACCACTAGGTTTGAGAGCGGGAGCAGCGGAGGGGAGGGCGGAAGGTGAACTTGGGCTCTCAGGGAGACCTACAGCTGCAGGGGGGTTAAAGGGAGGCCGAGACCTGCGGGGCAGATTTGGCAGCGGTGGTGCCTGGGAAGGACCGTGAAAGAGTCTAATGGTAGGACCGGTCAAGTACTTTGGTAGTTTCAAAGGAGAAAATCAGGCCCTTCCTGGATTCATGCCAAGGCCTGGGAACTATAAGGAACTTAGAGAAGAGACCATCGGAAGAGTGCTCAAAAACTGGTGACTGGTTGAATTTGGAAGAGGCGTATGAGAAATTAAAAGAGGAGTCTGAAGAAACAGGCTGATTTGGGATCACAAAGATTTTTAGACTAAAGGGCACAAAGCTATAATATATATATACATATGTTGTTATTTTTACCTTCACCAGAAATCTCTTTCCATGGATTTGGTGGGTACATAAATGCAGCGTTTTGGATTTGGTCATTTATATCTTCATCTTCATTAAAAGGAAACGTGCCACTGAGGCTCACATAGACGATAACGCCCACTGACCACATGTCTAGAGAGCGGTTGTAACCTTTGCTCCTGAGAACTTCAGGGGCTAAGTATGCTGGCGTCCCCACCACAGATCTCCTGAAGGACTTTTCACCAATGATGCGCGCGAAACCAAAGTCACACAGCTTCACCTGGAGATTAAAAAAAAAATGTTAATTTTATATTATCTATGTGTTGATCTCTCTATATACCTGCTCCTAAATGATACTGTATCATTTTTTAAATTATTTTTATTTTGAGAGAGCGAGCAGGGGAAGGGCAGAGGGAAAGGGAGAGAATTCCAAGCAGGCTCTGCAGGGCGGAGCCTAATGTGGGGCTCCATCCCACAAACAGACCGTGACCTGGGCCAAAATCAAGAGTTGGCACAATTAACCGACTGAGCCACCCAAGCTCCCCTATACTGTATAATTTCAATACACTTGCCAACTGCACAGATTACGAATATTAAATGATTGTAGACAGGGAAATTGTAAAATACCCTTTTCCCAAAAGGCAGATACATTTATGACCCTGTGATCCACTACCAACATGGTATGAAAAACTTCCCTTAGTGCCTATTTCAAAAAACCACTTTTAAGTTTTAGCTTCCACAATGTCAAATACCGGATGGTGCTCTACGTGGTCACAAAGGTTTTTGGAGGGTGCTGCTCTTTTAGCATTTGGCTCTAAAGGGGATCCTTTTCTGTGAACAGGAATCTTGGTTTTAAGTCATCAGTGACCTTACAGTGCCTGAACACATAAAGGCCCTCGATAAATGTTTGCTGAATGAAAAAATAAGTCGACATTTTAAAACCTACCCCTTATTTTGATTAACCCTAGAATCTATATTCTCAAGGATACGATGCTTGGTAAATAACTCGAGTGTAGTAAAGAATTACTAATGTAGCCAGTGGGAAAACGACGCTAGAGGCTGCTTGAAGGAATAAGAGCAAACGTGTTTTCTGTGATTGTGGCATAAATGACTACCAGTGAGATGCTTGGATTTGGAAAACGTTCTAACTGAAGGTAGCCAAAGTTCCTACAATGGGAAGAGAGTTCTAGAAGCATGATGGGTTTGGCGGAGCTGAGAACTCTTAATCTTGCTGCCCATCTTCTAGCAGAAGTTCAGATTTTGGTGCTTAATGGTGCATCCATACTGAACAAGCAAATGCCAAGTACTTTCCGGAGGAAATGCCCTGCCTCACACATGGTCTTCACGAACAGCATTATGATACTTGGGGAGAAAAGAGACTTGGCCTCTACAAACCAGGGGTACAAGCAGTGCTGGAGAGTGTGTGATGGAGGTGTATTCAAATGCTGCTTGCTATTTCTAGGACGTGGACCCTTGTGCATGTTTTTACGGCAACTGTTGTGTCATTACTGAAAGTGGCTCCGTCTTTGAGTCTTTGAAGAATAGGATTACCAACCATGAAGACAAAGGAACTTTTTGTTAGATGCCGTATTTCAGCTAACATCTTGATAAAGGAAAGTTGCCTTGGCAGTTCGGCAAGTGAATAAAGTGTGGCCATGGCTAGCAGTTAAGCAAAAAGGATCATTTTCCCCTTTGCCTAACAGGTCAGCAGGACGGAGTTGCAGCCTCAGTGTAGGGGTGTGCGTCCTTTGCCCAGACTGTTCTGAAGATCAAGTGAGATAATAGTGTCTGGACGCACTTTATCTGAAACACCACCAACTATCAGGGAGCCTTTTTTGGCCTCACAATGATCGGGAGTCACTTTTAAGCACATAGGCACTATAAAAGAATAGGTTTACCTATTATAAGAGTTGGATAACTTTTAAAAATACATCTTTTTCTTTGAAAGATGATTTGAGGTTTTTTCAACTCAAGTGAAACAACTACTTGTCCTTAGTTAGCCATCTAATTGTGTATGTTTCAAATCTATATAAACCTCAGTTTGACAAGGGATATATTCTAGCTGATGGTTCCTCAGGAAAATTGATTCAAACTTTGGGTTTATGAACCATTTTGTAGGTTATTAAATAATTTTGGATCAAGATAAACATTCTTCAGTGAAATGAAGTTTAACCAAGTTAAAAAATCCACGCATGACACACAGGACACGCACACACGGGATACACACATGTGAATGATGGCAGTGACAGGAAATGTAATTCTTACCTACGTTTTGGTGAAAATGTTTGAAACAAAGTACTCTGAAGAGGAAGAGGAGTTGGCTGCCTGCCTCACAATCTGTGTCCCCCACGGTAGGGCCACCCCCTGCCCCATTTTACGGGGAATCTGCCCTGAGCCCTGGGCACCACCGAGGTGGAACCTCCTCACTGCCTCCCCAGCCTGCAGTCTCCATGCAAGAAGCTAGTCCGTAAGGTCTGCTGAAGTCTAAAAAGTCTTGATGAAAATAGTTATCAGTAAGATCTGAGCTCAAATTATTCAAGGATCAGTCCCCACTGGCAGTTACAGGCTACTGACTGTGGTTAAGATGGTTACATACGTATCTGAACTGACACCACGCCTTTCACCCTATGGGTGCTGCGTAATGTCAGCTACTGAAGGTTCTGGAGAGCACCTCACCTGAGGAAATGGCTCTGCTGATGCGAGCAGCACGTTTTCTGGCTTTAAATCACAGTGGACAATATTTTTAAAATGTAGATTCCTCAAGGCAACTAGGATCTGTCATTGAAGAAAACAGAATTTTTTCAGTGCCTGGAAAAAACCCAGTTAACCCCCCACCCGCCCCTTTGACCGGCATGACCACTGGAGAAGTCCACCACAGTTCATCAAGATTCAGCTGAAGGGGGAGGGTAACAATCCCCACAACGTCCCGTTATGTAAAAGCACTGCTATTTAATTCTGTTTTAAAGTATTCTCATTTCAAAGAAGAGTGAATATACCTGTGTGACCATGAATTTAGTAATTCGTTCTGGAAGCCGACTTTTCTCACTGGACAGAATCATTTCCAACATATCGCCGTGCAGCTTTTCCATTACTACAAAAACTCGTTCCGGAGTTTCAAACATACATTCCAGGTTTACGATCCCAGGGTGGTGCAAATTCTGAAGAGTTGCAGGATATTTAAATGACTGACTTCAGTAGAGAAATGGCTTTACTATGCAGATGTCTAGCAGTGTACTATGATTAATGCTATGCAGCACATGGCAGAGGAAGAAAACAGCTCAGGAAAATAAGGGCTGAGAGCAGACAGGACCTGGAACTCTGATTTGCCAAGGTCTGCGGTGGGGAGTGGACGTGCCAAGGGGAAGGAGGGTCTTCCCAACCGCCTGTGGCTCTTTGGGGCTGTATTTCTGCTCAGAGACAGTTCTGTTCTGTTTTTAAGGCAGTTTTTGTCTAAGCCTGGATTCTCAGTCATGCCTCGATTTGGTTTTCCCTCCTTCAGGCTCAGCATCTCTACCTCTTTCACCTCATGCTTCTTGAGCACCATACATTACCAGGGTTAGAGAAGTACAAATGTGAGTGTGATACTGGTTAATAAAAAAGCAATCTATCTTACTGGTTTTAAAAAAAAGCCAAAACCCAAAAAAAACCTTCCTCAAAAGCAAATCTGAGAAGTCAGTCATGCTCAAAAACAACTGGACACAAATCTATTCCTCTGCTTGGATTTTCACATCTTCAATAACATGGCTTTATTCACCCTATTCAGTTTTACATTTGCTCTATTGGCCCAAGTGATTAAATTTTAATTATTTACAGAAATCTATTTTTCTTATGCTTCTTTCATTATTATAGGTACCTAATTCTGCTAGGAGGGCCTTTTGGCTTATGTGAGTGGAGTCCCATCTCTATAATGCTGCTTGGATCTGCCGTCATCTCTCAGTTCCCACTGTAACTGCTTTAATTCTGGCTCCATTACTCCTGCAGTGGTTTCCACCCAACACTACGTACACACGCGGCAGGCACACTTCTCCCAGCTACTGGGTCACGTGTGTCTCTCTGCAGCCTCCGAAGTTCCCTGGTAGCAGAGACTCCGTCTTAGTCATTTTAGCTCCATGTCTGAATCATGGCTGGTGTTTTTAAAACTGACTAGCAAGCACAAAATGAATACTGTTTAGTAATCAATTTGAAACAATAAGATGGTATTCCAAGCACCAAAATAAAAAATGACATAGTTTTACAGTAAACAAAAGTGAAATGCGTGTGATAAGAGCAGTAAGCAGGGGAAGATGCAGAATATCACAACTCTGATCAATGTAAGAGCTGGAAGTGTGGCCGGCTGTCCCCAGGCGGTGGTTGTCTGTTTCTTCCCCGCCCCCATAAAGCCACACGGATACACACACACAAACAGAAGCATGCTCTAACATTACTGTCTCTTAACAACTTCTATTTGTTTAGACATCCTATTTCCTCTGGTGTCTGTTTTGATAAGTTATACTTTCATAGAGAATCATTTTCTCCAGGTTTTCAAATTTATCTGGAGTTGGACCAGGCAGCATCTTAAAATTTCAAAATGTCCTTAAATTTGTTTCAGTATTTGTGGTCATCTCCCCAAGATGTTATTTTTTGCTCTCCTTAAGTGTATTGCTCATTCTTTAACTTTTATCTTTGAGGATTTTATTTTTAAGTATTGTCTTCAGCCAATGTGGGGCTTTGCCCTCACAATCCTGAAACCGAGTCGCCCACTCTCCCAGCTGAGCCAGCTGGGCGCCCGTCACTCTCCAACTTCTCAACTTGGATTCTTAATTCATTTATGTTCATTCTTTCCTGTGTAATATTTGAGCTTACAGGTTTTTTTCTGAGCAATAGTCTAAAAGCTGAAATACAGTATTTTCATGATTACTGTCTAAATACTCAGGCATCTTGACTTTGCTCTTTAAGAATTAAGATATTAAAAAATTTTTCTGAGGGCACCTGGCTAGCTCAGTCAGGTAAGTGGTCGACTCGATCTCAGCTCAGGTCATGACCTCGGCTGTGAGTTCAGGCCCACACTGGGCCCTGTGCTGGCTGTGAGCCTACTTAAAAAAAACAAATTCAGGTGGTGGGAGCTTTTCGTTTTCTGATTTTGTCATTTACCTCCAGTTTTATTGCATTAAGATCAAACAACACTATCCAACTGCTTTTTTGAATTACTGAGGCCGTCTTTGTTCTCGGTTTTTAGGACACAGACGTCGGCACAAAGCGGTTACATCACCTTCTACTGTTCAGGCCTCCTGTGCTGTGAGTTTTGGCTACTTCAGCTGCCAGGACTCCTAAGTGCTTGTCAGCTCCTCCCTGTCTCTAGTTTCCTTTATAAATGTTGCCACTGTTATCTGGAGTGATCTGCACTCTTCCACTATTAACGTGCCCCTCTTCACTTCACTTACTGTGTTCTCCCTTGAATAAAATCTTATCAGATCATGACCCCCGCCCCCTTGGCTTTCTTCTATTTGAGGAGGCACCTAGAGAGGGTATCAGGCTGGAGAGCTTGGAAAGAGCCAGCCAACCCGCTCTGGCGGCGGCCTCTTCCTGTGCACCCCTGGCTCCGTCCACAGTGCTTTCCTACCTACTGTGTAGGTCTGAATCCCTTCTATTTTTATTAAAGATAGAGTATACGTTTCTGTCTATCCTTTTTCTTGTACCTTTTGGGTAATTTCCAAGAAGAGAAAGGGAGAAATGCTGAATTTATACCACGGTTTTCAGGCCAGAAATTTCTGAAGTTTCTGATGACATTTTCCCATTAACATAGGTAGCCGTGAGAGTGTCACACATTTTCTCCCATTACTACTCTACACCTACCCTCTTCAGGCAAAAGCAAAAGACGTCTTATATTGCCATATCCCTATGAAGCAAAGGTAAAAATCCTCCATTTCTTTCCTGCCCCACAACATGCACCCTAGACATGGCCATGTTAACAGTTTATGTGGGTCCGGATCCTTTTCTCTGCCTAACTGTTTGTACACATATATAAAGTACACATTACAAAATACATATTACAAGGACCTACACAAATGAAACCACTCCACCCTTCCATTTAAAAATTTAACAATATGTTACAGGTTAATTCTCCACATAAACACACTGATTCAATATATTTTAAATGAGTATTTGCTATGTGCCAGTACTATGCTGGTAGTCTGGATTCATGAGCACACAAAATTGACAAATGTGTCTCATCTCATTGAGGTTATTAATTCTAGCAAGGCTGGGTAGCCACTTGGTAATAAACTAGTAAATTACCCAGTCTGAAGGTGGTAAATGCTATGGAGAGAAGAAAAAGGGGCAGAGAGGGAAGATGGGTAGATAATGCTGAACAGAATGCAAGGGCCTCATGAGGAAATAACCTTTGGGCGAAGTCTTGAGGGAGATAAAGGAATGGGCCATGCAGACATTGGGCACGCCAGCATTCTAGGCAGAAGGAACAGTGAAAGCAAAGTCCTTGAGCCAGGACCCTATCTGACATGTTTGAGGAACAGCAAGAAAATCAGTGTGGCCATCATCTGATCAAAAGAGACTCATTTTTTGTTGAGTATGGTGTCTACAATGGAACCTTTTCCAAGAGATTTGGGGTCAGCTGTACAGATTATTTGCAGATACCCAAAAAGGCCATGTCCTCATTTTTATTAAACTGATAAATACAGAGCTTATCACCAAGTGCTCAAGAGGCTAGATGATCCTGGGTAAACTGTATGGTGACTGCTAAATCAATGATTCTATAATTGTCCCTCCCTGCCATCGGAAAGGCAAAACTGTGGTCTCAATAATATGCTTGGTCTTCACCCCATCCTTTATGAAGATGAGGACACGGGGAAGAAATAGTTCGGATGTTAGTGGAGCTGCAGGGGACTCACAGTACCAGACTCAACTACCAGCCTTTCAGATTTGTTGAAGGCGGGCTCCACACAAGAAGGATCAGGGGCAATGCCTGGAAAGGAAGGACGCCAGGGGAGGCTGGAACCAAAGCGCGGAGTGAGTGAGTGCGTGCAGTAAGTGCCTTGAACCCATGTGGGGCGGTCTCACTGAAATGCTCATTCGACCGAATCCTGTAGAATGAATTTCAGCAAATGGGTTACTATCTGAAAGAAGTTTCCTTTAAAAAAATGTATTAACCATATTCAGGTTGTTTTAAGAGAACTGTAATTCAAATACAAAGTAGACTAAAGTTGATCTTTACACTCTCTACGTAGAATTCGTTGAAGACACTGCAAAGAACTGAAGTCACAATTTTACACACACACACACACACACAGAGTAGCTCCAGTGTGGCAGAGAAGCAAGAGCACGTGGTGTGGAGACAGACTTAGATTCACACTCTGAACCTGTCTTCTTCCTGCTGGGTGAGAGGTTAACTAAGTATAATTTCTGGCACAAAGTAAGCCATTCACGAAATAATTTCAATGATTTGAACAGAATCTACAACAAAGAGTATGGTATTAAATTGAAGATGAAAACAGGATATTTGGAGACATATTATAATCACTTAACTGTATTCCCCGTAGGGCAGTATCAGTGAAAATACCCAGAAGGATATACTACAGCTTTTGCACTGGGTGTTGCCTGGAAAGCCCTAAATTTAGTTACTATGAGCCACAATTCATAACATGGGGGAAGAAAGCTTCAGTGCTTAGCTCAGAGATGTGTTTGTAACCAAAGTGACAAGGATGAATCAAGCCTTAAGAATATATCCTTAATAATTATCTTTTTGCATATTAGTTGGACAATGAACAAGATTCCAAAATTAGATGTGAAAAGATTTCTAACAATACTCATATCCTACCATAGTCTGAGTGCTATTAATATTCCACACGAAGGCAGTCTGACAGGAGCACGCAGCCCTGCAGCGGCCGCAGGTAGCCTGTACACCGCAGGCTTGGATTATCGCTCCTCCGAAAAAGCAGTGAAGCAAACGTAACCGCCGGTAGCTCAATGTAATACATGTAAAATTAATCCTGCGCTTATACATTTCTTACCTGCTTCTTCAAGGAAGCCTAAGTTCCGTAGACTGTGTCTTCCTGAACTTCACCCACAAGCAAATGGGGCTCTGACAGCATTAACTATTCTATCACCATGATTTCTTAAATATTATGCAAAAGCTATGCAGTAAATAGACATTTGCATATTATAAATTACTTGATATTCACAAAAATAAAGCTACATTTTAGTCTTCTAGATGACCCCCAAAAGTAAAAATGTTATATGAAAATAAAACAGTAAATTTATTTTTTGGGAGTTAAGTCATTGCCAATATATCTTTAAAAATATATCTTAATGGACTAAACCATTATAAAGTTAAATCTCTGCAGTTGGTGGCTTAATAACAAATGCTACTGTTAAAAGGTCCACAATTAAAAAAAAATTTTTAAATATTTTTTATTTACTTTATTTATTTTTGAGAGACAGAGAGAAGCAGGCTCCAGGCTCTGAGCTAGCTGTCAGCAAAGAACCCGATGTGGGGCTCGAACCCAGGAACCGAGAGATCATGACCTGAGCTGAAGCCGGATGCTTAACCGACTGAGCCACCCAGGCGCCCCCAAAAAGTCCACAATCTTTAAGGAGACTTTTTTTTTTTTATATAGCAGTTGCTATAATCATCAAGCCCATCATCTATGAGAACTGAACTGGGGATAGCACTGACCTCCTAATCAGATGTGGGGATACAGAACGATCAGGGTGCTGAGCTTCCGAACAGATAAAAGAGTTTTGTTGTTAAGATTTTACTTATGAAAATGTGTTCCAAACAAACTACTACCATAATGGCAGTTCTTGTAACTCCTAGATTACTGTAACTTAATTTTCCCTTAAAAAAAAAAAAAGACTTAAGGATTTAATGCAGATGCCCACCAGCCTCTCACAGAGCCCAAAGTACATAATATGAAAACAAAACAAAAAACAAGTCTTATTCTTCTCAGCATACTATGTAGACCTGCATTTAAAAACTCATAAATAAAAAATTAAAACCAAAGAAAGCAACTTTTTTTTTTTTACCTGTAAAATAGCCACTTCGTTACGGAGTTGACTTTCCTGTTTTGTGGGGAATCTCATCTTATCAATTACTTTAATAGCCACATCCCTTCCAGTCTTTCTGTGCTTTCCTATTAAAAAAAGTATAGAAAAGAAGGAAGCAGCAAACTGTCAGCTCATCTACAATACAAAAACTTTATCAGGAAGTTGTCCATAGACTGGACTGTATTTACTCTTGTATTTCTTTTCTTAAGTAAATTATATTTTCCCTTAATAGTAGCTGTCCCTAATGAAGGCAGCTTCATTGCCTGAAATGGCAGGAAATCTGAAGGAACTTGTGCGCTGAAAAACAATCTACATTATTAAACAGTTAACTACTCTTAGTCTTCAGAGACTCTGTCAAGATAGTAACATTGTGTCAATGAATGAATTTTATTCTAGGTTCGCGGAGTCAGCACAAAGTTTTTTAACCAACTTGAGAGGAAGCCTCGAGGCAGGCCATCTAGGAGACTACTTAAACAGTGTCCGCAAGGGAGGACCGGGTTGTAACATTGCCTTTCTCTTATGCCTCAGATCACAGCTCATAAACGCACTTTTATGTATAATTAGGCTCAATTAACAACCCTGTGAGCCACACAGGTTGAGTTTTGTTAGCTCCATTGAACAGCTGAAGATACAAAGGCATAGTGAGCTCAAAAGGCTTTGCCAAAATGCGTCACGGCGAGATTTCAGGGCTGCGCACCTGATACAGCGTCCACGCCCACCGCAGGCGCACGGGCCCTTCTGGGCGGGGCAGCCAGCAGGGCACAGGCCCCAGGAAACCAGCCCATGTGCCGCCCAACCAAGCTCTGAGCTTCGGATTTTCCACTCACAAACATCTTTATGTATGAGCTACAAGAAGAGAGAAAGTAAGACGGCTGAATTTCCTGATCGTTACTTTGTAAAGATTGTGGTTGAAATGAATGAATGCTCGGTTACAGCGCAAGGGCTTGGCTGAAAGAATGCAAGTTAACACCTCAGAACTGGACAACATTGTGACAAGACATAATAGCTAGCAGAGGTTTTTTAATTTCACAACTTTGTGGAGTATGTACAGTATGCAACAGGCTGCCATCACTCACCTCCATAGACGATGCCAAACTGGCCTGAACCAAGCACCTCATCGGCAAAGATCTGGTAAACAGTACTGATGTCCTATGTGGGAAGGAGGAAGCGGCATTATTCGCCCCTATAACACTGCCAGCATCTCTCACTCTTCATTCTAATACTTAAACACATTTTTAGTTTTATGAGAGGCAGCTAATTTTCATAACAAATACTTTATGAACACAGACTTTCCACATCCTAGAAAAGCCCAGTTTTAATACTATGACTCTTGAATTGCACTACGTATAATATATTTTGTAAGAAGATCTTTGGCGGAAAATACTTTGAATACCAGAAATCATGTACTTATTAAGTAATCATCTATAAAAGGTAAATTAACATAAAGAATTAAGAACAATATTTTACCTATTTCACCATCAAAGAAATCTGCTATCTTTGATTTGAGAGAAAAACTCAAAAGGTTTGTTATTATCGAGATTAGACTAATTGTGAAAGGCTGGTGACAGGCCTGTGTGACAAATTCTGTCACTCAGCCCCACTCCCCAATCTTCTCCCTGCCCTGCTCTTTCTAGGTGGTAATTGCTGCTGCTAGAATGTTCTTGGAGGCCAATCTCCGGTCCCCTCCACAGCCCTTCAGCCCTGGTGTCCCTTGTGTTCGGGGCGTGGGCCGGCTGCGTGAGCAGGGGCTCCGTCTCTGCGGCTGTCTCAGTCCCAGCCAGGGCCCGTCTCGGGGTAGTGACTCCAATAAACGGAATAGTGTAGGCCTCACTTCTCTCAGTTGGTTAAGGGAATATACTAACATCTACTTCCCTGGATTTTCAAGCATATTAAAGAAAGATATACACAAAGTGTCAAGTCCAGTGCTTAGCATATAAAAATCAGTAATTCCATGAGTCTGATTTCCTAATTTCTGTTTTAATTAGGTAATCTTAAATTGTTGACTTCCCTGAAACTTGATTTTCTCACCTGTAAAAAAAAAAAAAAAAGTATTGGTCTACCTCTCTAGGTCCCTCCTAATTTTAAAAAAGCCTATGACTTTATGATTATCATCATTTACTGAACCCTAACTGTACACAGGGCTCTGTAAGAGGTAGCTAATTTGTAGAAGAGACCTAGCGAAGAGCCTTATGATTGATGTGTTTGGGAAACAGAAAATCTATTAAAAAGATCAAGAATTCAGGACATATCAGGGTCAAATAAGTACTACAGTAGAGGCTGTCCTAACACATTTTCTTTACTAACTCACCAAAATAACCTACACTCTCCATTCCCTCTGAAAAGCATATACTGACTGACAGTGTCTCCCACAGCCTAACAAAATGCTGTGGCCAGTATCCCAATGAGTAGCTCTTAAAACTGAATTTATTCCCAAACCTATTTTGCCAAATGTACTCGTTATAGATTACAGTTTAATTATTAGAAAAATTAAATATATATTATATAAGTCAATGAAACACGAGGGATTTCTATGAAAACTAAGTACTTTTACAAACTCCAGATTAGGGGAGTGAGAATTCTGTTCTCAGAATAGTTCACAAGTATCCCTGGCACTACTTTAAAGAAACAAAAATCGGAAATCATAGAGAACGCATTCCAGGTGTTGTACAGTAAGAATCTGACTGGCCTTTGTCCCTGGTTCCTTAGAGAGACTAAATCCTTGGAATTTCCCCAGTTACAGTAATATCTCATTCATGTTGTACATGAGCCCTTTGGATCACACCTGCATTATGCTAACAAGGTGACAGGATGGGAGAGGTCACCAGAAAGACTAACCACTGATTAGAGGGTTGCAGCTTTGAATAGTCCACGAAGACACGAGGGGGCAGGAGACTGAGTTCAATCATGTGGTCCCAATGATTCAGTCAATCGTACTTACTGAAATTCTAAAAAACTCTGGAAACTAAGGCCCAGGTAATTCTGGAGGCTGGTGCCACATCTACGTGCTGGTAGGGGGTGCATATCCTGATTTCAGGGAGAGAACACTGAAGCTCTACATTCACAGCCCTCCCAGACCAGCCGGAAGGTGTCTTTAGTTGGGTGGTTCTGATTTTTATCCTTAGGCTACAATCAGAAGTCCAGCCCTTTCCTACGTTCTCAGAGTCATTCTAGTGAATTACTGAGCCTCAGTGTGGCTTCGTGGGAATCCTCTGGATTTGTTGCCAGTTGGTCAGAAGTATGGGTGACCTGGGGACCACTGCACTTGTGGCTGGAGTCTCAAGTGAGGGCGCCCTTGTTGGGAACTGTGCCCTTGATCTGTGGAGTCTGCATAAAATCAGGGTGGTTAGCATCGGAACTGTGTCACTGCATTAAAGAGATGGTTGACACAAGAAAGACGAAGTACAACTCTACTTAGCAGACCCATAAAAATCTCAGCCCTGGGACAACAGCAAATGAATGTGCATAGGTATGTTTTAAGTTACAATGAAGATTTTTAGGTTTGTAAGAATCATTTTTATATGCTTCCCAACTTTAATCAACTTTTTGTTTAACCAACCAAATTTTGGTTCTAACCAAATTACATGAGGGGACACCTGTTATTCAAATAATAACTGCTACAAAAGGTTTCTTCACAAAGACCAGTTCTAAGCCTTTCCCCTTTGCAGTCATGAAGGTGCATGTCCCTCAAGCTCCTTCAAAGTTAGTGATCTCATGTTCTGGTGCCCCCCCCCCCCCAAGAATCTGCTCTCTCTCCTACCTGCCATGACAACAAGAGAGACATAGATCACACCTCCTTTAGACCCTCTATTTCCTGTAACGCCACTGGATAAAGTGTCTTTACTGCAATCCTAAAAAAGCCAACATTTATGTGCTACAGAGCTGTAACAGCTGGATGTCCCAAGTGGAAGACAGTGAGAGATTTTTATCAGAGAAGTTTGTACATAGTCAATGAACTGTTTTAGAACTTCTTTTTCTAGCCTTCTTTCTTTCTAATCCATGGTTGGCAAATTAGTTTGTAGGCCTGCTGGCTCTTTTTTGTACAGGCTTCTGATCAAAGAATAGACTTTACATTTTTAAGTGGTT
The DNA here is from genome assembly GCF_006229205.1 of Suricata suricatta. NCBI lineage: Eukaryota > Metazoa > Chordata > Mammalia > Carnivora > Herpestidae > Suricata > Suricata suricatta. The sequence goes on along the minus strand of NC_043703.1, from coordinate 136,037,223 downwards.
TACAAAGGGAAAATAACAAAAGTATTTTTCGGCACATGAAAATGACATAAAATTTAAAATCAAATGTCCATAAATACTGGGCCACAGCCACACTCATTCCTTTTTGTATTGCCTGTGGCTGCTTGAGAAAGCATGCAAGAATCAAGTAATTAGCTGTGGTCGACAAAGCCTAATATATTAATTCTCTATCCCTTTACAGAAAGCTTGCTGACAACCTGTTATAACCCTCAGCACACACCTACAGACAGCGGCCAAGCTGAACCTGTGCACCACTCCTTACAAGTCCTGTGTGTCCTGCTCCCACTGGCCCACCCTGGCCCCTGTCTCGTATGAAACAGTCTTCCCGGCCTGCACCCTCTCAGTTCTTGAGTCAAATCCCTTTCCGTCCATGTGGGCACAGCTCAGGGTTCTTGGAGGAAGCATTCCCTGCTGCCCCAGCAAGAAGTGGTCTCTCCCTTCTCTTTGAACGAGTCTGTCACTATGTAATATTCCACTATCAGTTATGAAAAAGTTAACTTTATTTTCACAGTTTAAAAAAATCTGCCATACTTTCCTTCTTGAGGCAGAATTGCATAGAGAAGTTACCAGCCCCGAAGTCTAGCCTGGTGTCTATAGGCCAACTGCTCAATACTTTGGCCTAGGATTTTTCAGGTGTACAACAGAGTGTTTCAGTAGTTCTATATGTTCCTCAGTGCTCCCCCGGGTAAACGTACTCTTAATCCCCTGCGTCTATCTCCCCACCCCCCATCCACCTCCCCTCTGGCAACCACCACTCTGTTCTCTGTATTTAAGAGTTCGCTTTTTGTCTCTTAAACTTATTTCTCTAATAAGATTTTCACATCTTTTTTTTACCTATTTTAATTACCCAACTTGCACATTTTCACTGTAATTTTAATTTTTACTTACCACATTTTCCTGGATCTGACAGTTAGATACAGAAATACTAGTTGATAAATCTTCTGTAAAATAGAAGAGTGATGTATGAGAAAAGAACAAACTGTTACATGACTTAATAATATTAACATCTGCTGACATGCAAGTGCCTGCAGTATATTAAGTTTTAAAAACTGGCCAACGTACAGTTAATATAATTATGCTCTTTAAAAAATTTATCCACACACACAATACTAACCCAGTAATATGGTAAATAAAGTATGAAACATCTACACAAAGAAATGCTATCTAAACATTTAATGGTATAGAGCTATGAATACTGAGTCAGAAAGCTATCCATGGCATAGGAAGTTAGAAAGGCAAGTTGTAAGGTAGCAGCATTTGAATTAAAAACAAATAAAGCAAGTATGATGCTTCTGATGAGAGAGTGAAGTAGGGTTGGGGACCAAGGCCTAGTCTTCATCCACTTCTACACTGCCTTCATTTTCTAAAACATAAAAAGCATGCATTACTTTAATAATAATAAAATTTGGGTTCCTGGGTGGCTCAATTAAAGGTCAAACTTTGGCTCAGGTCATGATCTCATGGCTCATGAGTTTAAGCCCCGTGTAAGGCTCTGTGCTGACAGACAGCTCAGAGGCTGGAGCCTGCTTCAGATTCTGTCTCCCTCTCTCTCTCTGCCCTTCTCCCACTCATGCTTTGTCTCTGTCTCTCTCTCTCTCTCAAAAATAAACAAACATTACAAAAGCTATAAAAATTTTTTAAAATAAAATTAAAAATTAGATAAATCTATATACTAGCATTGAAATATATCTGATATGTATTAAATAGTGGAGAAAAGCTCCAAAAAGAACACAGAGTATGACATTTTTCTAAAATATGAAAATATAACAATACAGTACAGATGGCATAAGCTTCCCTTCTCCTCCAACCAAGAGATATACACCCAATTGTTAATAATGGTTTTCTGAAGGAGGAGGTAGAGGATCAGAATAAGAGGGTGTGTTACAAGTATACAGGAAGGACTTCTTCATCTTCTATTCCATATTGTGAAGTTCAAATGTTTGTATTATTTTGGTAAGCAATGGAAGTAACTGACGAGAGAAAAGGGCAGCATGGGAAGTAAGAGACTAGGTCTCAAACATCTAGAATCTTGGAGACAACTCAAAGACAAGATATGAGATATCCTTTATAATCCCAAATACAAAAATTAACAAGAAAATGTAAGTATAGTATACATCATAAATAAGTAACATGATTGTTAAAATCTGTATTTAAACATGTTAAGTCAATCTTAAAATATTTTAATAATTAAAATATTAAATATCAATAAAACAAAAAAAGAACAGCATCAATGATACTGAAGTGTCTAACACTGCTTTTCAGTTGTTCATTTCCTCGGGTCAATGCAGATTATTTCGAAGGCCTCCACTGTCCAGCTCCACCCAGTTTTAATTTCTATTGCTTCCCAGAACTTCACACCAGAAAAAGCAGCAGCAGCAACAACACAACAACAGTACTGCCAGTGCATCAGGAACTGTGCTAAGTGCATTATATGCATTTATTATTATTCACACTTTCAATGAGAGACTGCAGAGACCAAGATCACACAGCCAGTAAGTGACATGACCGTGCAGCATTCTGTAGCATCCTCACTCTTAACCCTTCTGCACTTCTGCTTTTAGAGATTCTCAACCCAAGGGAGGAGGGCCGTAGATGATGCTAGCAAAGGGTTCCTACATCTAGTTAGACATCAGATTTGTGTATGCTCCTGTATTATCATTTGGAGGAACAGGTCCATGGCCTTAATTAGGTTGTCAGAGTTCTGTCTAAAATCGCCCCAAACGTTAGAAGCACTGTAAATATCCATTAATTCATCCTCTTAGAATCAATATTAAACACTTAACTTGTTCACGGTCATTATCTTCATCCCTTTGATCACACCTGTCTCCTTAACTAGCCCTCTGCCCTTCCCTTTTAGCTTTTCCTATCCTAACCTACTTGGGATCCAGGGTCAAGGTCCAAGTCAGGTTCTTCTATCATGAGGTTCCTGCCGCCTCTTCCTATAATCCACATCCCCTAAGTAACGCAGGGCCCACTTCTGCACTTGACTGCTTTACGCTGCTACCTGACACTAATGTGCATGTGTCCCATCTCCCTTAATTTCTGCTCGGAGCCTAGCAGAATGCCAAGAGTAAGTGCACAGAATAATACAGCTGAATGGAAATAAAGTATATATAGGAACTGGTTGAAACCTATTTCAATTTAAATATATTTGTCTAACAAATGATGTTTCCTCACAAATAACATAATACCAATGGCATAAAAGTGACATTAAATTATGGCTTTCACTTGATCCTTTATAAAATTTAGCTCTTACTTTTAAATTTTGTTGGTGCAGAGAACATGTGTTTCAATAATTTTTAAAGTATTTCTGAATGTTCTAATGTGGTTAAAAGAAAAACAGCATTTCTGACTTAACAGACTTCACAAGTATGATGTGAACCATAATACTTGATCACCTGTTTGTATCCTACCATGAAGCAAAATACTACTACCAGTAATTTACTTTAATCCACTGTGAGTTCATGGACACCAAAGACTGTTCTACTCCTTACGGGTTCTCTTTCTTTTAATGCTGACAACTCCACAAAGTAGGTAGTGTCACAAGGAGGTAAAGTTTTGCCTAAGGTCACATAACAGGTTGGGAGAGCCTGGGTTTAATCGGAGGGAGACCGACTCTGGAGCCTAGCTCTGGGGACTGCACGTAAACACTGTACCTAACGTGAGCTGTACAAAGGAATTAACTCGCAGTATTGGTTACTGATGATGAAGCTTAAAATGAGCATCAGAAATACATAAACACAACCACACCCACAAAATGCTTAAGAACCAAAGGGGGAAAGCCGTCAACAAGCTGATTGCTTACTGTGCTCTTTCCCTTGCCCCGGGGAAGTGCAAACACTTGCTTGCGGGGTAACAGGCATGAGAGCTTGGCGAATTGCTTTTTCCCAGCTCTGCGCTACATCAACTCCAACTCCGGTGGCAGCAAGAACAGGATTGTGGGAGCTGTCCCCACTGTTCTCCCCAACAAAGTACACCATAGTATCGGTGATGATTTCAAAACAGTGTGGGTTGCTGCCTTGTGAAATGTTTGTGAAATCTTGTGGCGAAGATATGCGGAGAATTTCTGAAAGTGGAATTTCCTGAGGTAAAAAAGCATGCATTAAAAAATATGAATACATCTTTGTTTTCATTTTCAAATACACGAAACAATCAAAGATATGCATTTCTAGCAAACGCGTGAAGATGAACACAAGTATGACCTGCCTCACGCGACCTGCACGCCCCGCAATGCCAAAGGGAGAGCACAGAGTGTACTAAGCCAGCGTCCCAGCCTGGGACAGGTTGTCAGCATGCAAGGAAGGAGAGGACTGGCCAGGGTAACTGCCACTGTACCCAACCCTTGTCACTTTCCAACTGTCATTGAACCGACCCAACAATTACTTCTCTGCTAGCTGCTGTCTGCAAGACACAGCCCTCAAAGGAGAACAAAGCAAAAACAACAGCAAAAGGAGAACGCTAGCATAGGTTGTTCAAGCGCTCCATTCTGGAGCTGCCCACACTGTAACAACTCTTTATGTGTAGTCCACTCCCTAAGGCAAAACAACCTATAAAAGAACCCAACCCGCTCAAAACAAGTCATCAGTTTCTGTTCTCCCTCTTAGGGATACAACAGCTACAGGGGAGAACATGGACACCACACCGGCCTCTTTCGGGTAAGCAGTGATCACAAACAGCCCAATCTAAGTCACGGTGTCCAGAAGGAAATCGGCAGCCACCTGATAGGCAGGTCAAAACCAAAGGAACACACAACAAAAAAACTACCTTTGGTAGCAGGGCTGCTGTGGGGGAGGTGGGGGGGGTGAAATGAGGGTGGGGGAAAGTTGTTTCAACAAGGAACTCAACAGTGACTTATAAGTGATATTAGCCGGAGTCATAATAGATAGTATATGCCAATATAATAATTAATTACTTTAATATACCTAGAAAACATACATTTTAATGTATATATGTAAGTGTGGAATCTTTACCTTGTAATACTTTGATCCAGATTCATTTTGAAATAATGTGAGACATTTGCTGTCCAGTCTCCAATAATGTCTCTTTCTCTATAAAATAAAGGGCATAAAACCGTGAGGTATGAAAATAATGATTCCTCCAAAATACCTGTGCCTTTCTCTCCTTTTCATCTCTATTCATAAGTTTGTGTGTCTGAATAGGCTTAAAATTCACGAGGGTGAAAATTTTGTGTCACAAGCACACTCAAGTCCACTCTACCCCACGTAAGCAATGGTGGTAGGTTTCTGGGAATCCTTGTAGAGAACTTTATGCAAGCACGTGCAAATACACGTGTGGTGTATGTGCACAGATACGTAATTCATCTATAGGCTACATTTCTATTTTACCTATTGGCTTGCTGGGTCAAAGGACACACACACATATAATTTTGCTTGACAGTATTCATTATCCTACTGAAGATTTGACCCAATTTATAGTTTTATCAGCAAATAAGTGCCTATTTACTCTAACCTTCACTAATTCAGTATGTCACTAAACTTTTTGATCTTTGCTATCTTGATAAACAAAAAAAGGTAATTCAGTGAAATTTTAAATTGTACTTTTTACTAAAAATGAAATCAAGCTCTTAGCTTTAAGAGTCATTTGTATTTTCTTGCCTGTGAACTCTGTAGATCCTAGTTGCCCATTCTTTGACTGTTTTTTTTTTTTAAATCAACTTGTTGGTATCCTTTACTTATCATGAAATGAAACCTTTCCTAGAACATGACTTCAGAATTCTTTTTCCAGTCTGTCATTTGTCTTTGCCTTTTTTTTTTTTTTTTTTTTTTGGTAAAATGAAGATTTCAGCCATTTTAGGTTCACAGCCTAATTAGAGGGAAGGTACAGAGACTTCTCATACATCCCCTGTGCCCACACATGCAGAGCCTCCCTGTGATCTGCATCCTTCTTCGGAGTGGTACATTCCTTATACCTGAGGAACGTGTCATAATCACAAAGTCCATAATTTGTAAGAAACCACCAGTCTTCCAAAGTATCTACACCATTTTGCATTCCCACCAGCAATGAATGAAAGTCTGTGTGGCCCTACATCCTTGCCAGCATTTGGTGTCGTCAGTGTCCTAGATTCCGGCCATCCCGATGTAAGTGTGTAGTGGTATCTCACTGTTGTTTTAATCTGCATCTCCCTGATGACAGTGGATAGGGAACATCTTTTCATGTGCCTATTTGCCATCTGTATAGATCCTTGGTGAGATATATGTTAAGGTCTTTGACTCATTTTTTTAACTGGGTTGTTTATTTTCTTACTGTTCAGCTTTAAGAGTTCTTTGTATATTTTGGAGAAGAGTCTTTCATCAGATGTCTCTTTTGCAAATACTTTCTCCTAGTCAGTGGTTGTCTTACTCTCTTTGGCAGAGCAGGAGTTTATAATTGTAATGAAGTCCCTCTTACTATTTCTTCCATGGATTTTGTATTTGCTGTTAGATCCCCAGACCCCTTCTAAACTCTACTGCTCTACTGGTTTGTAAAGATACTTCAACATTCTGCCTTTTGAGAACTCTTTACAAATGTACCTACAGCTCCAGTGTACTACAATGTCTTAATACATATCACATTCTCATTTTGATTTTAAAAGAGCACAAAGTGAAGTACGTAACAAACGTTCACCCCCATATGAAGACATCTGCGTGCACTGACCAGGGCGTCCCTGCTGGTGTAATGGACCATCCAGCCTTCCTTCACCATCGTGCTGCTCTTCCTCTTCGTGTGCTTGATGGACTGCACAACCCTCATCAGCGGGATATTACTGCTTGTTGACGGGCTAAAAAGCATTTAACATTTATGATAAAATATTAGTAATCTGAAATTTTAAAAAATCCTATAAATATGGTAAGCTCATTGGCCTTTTAAAGATAAACTGAGCTAAATTTTTTCGAAATATCTTAGAAAGAGAAATAGGTTAAGAAAGGAAAATAAATTAATCCTGTTGTGATGATACACAGTTGATTTATAAAAGACTAAGACAATCCTGCAAGTCCTCATTATCTGCTGTCACTATTTTTTGGAAGGTCACAACACACAAAAAAAATCAATGAACAGAGCAGAAAGAATCCTCCCCAACTGGAAGATCAGGAGCCTGGAAAAGGGTCTCATTTGGGACTGCTGTTGAGAAAGCTTCTTTTGCCCTAGGCAGCACGATTAATTAGTAAATTCACAGCATGGTAAAAGCAGGTATACCTATACACAAAATCACATGGTTCAAATGTCAAATTCCATTTTTCATGTTGTTAGTAAAATGTATTTCTAGTAGAAGACACTGAAAGGAAAATGATTTATGGATACCAATTAAGAAAATAAAATAATGTACTGAGTCAAGTCAGGTAATACTGAACATGGGTCAGAAACAGCATAGCTGGACGAAAGAACAGTTGCAGGGGTATGTGTGAAAGATACAAGGGTTTTCAATTTGAGTCTTGGTTAAACATTTTCCCTTAAGTTATGAAGTATTCATGAAGCTAGTTAAGTTCTCTTGATAGTCTCCAACCTGGGTAAACCTTAAATTTTAGTTCATAATGATAATGATAATAACAGCTGTAATCTAGTGATAAGCCAAAATGAATAAATGATCACTCAGCTACGTGAGACGGATAAATGATCCACGTCTCTAAATACTTCTTCATTGCCAGGGAAGAACAAATCCTGCCAAAAGATTCACATTTTATTACAAAGTAGTATGGCCTACAAAGCTGTATATACAAAAAACAGAATTTCTACAAACATAAGGGGAAAGTCATAAGTTTTATAATCTAATAGCATTTTGCAAAGTGCTAACAGTCTAATTGCAGAAAAATGAAAACTGCCGCCAGACTCGTCACCATCATCTCTGTGCAACATTCACAGGTATATATTCTCACTGGTGTTTCTAACATCTGATCATCTGCCTAAATGAAGAAGCTCATTGCTTAACTGATAGTCCAATTCTGGTCCTCGCGGCGGCTGCTCCACAGCTAGATATTATGCCCATGCTGCATTTAAATAAAGCCGTTTCTCTTTAAGAAGACAAGGCTTCGCGGACCTTCCCATCTTGAGTACATGGCAAGAGTGATATCATTTATTTCAGAAATACCGTGGTGCATGTAAAAGAACTGGCAATACTTTAATTAGATTGTAAATTACATTCCAGGCTCCATCTAAAGAAATGTAACCTTTTCCTCCTTAATGAAGCGCCTGGACTAATCCTGCTTTTGGAAGCAGCTTGCAACACACACACGTGCACTACCTGATTGTTTTCACGGCTTCCTCATCTCTTTCCACATCAAGGTCAGATGGGTCCAAGAAGAACATTTTATCTTCTGGAGGAGACGGTTCTTCAATGTCATCCAAGCCCCGGCTACCATCACTGTTCATGTCACTACTATCAATATCCATTGGTATATCTGTATCTGTTCCCAGAGTGGAAGGTTCTGGCAAAGTTTTAAATGAATTCAGAGTTTCACATTAATGGGAGGGCAATACATCGAAATAGAAAAAGTATATTACATGTCGGGGAAAAAAGGTTTTAAAACTCTTACTGAAAATAGGAAAATATCTTTATGACTCAGGATAAAGAGGTATTTAAGGAAGATATAAAATGCACACACCCTAAGGCAGAAAATTAATTAATTTGCTTAATTAGAACTTAGGGGCACCTGGGTGGCTCAGTCGGTCGAGCATCCAACTTTCGCCCAGGTCATGATCGCACAGCTTGTGAGTTTGAGCCCCACACTGGGCTCTTGTGCTGACAGCTCAGAACCTAGAGCCTGCTTCGGATTCTGTGTTCTCCCTCTTTCTCTCTGCCTCTCCTCCACTTGCTCTCTCTGTCTCTCTCTCTCTCTCTCAAAAATAAATAAAAACATTAAACTAGAACTAAAATCTCTATATGACAAAAGATACTAGAAGTAAAGCAAAAAAATTAGCTATCACTACTGTATGCTAGGTTAACTGGTATTCCGTAAGAGTCCGGGGCAGTTTGCTGGGGAAAGATAAATAGTGTGTTTCAAAATAGTGCTAGTAGAGCTGGATATTCTACATGCAAATAGGTGGAAATGGACCTCTTCTGTAAACCAAATACAAAAACTAACTTAAAGTGGATCACAGATCTAAATGTAATAGTTAAATCTATAAAACTCTTAGAAGAAAACATAGGAGTAAATCTTTGTGACCTTGGGTCATGCAAAGCCTTCCGGAAAGAACATCAAAAATATAAGTGACAGGAAAAAAAAAGTAAAGTGGACTTGATTATAATTAAAAACTTTTGTGCTGCAAATGTTGTACCGCAAAAAAAAGCAAAAAGACTGCCCAACAGAAGGGAAAAAAAGTATTTACATATCATATATCAAATAAGGGACATTTCCCAAAACAGATGTAAAAATAACCAACAGGTATGTGAAAAGATGTGCATATCAATTAGCCATCCACGAAATGCAAATCAAAACCACAAGGAAGTATCACTTCATACTCAGTAGGATGGCAACAATCCAAATGACAGACAATAACAAGTGGTGGTGAGCGTTCAGAGAAACTAGAATCCTCATACGCTGCTGGTAAAGTGAGTGTAAGATAGTGCAGCTGCTTTGGAAAACAGTTTGGCAGTCCTCAAAATGTTAAAACATGGAGTTACCATATGACTCAACAATTCCACAACGAGGTATCTACCCAAGTGAAATGAAAACATATGTCCACAGAAATTGTACTCAAAATGTTCATTAAAGCATTATTCGTAATAGCCCCAAAGTGGATAGAGCTCAAACATCCACCAACGGACTGGTGAACAGATAAATAAAATGTGGTATCTTCAGGCAGCGGAATGCTATTCATCAACAAAGCAGAGCACAGTATTGACACATGTTACAACATGGAGGAACACTGAGAACATTAAGCAAGGTGAAATAAACCAGTCACAAAAGACTACACATTACAGATGTCATCACAGGGTCATAAAATTGATTAGTGGTTGCCAGGGGCTACTGGGGAAGAGTGAGAAGTGACTACTAATGTGTATGGAGTTTCTTTTCAGGGTAATGAAAAATGTCCTAACATTGGACTGCACTGATGGATGCCTAACTTTGTGAATAAACTAAATGTGTAAAGTATGCAAGTTTTCTCAATAAACCTGCTTAAATGAGAAGCCACAACTCAGAGAAGATATTGACATCAAGCCTAACTGACAAAGAATTATTAGGTAGAATTATCAACAACTCCCTGCAAATCAATAACAAATGAACAGAAAAATGGACAAAACATGTGAACAGATAATTTAAAGGGGGGGAAAAACCCTTAATAGCCAGTAAACATTTGAAAGATGTTCCAACTAATTAATATACAGACAAATCTATATTAAAACAAATATGAACAGTATTTCATATCCTTTGTCAAACAGTATTATAGTACAAAAATACATGGGCCATAAATCTGGAGGAAACTTTAATCTATAGAAAAGCTGCATTAATTCAGAGTAACCCAAATGAGAAAATCAATCACATTCTGTCAATGGTGTTAAATAGCAACCATAAAAATCAGGCCACAGGGGCGCCGGCGGGGCCCCATCAATTGAGCAACCGACTCTTGGTTTTGACTCATGATCTCATGGTTTGTGAATTTGAGCCCAAAGGTGGGCTCTGCACTAACAGTGTAGAGCCAGGTTGTGTGTGATTCATTCTCTCCCCCCCGCCCCCCGCCGCCCCCATCTACCCCTCCCCCACTCTCACTGTCTCTCTCAAAATAAATAAACTTTAAAAAAAAATGCCGTAAAAGATAACATTAAAATTTTAAGAAATTTTATTTCTATTCCTTATACTTTTCATCCTACAGAACAACTTACATTTAATTTTTTACCAGTCATGTAAATGTTAAAGAAAAATTCTGTTTGGAATCATTACTCCTTCCTTCTAAAAAGGTAATCACTATAATTAATATAATCTTGAAAAGAGGAAAAAAAAGCATATGAGAGAAAATGTTTAGCAAATGATTATTTGCTGGAGAAAGAGTAAGGCAGCACAATGTGTTCTAATGACTATGAACTAAGAAGCCAGATCATAGGACTCAAATCCCAACTCTATAAATTTTTGGCTATATTTCTTGTGCAAGCTATTTAATATCTTTGTGCCCAAATTTACTCACCTGTAAATACTTAACTCAAAGGGCTGTTCTTAGGTTTAAATGTCAATACACATAAAGAATATAGAACTGTGCCTGGCTCAGAGAAGTAGTCAATAAATATTAGTACTATGAACACCTCTAGGGACAAGAGCAGGTTGTTAAAGGAGGTATTTTGTGTCTAAAGATGGAAGAAAACATGCAACACCACTGGCAATATTAGACCACAAATGGTAATTGGCTATAGGAAAAATGGGGGAAAAAATCAGTGTACCTTTACTGATTATCTGTATTTTACTTGATTATTAAATTTTAAAAGAGTCAAAGTTAAGAAAGAGTAAACAAGATAAAATATGCAAATATAACCTTATACAAAGATAACACACAAAAGAACTGTGACCTTTTCTGATCTTTTAGGGAAATTAAGAAAAAGAATTTTACCTCCATTGAATGTGACTTCTCCAAGGCAGTCTCTTGGTACTTTTGATGCACAGCGTTTATGGCAGTTGAATTTACAATCTGAAACAAAATATTTGGTTTATTAATGTATGTAAGAAGTCAGGCAGTATCAGTTATGCTTAGAGACTTTTTAAAGTTTTCCTTTACTAAGAACTCATGTCTTGAAATAAAGGACTAATTTCAAATTCTGATACCATCTTTTAATAGGTATTTAACTCCCCAAGGGCTCAATTTCTTTTCTTTTTTTAATTTATTATTTTAAGTTTTAATTTAACTTCCAGCTAGTTAACATAATGTAATATTAACTTCAGGTATGCAATAGTGATTCAACACTTCCATACAGCACCCAGTGTTCATCACTCCTTAATCCAACCTATCTAGCCCTTCCCCTACCAACCTCCCCTCTGGTAACCGTCAGTTAAGATTTTTAACTCTATAGTTAACAGTCTGTTTCTTGATTTGTTTCTTTTTTCCTCTTTGCTCATCTGTTTTATTCCTTACATTCCACATAGGAGTTAAATTATATGGTGTTTGTCTTTCTCTGACTTATTTTGTTTAGCATAATTCTCTCTAGCCCCATTTACCAAGTGACAAGATTTCATTCTTTCTTACGATCGATTAATATTCCATTGTATATATATGCCACGTCTTCTTTATCCATTCACCAGTCTATTGATAACGGCTGTTTCCATAATTTGACTATCGTCGATAATGCTATTATGAACACAAGGGTGCATGTATCTCTCTGAATTAGTGCTTCTGCATTCTGGGGGTAAATACATGCTGGTACAATTGCTGGATCACAGGGTAGCTCTATTTTTAACTTTTTTCTTTAAAGTTTATGTTTGAGAGAGAAAGAGAGCGTGAGTGGGAAAGGGGCAGAGAGAGGGAGAGGGAGACTCTCAAGCAGACTCCGTGTCATCAGCACAAGCCTGACATGGGGCTCGACCTCACAGTTCATAGGACCATAACCTGAGCTGAAATAAAAAATTGGGGCACTTAACCGACTGAGCCACCAAGGCACCCTTATTTTTAACTTTCTGAGTTATCTCCATACTGTTCTCCAGACTGGGTGCACCAGTTTGCATTCCCACCAACAGTAAAAAAAGGTTCCCCTTTCACCACATCCTCATAAAAACTTGTTTCTTGTGTTGATTTTAGCTATTCTAACAGGTGTGAGGTGATATATTACTGTAGTTTTGATTTGTATTTCCCTGATGATAAGTGATGTTGAGCATGTTTTCATGTGCCTGTTGGCCATCTGTATGTCTTCTTTGGGAAAATGTCTCTTCATGTCTTCTGCCCTCTTTTAATTGGCTAACTTATTTTTTGTTGTTGAGTTGCATAAGGTTTTTATATGTTTTGGGTACTGACCCTTTATGGGATAGGTCATTTGTAAATATCTTCTCCCATTCCACAGATTGCTGCCTTTCAGTTTTGCTGATTGTTTCCTTTGCTGTGCAGCAGCTTTTTATTTTGATGAAGTCTCAATAGTTTATTTTTGCTTCTGTTTCCCTTGTGTCAGGAGACTCATCTAGAAAAAAGTTGCTATGGCTAATGTCAGAGAAATTACTGCCTGTGCTTTCTTCAAGGACTTTTATGATTTCAGTTCTCACATTTAGGTCTTTAGTCCACTCTGACTTTACTTTTGTGTACGGTAAAAGAGAATGGCCCAGTTTCATTCTTTTGCATGTTGTTTTCCAGTTTTTCCAACACCTTTTGTTAAAGAGACTGTCTTTTTCCCATTGAATATTCTTTCCTACTCTGTCGAAGAGTAACTAACCATAGAGTTGTGGGTTCATTTCAGGGTTTTCCATTCTGTTCCACTGATCTATGACCACAAATTGGCAGGAGAGGAAAATGGTGCCAGCTCCTTTGTTCCCAGAGTGGGCTCTTTATGAACTCTGCTTCTCAGAGGCATGCTCCAAGAAGAACAAAGAATCTCCCCACTGTGTGCCCCAGGCAGTCTTCAGGTTGCTGTTCCCACACTGTCTTCCTTATCTCCAAGAGCAGTCTCCAACACCTCAAGACTCTCCCAAAGTCTAGTCTGCTGATCTTAAAATTCAGGCTCTCATCTCTGCTGACGGCAAGAACTCAAGAAATTCAGTCCCTCTTGCTTTCCAAGCCAATGGATGGGGAAACATTCCCCTTGTGCATTCCCGTGCGTTCCTCTCTCTCATCCTTCTCCGTGACCATGGCTCCCTCTCCTCCACAGCAGCCAAGATCCATTTCTTCCCTAAACCACATCCCACACTTCCTACCTTCTTCATTGTAGTTTCTTTTCTTGCTTTAGTTGTAGTTTGTTCTGCAGTCTTCACGTAGATTCCTGGGGTATTTAGGATGCTTTGGTAATTATCTAGTTGTATTTGTGGGATGAGTGAACCTAAGTTCCTCCTGTTTTGCCACCATCTTCCCAATTCTACTAGGGCTCAGTTTCTTTATCTGTAAAATGAAGCTAATACTATTCATATAACCATTGCCAAAATGTTGCTGGTCGCTCCATGTTTCCTTCTCTTAACTCATACTCATCTTTCCATGTTCCCCTTGGCAGTTTTTCAGGCTGACTAGTTTCCAATATATGTCAAGCACTTACTTTCAGTTCCTAATTATTAGGACCTGGTGCATATGCAGAAGAGAGACTGAGATTCTACAAGCTTTTATCAGGAATTAGTAAGGGCTTTCCTATACAGCCTTATAAGGAAGAACTGAGCTTTTCCTGCACAATGTCTCCCACCTTTATATATAGCTCTCTTCAGCCTGCAAGAACATCAGAGTTGATGGCACTGCAGATGAATGTCAGGTACAAGATATTCAATACTACAAGTAACTCAGTGCTTCTCAAACTGTGGTTCCCAGACCAGCAGAATCAGCATTGTAAAGAACTTGTTAGAAATGCAAATTCCTGGGACCCATTCCAAACCTATTATATCAGCAGCTCTGGGAGTGGGGTTGAGAAATGTGTTTTAAAAATATTTTTAAGGTGACCCCAAAATTCAGACCCTCTGCTATTACTATTGTCTGCTATGTCCTTCCACCTTGGAATTACATCTTCTAGCAATATTTGGATAAAAATAATTCCAAGTCCTGACTTAGAGTGATTTTGTAACCTTTGTGATTCAAGAAAATTCTGGATATCATACCAGTGGCATAGGTAAAGGTTATTATAAGAGAAAGTCCCATGATTAATAATTTGGGGGGGTGACACAACCTGTATTAAATAACACTGTTTTTTTTTAAGTTAAAGGCCCTTGAAAAATTCATATATGATATTAATATCTTCCATATATCTTAAATAATTGATTTGCATTTTATCTCGTGAGGTTTGCAAATTGTAACAATAACAAGATTTTCATTTTCCCTTTGAAATGAGCCGAATTTGTGGCCTGCCTGCAGCAAGTACGGAGGTTCTAATGGCAGGCATTTTTATTTCTCTGTGCTCCTACTCATGTTCTTATTAACTTGTTCATGTTCTCATATTTTATGTATGCTTTCAAGCTGTCTTGAAGTTTTAATATAACAAAAGTAGAAAATAAACAGGTGATGGGGGCCTGGGTGGCTCAGTCGGTTAAGCATCCAACTTCAGCTCAGGTCATGATCTTTCGGTTTGTGAGTTCGAGCCCCATAATGGGCTCTGCGCTGGCAGTGTGGAGCCTGCTGAGGATTCCCCCCCACCCCCTGCCCCTCCTCTGCTCACTCACTCTCAAAAAAAATGAACTTAAAAAAATTTTTTAAACAAAAAAACCAGGTGAATGAATGAATAGCTGCTCTTGGAACATGTATTTTCTCAAATGATCCAGTTTAACTGTTTTAACTAAATTACTTTTTTCTTTCTTAGCTTGACAAGTGAATGAAAATGACTTTTACTTTTTAAGTATCTTGATTCATATCATAAAAACAAAGAAATAAAGATGGGGTGGCTGGTGGCTCGCTTGGTTAAGAGTTTGACTTTGGCTCAGGTCATGATATCCCAGTTCATGGGTTTGAGCCCTACGCTGGGTTCTGTGCTGACAGTTCTGAGCCTGGAGCCTGCTTTGGATTCTGTGTCTCCCTCCCTCTCTGCTCCTCCCCTGCTCACGCTCTGTCTCTCTCAAAAATAAAAAAACTGAAATACGTGATTGTTTTTGACTGATATGTATTTCTGAACCAATACATGCTACTTCCTGAACCAATACAAGCACAAAACACTATTCTTTTGGAGCTCTAAGAAATTAAACCAATAACCCAGTGGCAGAGTTAATAGGTTTTATTTCAAAATTCATCAATCTGCGTAGTTATGCTGGGTCCTCTACACAGAACTGTGCTGCTCTGCATATGGTTTCCGAATGTGTCTGTTCTAGGACTATCTGTGGGCTAGAATTTGCACATCTGTTAGTAATGTTCTTTCCCAAAACATTCCTTAGTGGCTGCTTGCCAATACACTTTAGTGTTGATATTTTAAAGTATTAATTTATATATTCACTCATTTTCAAAAGTAAGCTGTTGAAATAAGATTTCAACATTTAATTATACCTGCCTGATAGTTATTAAATACCTGGCAACAAACGCACCACCTGTCCTCTGATGTTCTCCCACGTTGCCGTGTTTTGCCAAGAAAAGTTTTCTTATCTATTGAAGTCAAATTTCTATACAATCATTTTATTCTGTATTGTAAATAGGATTTATTGTTGCAAAGACCCAACTCTAATGTTTTATTTATATAAAACTAGATAATTCAGTTTCACATCTACTTGTATTATATAAAAAGTATGTTACCAAGAACCATTAAAATAATCACATAAAAGTACATAAAATTATAGATATCCCATCCTGGCTCAATAATTAATAACACATTTTAAGCTATTTTGGCTTTCACTATATTATACAGCATTGCTGTGAAGGAGATATGAGACAGAGTTAAAATCATTACTTTAAAAGGCATAAAAAATAATACGACTGTAGGAAAAAAATACTCCATTATTCTATTAAAAATCTGGTTCAGGGGCGCCTGGGTGGCTCAGTCAGTTAAGCGTCCAGCTTCGGCTCAGGTCAGATCTCCCGGTTCGTGGGTTCGAGCCCCGCATCGGGCTCTGTGCTGACAGCTAGCTCAGAGCCTGCAGCCTGTTTCGGATTCTGTATCTCCCTCTCTCTCTGACCCTCCCCTGCTCACACTGTCTCTCTCTGTCTCTCAAAAATAAATAATAAAAAAGCATTAAAAAAAAATCTGGTTCAATAAGAGATGTTTCTAGAATCCTATGATAGTGTTCTGGCCTAGTATCCAAATATGGATAATCCCTATAACAATGTCAGTGGCTTCTACTTATATTCTTCCTATTTCAGTATGATTATTCTCTAGAATGACAGTTTTGGGACAGCTCTCCTAGCTACATCATTATAAACAAGAACAATAAAACTCTTGTAATATATTTGTGTGTGTGTGTGTGTGTGTGTGTGTGTGTGTGTGTGTGTGACTATTTAAGGGAAAGAGGAAAGCATTACTTTATATATTTTGGGTAACACTGGCTCTGGAATCAGAAAGACTTCAGCTCAAATACTTGCTCACCTGCTCACGGACCGCCCCATCCTGGTGGGTACAGAGCAGCCGTACCTTACAGATGCAAAGTCTAGCTTTTCTGTTTACGTTCTAACTTCTCTGTATTGTAGCTCCTGGTTCACAGTATGTACACTGCAGAGATCAGTAGTTGTGGACAAATATGAATGTGTGTGAATGTGTGTATTTTTTTTTGTTTTTTAAATTATCAACTATGAAACCAATGTCTTTGCTTAATGCTTCTGAAATATAAATATTTTGAACCAAATTTGCTAACAAAAACATATGAATTTTATTTAAGAAAAACATCCAATCCTACCTTTACACTGCATTCCTTGGCGAAAGAGGCCTTTCAGTAGCCGCTTGCAGTACTGACAGATCGTGGGCCGGGTGTAAGAGTGAACAGCAAACGTGTGTGGAACTTTTACTCTGCACATCACCATCTTTTCCATCCAGATAGGGCGACCACTCCAAGAAGGAATTCTCTTACTTGGTTCTTGGTGAACATGTGACTAAAACGTAAGTAATTTCCATATATATAAGTCAACATTAAAAACAAAGTATTAAGAGCAGGGCTTGACCACGAGAGTCATTTATTGTGAACACTGAAGCCAAAAGTCTAAAAATGTGCATATCAGCAACTTCCTCTGGAGGCTTAGCTTACCATCCCTTGAATGTGAACAATGCAGATATTTTTGCTATTATTTATTCCAAAAAAAGATTTTCATCCTCACATATGTATACTCACTGATGAACTACCATTTGCCAGGCATATAAGTATATATATAATTTTACAAATAAAAAACAAAACCCTTATACTGAATTTATAACATGTTAAAATCCCTTGAAAGCCCTTACCAAGAAATGAATCACAGGAAAAATAAATTCAGAAAGTGTTACTGTTGCTCATGTTGAATTACTGAACCCGATGTCTAAAAATATTTTGAAATAAGTCTTGGTTTTTCAAATGTATTTTTACAAACACTAAAATATCATGTTAAAAACTTAAGTCTAATGATGATGACATAAAAAATGGCAGATACAAAATTAGCTAAAACAACTCTACCTTTAGTACTGATGCTTTAGGAAGTCCCTTGATATTTTAAGTATTTTCTAGTTATTTGGACTTTATTTCCCCAGAGGAGCAAAGAGGAAAATTAAAGGTGTTGGTTAAAAATTTTTGTGTGACCTGAGAGAGAACTAGATTTTTCTAACTATGGTCCTTTCTATATATACAAGGAAATAATCAGGTTAAATTACAGGCCAGGTGAATATGGCTCATTCCATTCATTCCGCATTCACTGGTCGTTATACTACAGGACAGACCTGATGTGGTGTAAGCACAGAATACCTATCATCTAGACATATCACAGATTTTGTTGTAGCTGCCAGCACCTTCGCTGCCAGAACGGAAGTCCTGAGGGCTTTCGTGTGCCTTCCATAACTTGTAAAGCCTGCAACTCAGAGAAGTGGAATCATTTGATGTTGATAAGTTCAACCAATAAAAACAAAAGAAGCCAGAAGAAACCAAGAGACAGAGAACTGTATGAAAGAAATGAAGGGAGGAAGAAAAAAAAAAAAGACTTTTTGAAAGAAAGCAGGAAAAAGGAAAAGAAGGACATACAAGTGGAAGAGAACATTATAGAAAACACAAAAATGGTCTCTGATGGATAGCTGTTCACTAATGTGTCTAAAGCATATTAGGAAGCAGTTTAATTTAAGAAAAGTTACAGAAAGAATGTTAAAACCCAAGCCAAACTTGCTGGCTTCAGCTCTCAGGATCTCGCGCTCTGGTCTGGCTCTACCCTTCCACCAGGAAGCTGGGTGCTGAGCTCCACAGCGATCCTGCAGAGCTAGTAAGGAAGCCAGCGAGAACTAGAAACAGATGTTGTAGGCGTCTGTTCCCCCCTGGCTCCCTAGTCTAGTGGTGATTCAACACTCTGCTCCTCTTGCTCCTGCTTCTACCACTTTTGGTTTGTCTCAAGTTTAAAACACACAAGTTGGAATAAGATGGACTTTGTCAGCCATCATCAAATACGTAGGATACCCCTGTAAGGAAGAACTGTCCTCACAAATGCCTTCATGTGCCAATGGCCAGCTAGTGACTGGCTGCGTTTTGTCAGGCCCCCCTGGGACTGGGTATAGGGACATGGTACAAAGCATGTGTGCAAGGAGCTACCCAGGAGACTGTGGTTACAGCAGCCACCTAGTTTTTCATGTTTAGTACAAATAGTTATTAATTTTAAATATGAAAAAAACAGGCTCAAAGGGATTAATATTACTTAAGTGCAAGTATTATAATCAAAATTTGGCCCTAGGTCTTCTGTTTTTTGAGAGAGAGTATAAAGGAGGGGGAGGAGGACAGAGAAAAAGATAGAGGGAGAAGGAGGGGAGAGCAAATCTCAAGCAGGCTCCATGCTGTGCATGGACATAAGGTTCAATCTTAAGACAGTGAGATCACGACCTAAGCCAAAATCAAGATTGGATTAACAGCCCAAGCCCCCAGCCACCCAGGCAGGTGCCCCTAGCCCCATGTCTTCGACATGAAAGTCCAGTGATTCTTAATCTTTTTCCCATCTCAAACACTGAGCATAAGCTACACTCTCATCAGGGACCATGGTTTACCACTCTCTTGAGTGAGGAAGGCAAGAAAGTATGGAAGACTGAACCAGAATTTGGAGAAAGGAAGATACTGGTAAAAACCCCCGTGGAGCATTTGGTGAAAGAGACCACTAAGACTAGAGTAACTAGAGGTGAGTGAAAGTTCTTCTCACTAGATTTAATGGCCCCTCTTTACAAACTACTAAAATTCTTATTTCCTTATTAATATGTAGCCAAAAATTCTCTAAAAGTAATCCAATTATTTCCACAGCATGGGTTTTAACCAGTATCTTAAGTGAATCTTTGCTTATAAAAACTTTCTAACAATGTTGCCAACTCTCAGATATAATAATAAAAAGGCAATAAAAACATTTAAAGGGGGACATTCCCTAATTATATATATTTGACTTTGGAATATTATTCAGCAAAAAAAAAAAAAAAAAAAAAAACCCTCCATTTTCATACATACACTTAGCTCCCACAGTTTCTACCTTGATTCTGTCCTGTCTTGGCCCCTCAGGCAGTTGCCCAAATGTACTGCAAGGAATATTCCTCCTTCTCATCTCCAAAGAGCCATCATTCAGTTCTGGTCTCTCCAGCCTTAGTGGCCCTGCTGTAACCAAACTCGGGGGCCAGCCTAGTTTCTTCTGCTCCTCCGTCTCCTTACTCACTTCCCTTTAGACTGACTTCAGACACTGTAACAGAAACTGCTGTAAACAATGACAACCTCAGAGTCAGTCAGAAGTTTCTATTCCCAACTGGCCTTTTTCGAAGCTTATCTCAGTGGTCAGTGAAGTTTACTATCTTGACTACTCAGAGACGTTTCTTCCTGGCACCTGACCTATGGAATCAGGATAAGAGCTGCTATGCCTTCCAGGCCTGTGGGGAGGATTCCATGAGGAAAGGCGAGTACAGCATCCAGCATGAAGCCTGGCACGCGGAGTTTAGGAGGCTCTCACCGGCGGGCTTCCGGAGACAGCTCTTCTCTAACCTTGGTTCAGATTCAAGGCCGCACTCAGCTCCTCACGGCTCTTTATTCCTTTAGCGTGTCCTCTTTTCCCACTCTTCCACCTGATTTTCCTCCATGAGCTCTTTTCTTACTGTCCCTTTTTCCTTTTCGAGACTGCATGCGTGAACTGATAAAAGCAAGCTTTTATCACGCTACAATTTCTACTTGTTCTATAATACTCTGCACAATCTAACCAATTCAAACATGTCACTCTACCTCTTACACTTCCCTAAGGAATTTTCATCTTCAGGATTAAAAAAAAAAGAACTAATGAATTAAACCTAACACCTGACTCCTCTGCTCTGTCCTGCTATTTCCTAACCTAGCACTCCTCATCTGGGGGGAGCAGGCATCCCAGCATCACTTGTGGGGCTAAAACAACACGCCTCTATCCTACAGCCCCCATTCCTAGCTAACTTTCCTGTGCAGTTCATGTATAAAATGCACTCACTTTTCAATCACCAGTCTTTTCCCAAGCTCTTGCATATGTTTATAATAACTCTTTGCTCTCAGTGCCTTATGCCATAGCACTCTTTTTTCTAACTTAAACATCTCACATTAGTGCTAAGAAACATGGACATATGGGATTTTGTGAAAAATGTCAGAAATGTCAGAAGCTTTTATTCTAAGGTGACTCAGTATAGCAAAATCTTGTGACTAGGGTATCAAGCCAATAGCCCAAAAGGTTGATCTGCCATTAACTTATGGAAGACCAAAGGGGTTACAGAAACAACTAAATGATGAGACTGCAATCTATAGATGGAGGTCATTTTAAGTACTATCAAATAAACAAGGGAGCTATTTCTTTCTCCCCTGATCTACTATTTTACTCTTCAGGAGTACAATATATTAGGAAAAATTCCCAACCTAAAAATAATCAAATCTGGATTTAATTCTAATGTTGCTTACCAATTTGTTCTGTGACTTGGGTCAAGTTACTACTAGACCACTGAAAGTCTCAACTGTCTCAAACTGTAAAGATCTACTAAAACATCTCACTGGAATATCGTGAGGATCACCGGGTTCATTCATTCACTCATTCTTACATCACTGAATACCTACTGAGTATAACATTGTGCTGGGCATAGTAGGGCACACAAACACATAAGCACTGTCTTCTCTAGGATCATAAATTCCTTGAGGACACCATGATACTAAGGTAGAATTATATACACACCATCAGGTTTGAAAAGTGGTTTGATATTCAACCAATAAAATAACTTCTGGGTAAGAGGAAAATTCAGGAAAGGCAGCTGTTGAGCTAGGTCTGAAAAAAGCATCAAGGAGGGACACCAATAAGAGCAAAGGTAGAGAAAACAATGGTGTGTTCAGGAAATGCTGAGTAGAACAGACTGTTGGAAACACGGAATATATAAAGGTCTCCTAGGGGGGAGTGATATAATCAGAGTTGTGTATTAAGCTCTTGTGAAATAAGATGACCTGACGGTAGTGTATAAGATGAAGCGAAGTATGGGAACCAGGAGTTGGGATACTGGTTAGGGGGCTATTGCAGTGGTCCAAGTGATAACGTGGTCCCGAAGAATATAACATGCAATTCATGACTACTGGCAAACTCTGTCTCCAGTAATATATTTTACGTTTCTTAAGTGTAGAGATATTAGAGGTCTTAGTGTATAATTTATGTTCCAGGATGATGTTGTGTATCTTGAAGAAACAGAAGGAATAAGTAGTAAAATGCCCTCTTATTGCCTTAAAATACATACCTCCTCTGTGGGAAGGGGAACATAATCAGTCTGGACGAGTCTTGGAACGGAGAGGCCGGGTCCTGGCAGAGAGACATTTGACAGGCGCCTCTTTCTTACTCCACTGCAGTTATTTGGAATTTTGAAGGCACATCGTTTATGATAATTTAATCCACAGCCTAAATATATTTTTAAAGGTAAAAAAAATGGCAGATTATAGAAACTTTAATACATAAGTATGTTACCAAAAAACAGATGCTTCTTTTATTTAATTTACTTTCTCTGGCAGCAATAGTTATCCTAATTAAGAACCTGGATGACAAACTAAGTGGAAGCCAAAAAATTCAGTGTAAATTATTGGGCTCCACCCCAGACCGACTGAATCAGAAATTCTGGGGATGGATTCTAGCAAAGTATGTTTAACAAGTCCTCAAGGTGCTTCTGATATATGTAAAGTTTGAGAACCATTAGCTTAAAGCATTTCAACAAACTGTAGCCTGTGCACCAAATTCCTCCCATGACATGTAAAAATTATATGAAATCCAAATTTCAGTGTTCACAACTGATTTTATTGAAACACAACATGCTGCTCATTTCCCTACATCTTGTTTATAGTTTCCTTGGCCCAAAGCAGTTTTAGTAGCTGTGACAGACACTATTAACCAATAACACTTAAAATATTTACTCTCTGGTCCTTTGCAGAAAAACTTTACTGACCCTCCACCTTAGAGCACTTACAGGACTAATCAGAAATGTGCACCTGCCTCCTACCCCTTACCAATTCTAACTCAGAACTAGATCTGTCCGGTTCTAAACACTGGTTACCACCACGTCCCCAACCAATGATCTTATTCTTTCGTTAATGATTAGAGAATGCAAATGCAAGATCCCATTTCAAAAGATACCAAAACTCAGAACACATACCTTCACATTTCAGTCCTTGACGTACCAAGCCCCAGAGCATCTCACCACAATAATCACAAAAAGTAGGAGCTTTGTAAGAATGTACATAGAGAGTATGGGGACGAATCTGGAAGTCTTCTACTGTGGCCAAAGCTTTTAAAAAAGACAAGTACCAAAATAAAAATAAACTATATTTGCAATTATAAAAATATTAAGAATGTTGACCATATTCATTTATGTCAAAGTATATGGAATTTTTTTTCCTCTATAGTTTATTTTTATGATGAATAAAACTTATTCTTGGCATTTAGTATTGTAGCTTTCAAACTATTTAAGAAGTTTATCAGCTCCAAATAATTTGAACTCCAAAAGTAGGTCTGTGGGTATTTCAACCTCCAAAAGAATATTCTCATAGTGACAAGATCACAAATGGTTGTTAGGTCTAAAACTGTTTAACTTACAACACACTGGGAAATAGACCAGTAAAGTGGGAAAAAACCCCAAAAAATCATAAAACTGTGGCGCTTAACCTCAAAGGTGAACACTCTGAATTTCCTAAGAAGATAAGCTCTGTCCAGAGTCTGTTCTCTATAGTCCGAGTAGTTAAGAAAAAGAGACTAAAATACGAGCAGCTCTCAAATAGGAAGGATCAAGGACGAGGAAGGAAAGGTGCTGGGAGAGATAATCTCAGGAACAGGTGGCACAGCTGAGTCTGAAGAGAGGAAAAGGTGGCAGGACTCTGGATTCTTGGCTGGCTTTCCTTTTCCTTCTCTTCCTTCCTCTCACTCTTTTTTCTCTCCCCCTCCCTCCTTTCCTGTCAAACAAGAAGTTCTGCAGGCCTACTTAGGTGCACTCTCTGTTCCTTTACATTCCTCACTAGCAATCCTGCCCACCTGCTGCTGGATGTGATCAGAAACAGAACAGAGCTGAGGAACAGCTGGTGGCAAGAAAGGGTGAGGGGGAAAGGAGGGAGGTAAGAAAATGCCCACTAAGAACACACAGGGAAGGAGCATCATTAAATCATGGAAACGATCACTATTGCAGTTTCCTCTTCCACATCTTCGTTATTTCTCCTTTTTTTCCTGATTTTTTTTGAGCCTCAATTCTCTTCTTCTATGCTCTTCATAAAAATGGGGAAAGGGAACTGAATTTTAGTATAATTGTTTTATTTCAATTTATTTCAAAGAGTATATTCCTCTGCCAGTTCAAATGATAATTCCCTGAAATAAAAAATTCAGGACTTATTTTCCTACTGTTTTATCTGTGATATTACCATCCTAAAAGTAAAAATTGCCTGGTAGCCATTATTATAGATGTAAGAAGTTAAACAACTATAGTATAAAGACTAAGTACAACAGAACACAGCATTTAGTACAAAAAATAGTGCTTGTTGGAAAAAAAGGCAACAAAATAAAAGAAGCAATTTACTTACCTGAAAGAACAACTTCTACCAGGTCTCCTTCATGGATTTCATCTGCTGAGGTAATCAGCTGCAAAATATTTTCTGAGTTCATGTCATGGCGAAAGAGAAGAATTTTATCATACATGCCGAAGAATCCACACTCTGGAAACTATAGGAAAACAGTCCTATATCAGTATACCCACAGGTTTCTAGTTTTATGAGTAAATGTCTCAATCTTATGAAAGAATCTGAAATGTAGTTTTTAGCCTAACATGGTCTAAAAACAACTCTATTCGTATCTAAAAGATCAACCATGTACTCAAGCATCCTTCGTTAATTTTCAAGCTCAAAAACAAAATGGCAAACTTAAATATAATCATTATCATAAAGCTCATGTCTCTTAAAAACATGGGATATCTTTATTCAGTTATTGACGGAGAATACAATCTTGAACTTAGCGGCTGCTCTACCTTACACAGCCTGAGAGATAAACATTCCTTCCTGTCCTCTAGAACCGAGCTTCCTCGTTAGCTACTGGCCACATGCAGTTATTTTAATTAAATTATTAAATTAAATAATTAAATCAATTAAATTATTTTAATTTAAATTAAATAAAATTAAAAGTTCAGTTCCTCAGTCACTCTAGCTACACTACATGTATTCAATCACCATCTTTGCTACTGGCTTGGCTACCGTTTTAGAACGTGCAGATACAGAACACTTCCACCATCACAGTAAACTCTATTGAATAGCGTTGGTAGATGATTAGCAATTCCCAAACTACTGTCACAAGAGTAACAATTCTGACATTTTTGACAAATGCACCTAAAGCCTCCAGCATCTATTTAATACTTTCTTTACTCTATACTTCATTATAGTAATTTTCTTCTCAAAAAACCTTTGGCCAGAGCAGGAGGCTGGCAGAACATATATATATGTTCATATATACCCTATGTTAATTATTTCAAGGCTTCTACACTTTGTGGCTACAGAGCTGACCCTTTGGGGACTTGCATACCAAGGGCTAAAACTATGAAGGTATGAGCTCTAAAAGTGTTTATAGATAATAAAGTTATGTCAGGGAAACTTGTAAGTCCTTGCCTTACAAAATAACTGTTTAATTTCTAAATCAAAACCAAGACCATCTTCTAAAATACCAGTGCCTTGGGAAACGCTGCTTTAAGTATTTCACATTTCTTTAGTTTATCCCAGGATTGTACACTCTCACTGACTTATTTGGGCTCCTCATAGACTATCCCTTAATGGACTATACAGGATGCCACTGGCCTGCACTGAACAGCCTGGTAAGTCACACTGAAACCGTAAGTGCATCTACTGCAGGGATGTTGCCGAGGGTACGGCTCACCTACTCCAGACAGCAGCCCTTCTTTGTGAGGTCTCATAAAAGAAACTTCTCTGGTTGGTTTTAGAATAGGAACAATCTGATCATGTAACTAATCGTGTTTTCTGTTTACTTCGCCCATTGGAAAGAGCAAAGCTGAATTTGTAGCCCACTTCTGATATGAGTCTAGAATTTTAAGCATGTGTTTTACGTGGAGCTACCTGCTCCTTATCTTCTGAATTTAATTTTCCCATTAAAAATTCTTACATATTTCTCTAAAAAAGTCTAAGTTTCATTGGAAAATATTACATTAAAAAATTTAAACTAATGACTTAATTAGAAATTTGAGTTGATTTGTATTTTTTTAAACCTGAGTAAATAATGAAAAAGTACAGAAACGTTTAGAATCTTTATATTAGTTCTCCTATCAATTATTTGAGTTACCAATAATACTTTCAAAGCTTTATACATATTGTCTAACAGTATATAAGGGGCGCCAGGGTGGCTCAGTCGGTCGAGTGGCCAACGTCAGCTCAGGTGATGATCTCATGGTTAGTGGGTTCAAGCCCTGCATGGGGCTCTGCTGTCAGCACAGAGCCCACTTTGGATCCTCTGTTCCCCACCCTGCTTCTCAAAATAAATAAACTTCTAAAAAAGATAAAAAAGTATAGAATCAAAAATGTATTTTTAATATTAAAACTTGAAATTAAAACATTATGAAGTATCAAATTAGAAAATAGCCATGAAATAGTTGCAACAGTTCTTAAGTATTAACAAAAAAGATTCTACTTTCCATCCTTATAAAAATATCTAACAAAAATTTGTATGAATAAAATTCATTTTAAAAATTCACAGTTTTTGCATCTTTTAAGTGCAAGGCATTGTCCCCATGGTTTGTAAAGGTAAGACAGCCCTCCATTCCCAGGAACTAACAATCTAGTAGGAAGATGGAAATGAAACAAATATATAACCCAATAAAGGAAATGCCAAAAATTAAAAATAAATAAAATTCTAGAAGAGGGAATAAAAAACTTTAACTGGGAAGGTGGAATGTCACTTTAACAGTGGTATCTGAGGAGAACTGTAAAAAGAGAAGCAGGGTTTCTATGGGCAGAAAGTGAAAGTGAAAGTATAAGGGTCATAGCTGAGAAAACACAAGGTAAAGGGGAGAAAGTAAGTGGACCCCATGACTGAAGAACAAAGGGAGGGCTGTGCAGAAAGGGCAAAAATGCACACAGAAGCCCAATGGGGACTATACTTAAAGAAACTCAGGAGTCAACAGAATGGGGTTCAGGCTTTGCCACCTACTAACTACAGAACCTTAGATAAGCTACTTAACCTCCCCATGCTCAGCTTCTTGTCTATACATTTGGAGTAACAGGAGTACTGACTTTATAGGGTTCTTGTTAATATTAAATTACTTGATGTATTAAATAGTACCATGATCAGTATATACTAGTTATTCATATTATCCTATACCTAAGGGGGGAGAGATGAAGAATCCCAGAACAAGGCAGTGACATGATCAAATCTCTCTATCTTTAAAAGAAAATGCCGAACAGGATGAGATCAGAGCAAGCTCCTAAAGAAGGCTGAAGCTATTGTTGGTCAGGGAAGAGGAATCAGGGTCTGGACTATTCAGTAAGAAGACAGAAAGCAAGATAAGAAGAAACATTTCTCTCTAAAATCTATCCCTGGTAAATTACAGGGATCATTAGCATTGTTTTGATCAAACCGGAAACCCTAATAACTAAAGAGCTAAATAAACACATTGAGAGAAGAAAAACATTAGAAAATTTGTGGCTTAGAAAAAATGTGTATAAAATAATCTTGAGAAACACATGACCTAGTGAATTCATATTGGCATTAAGAAACTGAAGACACAAATTAAAAAAATGACAGGGAGGATTAAGAATATTTACTGGAAATAAGCATTTGTGTACCAGGCTGGAAAGGTCTCCGTGATGCTAAAGAATGAAGTAATTTTTTGGACTAGCGAATGTTTACATACTTTCTTCATCTATATGGTTGAAAAATTAGAGTTCCAAGAGAGGAAAATGTATTAAACAGCTTGTAAAAAATAGATTTCTGCTATTCACCAATTATGATTTATAGGTGTGTTTGGTGGAATATTTAGGGATCATCTGAAAGCAAGAGTTGGCACAAAATGAAGTAACAGAAAATCGGGCCTGAAAAAAAAGCAAGAGAGTATTAAATACTGAACATCAGAGAAACAATGTAGCCAAGCTTTAAAGACATTATGAAATCTTAAGGCATTTGTACACTAAAGATAAACATCTAAAAAGAAGAAACAGGGAAATAAACTATGAGAACACAGTTCAAAAGATCTAAAAAAGATTATACTGAGAACCTCCCCCCAAAAAAACCTAAAAACCAAATGATTTGAATATACAAGTATTGACTATTTATGATTTTTAAAAATTCAGAAATAAGTTTTTTTAAATGTTTGAGAAAGAGAGAGAGAAAAAGAGAGAGAGAGAGAGAGAGAGAGAGAGAGAGAAAGAGAGAGAGAGAGAGAGAGAAAGTGAGTGAGCAGGGGTGGTGCAGAGGGAGGGAGAGAGAGAATTCCAAGCAGGCTCCACCCTGTCAATGCATAGCCCAACAAGGGGCTCAATCCCACCAACTGTGAGATCATGACCTGAGCCAAAATCAAGAGTCAGAAGCTTAAACAACTGAGCCACCCAGGCGCCCCCAGAAAAAAAATTTTCAAGCAAGAGTAAAGTCTTAAGTCATGTCTCAAATCTGACCATACACCAGAATCACCTGTGGACCTTAAAACAAAATATGCTAAGGCTCTCTTCCCAAGTTTATAGTTAAGCTCTGTGAAATAAGGCATGGACACCTGAATTTCAAGTTTACTTTCATATTATTCAATATATTTATTATGTATACTCTTTAAAAAAATAGATAATTGTTTTTAACAATTTAGTTACAGAAAAATTGGTATAATAACAGAGATCTCATATACTCCATACATAGTTTCCCCTATTATCAACACCTTACATTAGTATGGTACATTTATTACAATTTAATGAACTAATATTAGTGCACTATCATTAACTAAAGTCCATACTTTATGCAAGTTTCCTTAGCTTTTACTCAATTTTCTATTTCTGTCCCAGGATCCTACACAGGATACCACATTACCTTTCACTGTCATGTCTTCTTAGGCCTCTTTTGGCTGTGACCATGTTTTGTCAGACTTTGCTGAGTTCTGATGACCTTGACTAAACATCAGGTATTGTGCGAGGATGCCACCATTAACATTTATCTGATGTGTTTCTCATAATTACACTGGAATTATGGGTTTTGGGGAAGAAGACCACAAAGGTAAAGTGCCATTCTCCTCACATTGCATCAAGTGTACCTACTACCAACATGATTTGTTGCTATAGATGTAGACCTTGATGATCTGGCTAAGGTAGTTAGCCAGATGAGTTTCTTCACTGCAAAGCTATTTCCTCTGAACCACCCTAATACTGGGCTCTTCAGAAGGAAGTCAATATGCACAACCCATTCCTTAAGGAAATGGCTAGTTACAGTCCTTCTCCTTGAAGGCAGAGTATCTATAATAAATTACTGGGAATTCTTCTGCATGTGAGATTTACCTATTTTCCCCCATTTACTTATTCATCTAATCATTTATAAACACACACACACACACACACACACACACACACACACACACACTCGGATCACAGATACTTACTAATACTTTGGGATACAATATACACTCTTTAAAAATATAATTTTATTTATTTTTAAGCAGGCAATTTTTTCACGTTTCGATATTTTTACAATGCAGAAAAGCATCATGCAAAATCTATGCCCAAGGTGGCATTATCCCTGCCATAGCCAATGCTCTTGCCAGTTTTCCCTAGCATCCTTCTGAAGGTATTTTATACATAAAATATTCTTTTTTTCAAATTTATTTTTGAGAGAGAGTGCATGCACACATGTAGGAGAGGGGCAGGAGAGGGGGAGACAGGGGATCTGAAGCGGGCTCTGCATTGACAGCAGAGGGCACGATGTGGGGCTCCAGCTCCCAAACCACTAGATCATGACATGAGCCAAAGTCGGACACTTAACCAACTGAGCCACTCAGGCATCCCTCTTCCTTTTTTCTCTTTCTTTCCCTTCTTCCTTCCTTTATTTTTATTTTTACTTTATTTTTTTTTACAATTGCATAGTTTTATTTTACCAGTTCCCCATTGGTGGGATATGGATCAAGGAATAAAACCTAAGGCTAAGCCGCTCTCAGCTCAAATCCTGAACTCAGGATTTCACTCACTATTTAACTGTGGCTAACTTACTTAACCTCAGTTTCTCTATCTGTAAAATATTATCTACTTCATAAGGCTGTCATCAGAATTAATGAATGAATAACATAAAAAGCTTAGAACTCCTGATCCATTTTGGACTATATAAATCTTGGCTACTGTTTCAAAATTTTTTTTAAGTTTATTTATTTTGAGAGAGAGTGTATGATGCATGTGTGTACATGAGTGGGGAAGGGGCAGAGAGATAGGGAGAGAATCACAAATAGGCTCCATACTCTGAGTGGACTCCAATGTGGGGCTCAAAACAATCAACTGTGAGTTCATGACCTGAGCTAAAATCAAGCATCAAACTTTAACTGACATAGCCACCCAGGTGTCCCTCAAATCTTTTATTACAAACAATCCCCAATACATAATCTTATATACATATCTTTTTCTACTTTTTGAGTATATGAATAGGACTACTTCCTAAAAGTAGATTTGCTAGGTCTAAGAACATCCACATTTGACATTTTTAGATACTGCCGAAATGCTCTTTATAGAGGCAATACCAACTTATATTTCCATAAGTAATAAACTGAATGCTTATTTTTTCCACATTCTATATTATAGTATGGTATTAGTCAGCTTAGGCTGTATAACAAAATATCATAGACTGAGTAGCTTAAACAACACAAATTTATTTTCACAAACTGCTGGAAGCTAGAGTCCTGAGACCAAGGTACTAGCATGGTCAAGTTCTAGTGAGAGGCCTCTTCCTGACGTGCATACAGCAGCCTTCTCGCTAAGTGCTCCGATGAGCTGCCCTTCAAAAATGCACATGGGTAGAGAGAAAGAAAAAGAGAGAGACACACACACACACACACCTCTTTCTCTCTT
Source organism: Suricata suricatta (assembly GCF_006229205.1). Taxonomy (NCBI): domain Eukaryota; kingdom Metazoa; phylum Chordata; class Mammalia; order Carnivora; family Herpestidae; genus Suricata; species Suricata suricatta. The sequence goes on along the minus strand of NC_043703.1, from coordinate 136,005,988 downwards.
CCTCTTCTTATAAATCCACCAATCCTATCGGGCTACAACCCTATGACTTCATTTAACTTTACTTCCTAAAAGTGCTATCTCCAGAGTAATACTGGGTGAGGGTTAGGGCCTCAATGTATGGATGTAGCGGGTGTAGGATGGAGAGACACAACTTAATCTTTAGCAAATTTGTTAATATCAGGTAAAACATGATATTTGGTATAGTTTTCATTATAAGAAGTTGAACATTTTAAATGTTTGCTTATTTCTGAGAGAGAGAGAGAGACCTAAGATCTGAAGCAGACTCTTCACTCTTGGACACAGGGAGCTCCCCAATCTTGATATGGGGGCTGGATGCAGGCCTAGAACTCATGGAACCACTTCACAACCTGAGCTGAAGTCAGGTGCTTAAGTCAGAAACTGAACCACCCAGGTATCCCAAGAAGTTGAGCATTTTTTACATGCTTAAGGGACACCTGTATTTCCTTTTCTCTACATTGGTTATTCATATTCTTCGCCCATTTTAAATGGATTGACAGATCTTTAAATTCCAAATCCAACCATTCTTCAAAATGTATCTCTTTATGTGGGAGATCCTTAAGTCCTGGACAACATATCAAACACACACACACACACACACACACACACACACACACACAAACAAAACCCATGTTTATTTACTAGTGTGTGTATGCTGAATTTCTCAAAATGATCCAATGCCAATAAAACATTCTATACAGAAAAAGGGAGCTTTACCAAAGCAATAGCTTATTTACCTAAGCCAGACTCCAGTAGAATAATGAACAAAAAAGAACTTTTTTCCCTTTCAAAGTTGTGTGATTTTTTTTTCCAAAATTTATTTCTGAGAGACAGAGACAGTACTAGCAGGGGAGGGTCAGAGAGAGAGGGAGACACAGAATCTGAAGCAGGATCCAGGCTCTGAGCTGTCAGCACAGAGCCCGACGTGGGGCTTGAACTCACGAACCGTGAAATCATGACCTGAGCCAAAGCCGGACACTTAACCAGTTGAGCCACCCAGGCGCCCCCAAAGTTGTGTAACTTTAAGAGGAAGAAATATTCTAGCAAACTAATGAAAATCAGTTGTTGACTATATTTATGAATCCACTGTTTTCATGCTTTCTCATCCAGAATGCAAATCCTAGCTAATAAAATGGTATAATGCTTTCTAAGCATTCTACTTTCATGGGGAAGAAAGCAATTTGCAGTAGGGAACAAGGAGAGAAGAGCAGGAGAGGTGGTGACACACTTAGTAACTGTCCAACTAGCTATTTGGCATATCCTAAACTAGGATTCTCATCAGGGCAGTTTTTCCCCCCAGAAAGTATGTGGTGATGTCTTGGGACACTTGGGTTGTTACAATGTGAGGTACTGGCATCTAGGGAGTAGAGACCAGGGCACCACTAAACATCCTATGAGGCACAGGACACTCCAGAAAACAAAGAATAACCATCCCAAAATGCTGACAGTGCTGAAGTTGAGTAACCCTGCTCTGGGGAGCAAAGGGGTCAAGAATATTGAGAGACTGGAAAATGTGGAAGGAAGTTAACAAAGCTCTGAAAACCAGACATGCCCATACTTCCTTCCCTAGCCTACCTCAGCCTTGATTAAAAGAAGAAAAGAGGAAATGAAAGAAACAGCAAAACAGCTAGGAAGGTAGAGCAAAACAGGCCTTTAATTTGGCGTCATTCCAAATTACCCCAGGCATTTCTACACTTGCTTTCTACAGACTGTGCAAAATGAAGTCTTTTCCCAGTCCATATGGGAGAGTAAGGAAATTTCGTTGTAAGTTATCAAATTCTCACCCGTCATGCACTGCTCTCCTTGCCCACTTCACATTCTGTATGTCTTTACTTGTGTAGTAAGGATGACTTCAATAATAAAAAACAAACCTTATCTTTATATAGCCACTTTATGGAAGTTACTTTTGATAGTATTAACTTGTCTGTAATTAAAAGGTCCCAATACTTGCAAATAAAATTCCTTCAAGCAATACTGTAATTTGAGAGATATTTAATGTGAACAGTTTAAAGTTCATGTCATGCCATAAAATTCTATTAGTAAAATGTTAGATGAGGTAGAAGTTTTCAAGTTTTTAATTTTATTTGGTCAAATACCAGAACTTAACATTATATGAACAAAAATTTATTGCTGTACACTTTTTTAAAGGACTATGGGATTTTCTAGGTGCAATGGGAAACCACTAGAGAGTTTCAATGGACATCTAATTTCTTAAAAAGACAGTTTACATCAAAATGTAATTAACAAAACGCAATAATCTTACCTAGCATACACACACACCCATGTAACTACCACCCAGCTCAAGATACAGAACATTCTCAGTACACAGGTTTATCTGTATTCTCTTAATTTGAGAAGCTGAATACTGAAGTTAAAGTTTGATGTCAAGTAAATCATAGTAAGTCTAATAATAAACCAGATCATAGAAAATTAAGCTCCACCAGGGCAAGGGCATTCTCTTTTCATGCTCCCTACTGAACATCCAGTATGTACAACTTCATATTTAATTTACTAGGAAAAAAAAAAACCCTGTTGATTACAGAGCAAAGGTAACGAGTTTCACACTAATATAATTCCCAGAAACAAATATACATTTAACATCACTTTTACGAAAAGTATGTAGTTGAAGAGACGAATTTCAATGACTATTTCTTTTTTTTAAGTTTATTTTTATATTTGAAAGACTGAGAGAATGCAAGCAGGGGAGGGGCAGAGAGAGGGGGAGAGAAAATCCCAAATCTGTCAGCATAGAGCCCAATGTGGGGCTTGAACTCACAAACCCTGACATCATGACCTTAGCCTAGATCAAGAGTATGATGCTTAATCGACTGAGCCATCCAGGTGCCCCCAATGACTATTTTTATATACAGATAGAAGGCACTAGAGTCTAGATGAGTCCATTACAAACTTATTCAATGTTTACTCTGAATTTATTCTTTAAAAATTTTTTGTTTTGATGGTTATTTATTTTTGAGAGAGAGAGAGAGAGAGAGAGACAGTGTTCCAACAGGGGAGGAGCACAGAGAGAGGGAGACACAAAATCCAAAGCAGGCTCCAGGATCCGAGCTGTCAGCACAAAGCCCAATATGGGGCTCGAACCCACGAACTTGCGAGACAATGACCCAAGCTGAAGTTAGATACTTAACCGTCTAAGCCACCCAAGCGCTCCTACTCTAAATTTATTCTTCACTTTCATCATTAATCTCCAACCTAGGATTTTCTGGATATGACACAGTAGAGGAGCAGCTTCATTTCCATTTCTCTTTGACAGAAACCAGAGTGATCTTTTTCCATTTCCTTTTTTCCTTGTTTTGCTATTACCTCTGATTATCTTTCATTCAAACTTCCTGAAACCTTCTATTCTAGCCAACATCTTAACCTCAATATCCAACAGAATTAAAAAAAAAAAAATCTTTCTTCCGGTTTGAGCCTTGAGATCAGTTGCCTGGCACTATTTTGCCAAGACAAAAAAAATGCAGGGTAGGGTAAAGAGTAGATGTCACCTAGCCACTGCAACACAGCTGTAGTAGAAAGAATAGGGCAGAAAAAAAGAAGCCAACACAGAATGACAACCGCTTTGCAGAAAACAAAAGATACAGCTGGGGTTTTCGCTCTACTTTGGCAGGACCTGAAAATTATACCTAATCCATGTCTGAAGAAACAATGTATTCAGTTGGCGAGGAGATCAAAATCACTCCTAACCTAGGATACATAACCAAAGATTCTTTAGGTCTAGTGTCATGTAAATGGTCAAAACTAAAAACAAATGTTTTACATCAGCTAAAAGCAGAGAGTCTGCTCTATTAGATTCATTTCCATTTCAGTAAACACCATTACAGCTTAAAATGAATTGCTGTTGGCCAATTTCCTTTCCTACCCCTATTACATCTATTATATTCATTCAACAAATTAACACAATAGCAATAGCATCATAGTGCTATTTTCTAAGCTTCTTGGCAATATGAAATCAAGAAGGTGGGGAACTAACACTCATTGAGAGTAGTTACTATGCACCAGGCATCATGTAAAGCACTTGACATAGGCTATCTCATTTAATTTCCTCAAAGCTCCTAAAACAAGTAATCCCAGTCCTCTAATCAACACTTAATCTCTATTTTTTATAGTTTGTCATATGCTAAATACTAAAATCAAAAGGTATCAGTAAAGCAATGCCAGTGTATTGAAAGAATGCTATACATGCTTTGGTACTGACTAAAATTTTAAGAACTACAGTATCAATGATCTTCCTAGATCAGAGAAATTTTATTTTTACTTAAAACTTTTATTAATTTTTTAATTATTTTTGAGAGAGAGAGAGAGAGAGAGAGAGAGAGACAGAGTGTAAACAGGCAAGGGGCAGAGAGAGAGGGAGACACAGAATCCAAAGCAGGCTCCAGCCTCTGAGCTGTCAGCACAGAGCCTGATGTGGGGCTATACCTCATAATAAACTGTGAAATCATGACCTGAGCCAAAGTCGGACGCTTAACCAACTAAGCCACCCAGGCGCCCCATATCAGATAAATTTAAAAAATATGAGTATTACTATTTTGAGGGCACTGATTACATGCCAGACACTGAACTAAGGGCTTTACATTTATCACCATAATTTTTTAATGAAGGTAAGAATTATGATCCCAATTTTGCAGATCAAGATCTGAAGGGGTACCTGGTTGGCTCAGCTGGGTAAGTGTTGACTCCTGATTTCGGCTCAGGTCAAGATCTCACAGTTTGCAGGATCGAGCCCTGTGTTGGGTTCTGTGCTGACAGTGTGAACTCGGCTTGAGGTTCTCTCTCTCCCTCTCTCTCTCTGCCCTTCCTTTCCCCAACACAAATAAAACATTAAAAAAAAGAAATCTGAAGTAAGTGACCTAAAAATGGTCTATAATCACAAAACAAGAAAATGGAAGAATCAAAATCTCCACCTGAGTCTGTCTCTTTGGCTTTAGAACACTGCTACCTCTTTCTTAGATGATTTATTTTCTTAAACATATGCCAATAACAAAAAACAACAGTACAGGTTTAAGCCCTAACATAATTTTGACACTGGGAATCCGTGCACAATCACTCTAACGCGGGCAAAGCTTTTAGCCTGTTTCCTCTGCTTTGATTTGCTCATTCCCTGTGATTTGGCTTTGTGGTAGTGACCTCCTAGCAGAGACCTGGTTTCTGCTTGGCTTAGCCCCAATTCTACCTCCTGGTCAGATCTGTCTGCCTTCCAGTTCTCCTGATAGCCAGTCTCACAAGCTCTCTGTGTTTCACCAGTTTAAGAATTCTCTTCAAGGGCGCCTGGGTGGCTCAGTTGGTTAAGCATCTGACTTCGGCTCAGGTCATGATCTCATGGCTTGTGGGTTCGAGCCCTGCAACGGGCTCTGTGCTGACAGCTCAGAGCCTAGAGCCTGCTTCAGATTCTGTGTCTCCCTCTCTCGCTCACTCTCCTCCACTCATGCTCTGTTTCTGTCTCAATAATAAATAAAAACATTAAAAAGAATTCTCTTCAGCATATAGACTCCTAGAGGGCAGAGATACTGTCTGTTCCTAAGTCTGCTCTATAAGCTAATATGTAGATAAAGGAATCTAATGTATAAGTATAAAAATTTACATTCATTCCTGAAACTAATATAAATTGCATGTCAACTATATTTCAATAAAAATTAAAATTTACATTGTATGATTATATCCATGCTCACAGCAGAAACTGTACTATACTTAAACACACCCAAGCCAAACTAGAAATCCTATTTGAAAGCTCTCAAGCTATAATTCACATCAAGAAAATACTCATATTCACTACTTTTCAATTCTTTTTTAATGTTTATTTATATTTGAGAGAGAGTGGCAGAGAGAAAGGGGGACAGAGGATCTGAAGCAGGCTCAGCGCTGAACGGGGAGTCTGATGGAGGACTCAAATACAGGAACCGTGAGATCATGACCTGAGCTGAAGTCCTGTGCTCAACCGACTGAGCCTCTCAGGTGCCGCTACTAAGAGCCTGTAACAGCAACAGAAGTTTTTTTTTTATTTCTCCAAACTTCAGAAATTCTATTTCTACATAGTTTAACTCAGGGTTTTTCAACTTCAGCACTACTGACATTTGGGGCCAGATAACTCTTAGCTGTGAGGGGCTCCCCGGGCCCCAGAGGAACATCCCTGCCCTCTACCCTCTACTAGCAGCACTCCCTTCCTCCCCAGGAGTGACAACCAAAAACAAAAGTCTCCAGACATTGCTAAATGTTGCCAGGGATCAAAATCACTGGTTAATTTAACCTTACACATTAAAATTGGATATTGGAGCTATAATATTTGTCAATTATATAGTGCTAATCTACATTCTTACAAGGAAAAAGGAAAAAGTTCACTGGTGTCCTCAGAGTGAATAACTTTGAGAATTTCAAGTATTTCAAGAAGCTGGCCTTTTGCACAATCCCAGGAAGAAAAGAGTTCTTTGAACTAAATATCTGAAAATCTAAACTAGTCAGAGCAGACTGGATACAACCAAGGTACTGACACATGAAATGGAATGGAAAAGAATATTGGTGCTTATCTGCTTATTTCTTTCTAGAAAGCATTACATCACTAGAGGGAACTACCACAGATTATCTACAGTATTGTTTTTAGCATTAAAAGCAGGTAGAATGTGTCTTTTAAAAAATGTATATTGAACTAAGGCATTCCGGGGGACAGAAAGATGAATAAAACACAACCAATCTCAATGCAACATAAATATTGGACACATTTCAAATCTTCAAGGAAAGGAAGCTAAATTTTTGCCTTATGTTAAAGACAACAATAACAACAAAAGAAACCCCACCCACTCCACCCTCGGGATGTGTCATGAAATTGGACTGAATTCAAACAGTGACCACTTTTGGTCACATCCAAGTTTCAAGCAAAGCTCAACCATAAATGAACTGTTAATTAGATATTTTCTTGGAAACAAACAAACAAAAAAAACTTTGGTGTATATGCTTTGTATTAGTTAGAATTAAATCCTGTTTTTAACTTACTATATATAAGCCTGAAATCTTTGTTCTCTGTTTCTATGAAGTTCTGCCACACCCTCATCTATACTGGAAATACCAATTTCATTTTTCCCCTGCTTAAACACCATAACTAATCTGTATTTATCACCACTATTTTGAATATTTCCCTACATGCTTGTTTACTAATTTAAAATTTCTGTAAAATATATTTTTATACCATTTGACTAAATATTTAGAGATCAGTGTTTTTCTTACCAATACATGAACTCTTTGCAGGATAAAGATATTAACCTATATAATACTTGTACAATATTTCCCCAATCTTATTTTTGTTTATACTAATATTTAACTTGCAACTCAAATATATAAGCAGTTTTTTTCCTTGTGTTTCCTTTTCCTGATCTGAAAGTGAGATACCTGTAAGTTTGATAAAGATTCAATTCCATTTTATTCTATTTTCCTTTGGTTTGAATTCTCACATTTAACCTTTAATTCCTCTGAAATTTATCCTGGTGTCAGGTATTTAGTGGAGGTGTATGTTAGTACCACTTTAATTCCCAAACTTGTTTTCTAAACTCCACTTTTTTTGAGAGAGAGAGAAAGTGCACACAAGCATAAGTGGGGGAGGGACTGAGGGAAAGGAGGGGGAGAGAGAGAAAATCTTAACTTAAGCAGCCCCTTCTCTATGTCCAGCACAGAACCCAACCCAGCAAGGAGCCCGACTAGAGGCTCAATCTCATGACCATGAGATCATGACCTGAGCCAAAATCAAGAGTTGAATGCTCAACTGACTGAGCCACCCAGGCGTCCCTTCGAAACTCCATTTCTGAAAAGTTGTTCCCTCTTAATCCTCATGCTTCCTCAGCCACATATCTAAAATGTACTACGGTTCTATTACTGTTTGTGTAGTATAGTTTCTATTATTGGAGGTTTTTTCTCTCTCCTTTCTCTTATTTTTCAGACTTTTAACTTAATGCTTTTGATTACTTTTTGTCCCAAATAAACTATAGAAAAATACTGTCATGGTAAGAAGAATCCCAATAAAATCTTGAATGGAAAATTTAATTTAATTTGGGAAGTAAAAATTATAAATGATCAGTCTTCCTTTTCTGGGAATATGATAATACATTTATTTCACAAAGTCTTTTATTAAATATTCCACAAAATTTTAAAGTTTTATTTATATCTGGATTCATCCATTTAAAAAAAAATTTTTTTTTTTAATGTCTTTTATTTATTTTTGAGAGACAGAGAGAGACAGCGCGAGCAGGGGAGGGTCAGAGAGAGAGGGAGACACAGAATCGGAAGCAGGCTCCAGGCTCTGAGCTAGATGTCAGCACAGAGCCTGATGCGGGGCTCAAACCCACGAACCATGAGATCATGACCTGAGCCGAAGCCGGCCGCTTAACCGACTGAGCCACCCAGGCGCCCCAATTCATCCATTTCTTAAGACAATTATCAATAAATACCTTGATCATTTTTTTCATGATGAGGACATTAATCTACTCTTGATTAGTTTTCATGTCCTTTTTTTTTTAATGTTTTTTAAAATTTATTTTTGAGAGACAGAGAGAGAAAGAGCACGAGCAGGGGAGGGTCAGAGAGAGAGGGAGATACAGAATCCGAAGCAGGCTCCAGGCTCTGAGCTGTCAGCACAGAGCCAGACGTGGGGCTCGAACCCACAAACTGTGAGATCATGACCTGAGCCAAAGTCAAACACTTAACCGACTGAGTCACCCAGGCGCCCTGATGTCTTTTTTTTTTTTTTGTAAGTGTTTTTAACATTTATTCATTTTTGAGAGACAGAGAAAGAGAGACGGCATGAGTGGGGAAGGGGCAGAGAGAGATAGAGACATAGAATGTGGGCTCCAGGCTCCAAATTGTCAGTACAGAGCCCACCACAGGGCTCAAACTCACTAACCAAACCAAGAGATCATGACCTGAGCCAAAGTTGGATGCTTAACCAACTGAACCACCCAGGGGCCCATGTCCCTCTTTTGATATTGAAAATTTCAATTAACTATCCATATGCCTTTAAATTAGCTCTATAGGCTTCTTCTGCCAGTTTACTCCTTGGGAATGTACATACTGTACAGGAATATCCCAATTCTATTATATTAGATATAACAGTCTAAGGGTATAGAAATACGGAGAGGCATGTTTACTCACTGCTCAATAATAGTAATTAACTAGTTAAATCGGTTTAACTCACAATTATTATTCAGAAGTCGCATCTGTAATCACCATTAATTTAAAGAATTACAGAACTACCTCATCCCCTGAGGAATACAGTACAATATTCTAAGACAAAATCACAGGTTTTCAGGAGCTAAAGAATGCACATAAAATAGACACGAAGAACCCAAGACCAGATGATTAAATAAGCCACAGAACTGATATACCACTAACCTCCAGTTTTCGACACCTTTTAAAAGGAGCATGTGCAGAATGAACAGAAAATTATGAATAATTTACCTTTACAGATTAAGAAAAACTCAGTTGTCTTCTACACAGCAGAAAATAGTTTATGACACTTGTGTATATTCTGTAAAGCACAAAAGCAAAACATAAACTTAACTACTCTAGTAGCTTTCACTCATTTCTGGATCACTACTAATTTCCAATAAACTCTCAACAGAAAAGCATTCCCAAAGTATGAGTGACTAAAGCTTTTTCACTTTACAAACCACCGAGATCAGATTAATAAATAATATTACTGATGAACTAGCAATGTGACATTGCTATATGCTAGTGCTGGGCTAAGCGTTTTATAAATGTATCATTTAGTATACACACACACACACACTACCATGAAATAAGCACTTTTAAACCTCACTTTTTTTAGATAAGAAACCAAGGTTACACAACTAGTAAATGGTAGAGATAAACCCCAAAGCTGACCCCAAAGCTCATATTTAAAAAATATTTTTTTAAGTTTATTTTTGAGAGAGGGACAGAGAGCAAGTAGGAGGGCAGAGAGACATGGAGACGCAGAATCCAAAGCAGGCTCCAGGCTCTGAGCTGTAAGCACAAGACCCACCATGGGGCTCGAACTCATGATCTGCAAGATCATGACATGAGCCAAAGTTGGATGCTTAACTGACTGAGCCACCCAGGCTCCACCCCCAAAGCTCATATTTTTTTTAACATCCATACTATACTGTTTCATATGAATTTTTTCTCATTATTTAGAAACCAAAAGTATTTGTTGAATGTCTATTGTGGACACAATGTCTGACCTCACAGAACTTACAGTTTTATACTGGCTACATTCAGGTAAGGTACAATTACAATCAACATAAAAAAAAGTTTAAATATAAGTTGTCCAGGAATGAAGAGCACAACACATGGTAATTAAATGGATATATACAAAATGTTACATTTTACTATTCTCATAATCTCCGTAAAAGGCAACTCATGGTTTAATGTACTATAAAAAAAAAAATGATGGTGGGCACTGTAAAGGGATTACCATGAACAGAACAGAAATCACCATGAATTTCTTAAATAATTAGGTCTCACTCACCTAAAATTTAGAGTACAAGGAAGCAAAATCATACAGCTTTATTCACTTACCCATGGGGGAAAAAAAGAATCCATACATGCATAAATACACATGTTTCTGACTACTGCAGATGTTAAAGGCATCTTGCTTTATCCATGCTATAAGCTATCACAGTAGCAGCAGGGTACTGTACTAGCTGCTAAGCTTTATTTCCCCAGGCGAAGGGCTACAGTTGGTGATAATACAAGCAAAAAGTAAGGTTAAAACAAACTTTCATAACTCCTGAAAGAGATGGTAGTTCTTCCTTGAGTCATTTGCCATTTTGACCTTCATCTCAGGTCTTACACCACGATCTATCTTCTAGTAATTTTACATTCACTCATCTTCTTTTTCCAAAACATAAATCACTGGGGCAGGAAATTTATCTTTCATCTTGGTAACCCCACAGTCTCTAACATGGTGACTGAACAGAGTCAAATATTTGTTCAATCACATGAAGTCATAACAGATAATGGCACCTAGGTAAGGGATTATTGTACCACACTATTTAGCTCTCTGCAAACTGCCAAGTAAAAGAAATGAAATCACTAGTAATTATTTTTCTATTTAAATTTTTCAACTATCATACTAACCTATAATCAGATGCTGACCTCACTGAATTTCTGAATTTGTATGCAAGATTGTACACACACACACACACACACACACACAAACATATGTATTTATATGATGGTAAACTTATTAACAAAATATACAATTTAAGTATTTGGAGAAAAATATCTTCAGAATATTACTTATCTGGCCCTTTAATCTCATTGATTTCCATTATACGGAGGTCCTTGACTCTGGACACCGCTTAGAACCACAGACGGAGCTCTTAAAACAGACCCTCCACTCCCAGGGAGCCTGACTCAGGCAGTCTGGGAAAGCGTCTATTAAGCTTCCTGGTCGTTCTCAGGGGCAGCCAGGGTTGAAAATCACTGTTATAAAGTTGCACAAAACCTTGAAACCATAGACATGGAGTTTGCAAACATTTAAGAATAATCTTGATCTTTCACAATATGTGGCCTGTGATAAAAGAGTTTTGAAAATTTAGCCATTTTTGCATAAGTATGACAAAACAAAGTTTGAAAAATGTCCTCCTAATTGAAAATTTTAAAAAACGGTCATTAGAAAATGCTCACTGACAGAGTAATCAAAATATCTTGTGGGGTGTTTTAAAAGTAGATTGTATAGGATTTTATAGGTAAAAAAAATAGGCACAAACACTGAAATAAAGTACATTTATCGAAGTATATGCATTAGAGCTTGTTCCTTTGTTTGTAACCAATTTATTATCTTATCAAAACTTAACTGAATCATGGAAAACTTTAACAAGGAGCTTGCTTCACACTCCTTAAACCTATTTCCAACAGTAGGCCTGGAATGAAAAATGTTTTAAAGTAATACATCCAGGGGCACCTGGGTGGTTCAGTCAGTTGGGCATCTGATGTCAGCTCAGGTCATGATCTTCGGTTCATGGTTCGAGCCCCACATAGGGCTCTGTGCTGACAGCTCACAGCCTGGAGCCTGCTTCATTCAGATTCTGTGTTTCCCTGTCTTTGCCCCTCCCCTGCTTCGCTGTTTCTCTTTAGCTCTCTCAAAAAATAAACATAAAAAATTTTTTAAGTAATGCATTCATTCAGATGTGGTCATGGCACAACCCAGAAGCAATTCAAATACAGCTTTTCCATTACAGTATATATTTCAAGCGAAAGCCTATATTGGATAGAAGATGAGGAGGAAAGCAAACATTTTGCTTTCAGGAAAATTTTGTAAGGGTAGTAAAAATGGGACACAGGAAAAGACTAAAGGAAGCTTTAATGAATACAAAAAGTCTCCCAAGTTGAGGAAACTATAACCTCAAGACCAAGTTCAACAAACCCCAGCAACAAAAACAGAAAGAAAAACCACAATAAGGCACATCATATTCAAATTGTTAAAACCAAGAAAAGAAAAACTGTAAATGAAGCCAGAGCAAAGAACTTACTGCACACACTTTGGATCTAACACAAAGTAATGCAAATGTTAAATATGTGAATAAATATAAAAAGTCATTTTTCTCACTTTTAACTTTCTAAAGCATAATTTATTATTAAACGAAGAACAAAGTGTTGTGAGACCTGCAGCAATCGTTGCTCCTCCTCACTCACTGATTCGGTATCTCTCCACATGCCTACTTGTTAAAATTTATTTGTAACCAAAAATCAATACTTTCTGTGCTTCTGTAGTCATTTGCAGGCAGCACAGAAGACAAAAAAATCTGAGTCACTGTGCATGTTCCCAACTGAAATCGAACAAGGTGATGCTCTGACTTGTTTTACGATCATAGCACAAAAACACATGTCCTTTTCATGGGCTATTTATGTAGTCGCATGTGTTCTGAATTTGGGGGTTTTAATGGTGATTTTTCTATTTAAAATGACCCCCAAGCATCATGGTGGAGTGCTGTTTAATGTTCCTAAGAGCACGTAGCCTATGATATGCTTTATGGAAAAAATACAAGTGTTAGACAAGCTTCATTTAGGTGTGAGTTACAGTGCTGTTGGCCATGAGAGCAATCAATGTATCAACAATATATATTAAATAAGGTGTCTTTATAATGGAAACACACATAAAACACGGTTAATATTTACTGGTTAACAAAAATTTTGTGACCAGATGCTCACAGGAACCTAACCCTGTATTTTCCCTCAGAGTTGTTCAGCATTCACTAATTCAATGTTTGAGGTCATTTTATAGAACATAAGTATCAAAAATAATGAGAATCAACTGTTTACAGAAATAAAATGCATGACAACAATAGTACAAGTGACATCAGATAGAAAATAGAAATATATTATTCTAAGGCATATATTATATCACATGCAGAATAGTATGATACCGTTTGAAGACATCTCTGATGAGTTCAAGATACATATCATATGAATTAGAGCAAGGGTTGGCAAAAATTTTCTGTAAAGAGCAGACACTAATATTTTGGGCTTGGTATACCATATGGTCTCCGTCATAGCTACTTAACTTTGCTAGTGTAGCATACGAGCAGATAGCAAGATATAAATGAATGAACTTGGTATGTCCCAATAAAACTCTATTCATAAGAAGAGGAGGTAGGTCAAATTTAGCCCACAGATATAGTCTACTGACAGTGGCACTAGAGCAATTGCTGAAAAAACTTTTTGAAGAGTATAGTGGAGAGATATTAAATGGAATTATAGAACATAATTCAAAAGAAGAGAGAAAATGACCCAAGACCAGAAGAGACAAACAGAAAACAATATGTTTAAATGCATCTATATTAAATGTCATATTCAATATAAATGGTTTAAACCCTTAAGCAGAGTTGTCAGACTGAATTCAAAAAGCATGACCCAAACACATGTAATCTACAAAAAACTCACTTCGCATATAAGGAGAGGTTATAAGCAAAAACATAAATGTGGTAAAGATCTACCACAATGCAAAGAATAATTTTTTAGAAAAAGTAGGAATGGTTATATTAATACCACACAAAGATGACTTCAGAACAAGGTACGTTACCAGAGATAAGGAAGAAAAGTTACTCTGAAAAATAAATCAATACATCAAAGGCTGTAAAAATCCTAAATGTGCCTGCAAATAGTAGTTTCCAAAAAAATGAAAAAATTAATTAAAACTGAAAAGACTAATAGACAAATATAAAATTATAGTCAAAGATTTCAATCCTCCTTTTTCAATAAATAATAGAACAAGTAAAAAGAAATCCATAAAGAAACCACTGTCAACCAACTTGACCTAACTTTTATAGAAAACTCCACTTAATAAAAAAAAAAAACCTTACATATATAATATTCAGAATATAGTTTAAGACAGAATCCCACACTATAGAAAAAAAATACCCTCAAATTAAACAGATTGAAATTAAAGTATATTCTTAGACCAAAATTCAAATAAAACTAGAAACCAATGTAACAGAAAAATACCTGAAAAACTTTCAAATCCTTTCAAATTAAACAATTCATGGACCGCAGATGAAATCACAAAGGAAATTAGGAAATAATTTGAAGGAAACATAAATGAAAACACAACATATCAAAGTTTGTGGCATCCGGCTAAAGTAGTGATTAGAGGGAAACTTACAGGACTAGACACATATCAGAAATACACAAACTCAAATCAATGACCCTACTGTGCACCTAAAGAAACTGAAAAATTAAAGTTAAACACAGAGAAGGTAGAAAAAAGAAAACTAAAAAATAGAAAACAAACAATAGAGAAAATCACTTTAAAGGATAATAAAAGAACATAAAGCACAACTTTTGCCAATGGATTTCTCAACTTGGTTGAAATGAAAATTTTCCTTTAATGATACAAATTGCCAAACTGCACTACAAAGAAATAATCTTAATAGCTCTATGTCCACTAAAGAAATAGAAAGTAATTAAAAAACCTTCTCATAAAAAAATTCCAGGCACAGTTGGCTTCACTGGTGAATTCTATCAAATTATTTCAGGAAGAAATATCAATTTTATACAAATTTATTCAGAGGACAGGAAGAAAATACTTCTATACTCATTTTGTAAGGCCAATATTACCTTGATATGAAAACCACACAAAGATAACAGAAGAAACAAATTACAGACCAATACATTCGCCATTATCTTAAAAAACTATTAAGAACATAGATGTATACTGAAGCAAGGAAAGTGTAAAAAGGAGTATTTGATGACCAGAAAGTTTTGTTCCAGGAATGCAAGGTTGGTAACATTTGAAGTATAAGCCAACATACTTCATCATATTAACAGACTAAAAGATAAAAATACAGAGACACAGAAAAAGTATTTAATTTATAATCATTTAAGACTATGAGTCTCAGCCAACTAGGTATAGACAGGAATTTCCTCAACTTAATGAAGAACATCTAAAAAAATTTACATCATATTTAATGGTGAAAGACCAAATGTTTTTCCTTTTAAGATTGGTAACAAGGTACAGATGTCTATTCTTATCACTTTATGCAATATAGTAAAATATAGCTTTAGCTTCCAATACAAAACAAGAAAAAGAAATGAAATACTGGCAGACAAGGCATAAAACTCTATTTACAAAAGACAAGATCATCTATGTAGAGAATTGTATAGAATGTTTTAAAGTTACTAGAAGTGATAAATGAGTTTAGCAAGGTTGCAGGACACAATATCATTATACATAAATTACAGTATTTCTATATAATAAAATAAAAAATCAGATAAAGATATTTTTAGAAACCCATTTGTAATTGTATCAAAAATATGAAACACAGACAACAAATGATGTACATAATTTCAATAGACTTTTTTGGTAGAAATTATCAAGCTGATTTTAATATTATAATGGAAATGCAAAGGATACAGATTGGTAAAAATCCTTTTGAAGAAAAGAATAAAGCTGGAGGACTTAATGCACCTGACTTCATGTCTTTATAAAACTGAATTCAAGACAATGTGAAATTGGCTTAAGGGTACACATATGGGTTAATAAAGCAGAACAATGTTCAAAAATAGACCAAAACATATGTGGTCAACGAATTTACAATAAAGATACCAAAGTAATTCAATAGGGAAGAATTGTCTTTTGAACAAATGGTCCTGGAAAAAGTTGATGTCTGATGCAAAGAAATGAAGCTCAACCTTTATCTCACATCATATACAGATTTTTGTTTTGAAATGGATTGTAATGAGTTGAATAGGGTTTCTCCAAAAGATGCAGAGTCCTAACCCCCAGTACCTGTAAATGTGACCTTTGGAAATAGGGTTTTTGTACACAGATGATCAAGTTAGGATGAGGTCATTAAGATGGTCTCTAATTCCATATGACTGTGCCCTTATAAAAAGGTGAAATTTATGAACACAGACAATTATTTATAGAGGGGAGACAATATGAAGACACTGGGAGAATACCATCTACAAGCCAAAGAATGCCTGAGGCCATCAGCAGCTGGGAGAAAGAGGCATGAAACAGATTCTTGCAGTCCTCAGAAAGAACAAACCCTACTGATATCCTGATTATATTACAGACAGCCAGCCTCAAGAACCATCAGAAAAATTTCTATTAAGCCATGAGGTTCTGGTAGCCCCCAGAACTAACATGCAGATCATAAATATAAAGGAAAAGCTAAAACTGAAACTTCCCAAAGAAAACATGGGACAAAATCTTTGCTACCTTCATTTAGGCAAATACTTGTTAGACATGAAACAAAAGCACTATCCATAAAGGAAAAAATTAATTGTAGTTCACCAAAATTAAAAAATTCTGGCTCTCCAGATGATACTGTTAAGAGAATGAAAAAAGTACAGTGGATTATAATGAAAAGTACACAAACTAACTTGGATCAGACAAAATAGACTTTAAGGAAAAGACTGTAAAGAGACAAGGATCATTATATAATGATTAAGGTGTCAATCCTTCAAGTGGATAAGATATTTGTAAATATTTATGCACCCAACATAGGGGCACCTAAATATATAAACTATATACAGCCAATATTAATAGACTCAAAAGAAGAAACAGCTATGCAATAATAATCAGGGACTTTAATACCCCACTTTCAACAATGGACAGATCATCCAGACAGAAAATCAAAAGAGAACACTGCAATTAAAATACACAGACCCTTAACAGACATTTACAGAACATTCTATCTAAAAGCAGCAGAACAGGGGCACCTGGGTGGCTCAGGCGGTTAAGCATGAGACTTCGGCTCAGGTCATGGTTTGTGGGTTCGAGCCCCACGTCGGGCTCTGTGCTAGCAGCTTGGAGCCTGGAACCTGCTTCAGATTCTGTGTCTCCCTCTCTCTCTGTCCTTCCCCTTTTCATGCTCTGTTTCTCTCTGTCTCAATAATAAATAAACATTAAAAAAAATTTTTTAAGCTGCAGAATATTCTTCTCAAGCAAACACAGAACATTCTCTAGGACAGATCGTATTAGGCCACAAAATAAGTCTTAATAAATTTAAGAAAACTGAAATCATATTAAGCATCTTTTCTTACCATAGTAGTAAAAACCAGAAATTAATTACAAAAACAAAACAAAAAAACCCTGGAAAATTCACAAATACATAAACATCAAACAACACGCAACTGTACCATCAAGGTGAGGTCAATAGAGAAATAAAAAGATATCTTGAATCAAATGTATTTACATATACCAAAATTTATGTGATGCAGCAAAAGTTCTGAGAGAGAAGTTCAAAGCAATAAATGCCTACATTAAGAAAAAAAGGAAAGATCTCAAACCACATAACATTACACCTCAAGGAACTAGAAAAATAACAAACTAAATCCAAAGTTAGCAGAAGGAAGGAAATAACAAAGATCATAGTGAAAATAAATGAAATAGAGACTAAAAAGACAATAGAAAAGATCAATGAAACTAAGATTTT
Source organism: Suricata suricatta (assembly GCF_006229205.1). Classification (NCBI taxonomy): domain Eukaryota; kingdom Metazoa; phylum Chordata; class Mammalia; order Carnivora; family Herpestidae; genus Suricata; species Suricata suricatta. The sequence goes on along the minus strand of NC_043703.1, from coordinate 135,988,049 downwards.
TTTGAAGATAAAAACAATGGGCAAACTTTTAGCTTAAGGGAAAAAAGAGGACTCAAAATTACAAATGAAAGACATGACATTGTAATACCACATAAATACAAAGGATCATAAATGACTACTATAAATAACTATACACCAACAAATTGGACACTTAGAAGAAACGGATAAATTCCTAGAACAATCTATCAAGCCTGAATCATGAATGAGTAGAAAATATGAACAGATGAATTAATAGTAAAAAGATTGAATTGGTAATCAAAATCCTAACAAACAAAAGTCCAGGACCAGATGGCTTCAGTGGTAAATTCTACCAAATAATTAATACCAATCCTTCTCAAATCCTTCTAAACAATGTAAGAGGTAGGAATACTTCCAAACTCATGAGGCTAGCATTACCCTGATACCAAAGACAGACAACAACACTATGAGAAAAAAATTACAGCCCAACATTCCTGATGAACACTGACGCAAATATCATCAACAAATATTAGCAAACTGAATTCAACAACACATTAAAAGGATCATACACCATAATCAAGTGGGATTTATTCCAGGGATGCAAAGATAGTTCAACATATGCAAATCAATAAATGTGATAAATCACATTAACAAAATGAAGGATAAAAATCATATCATTATCTCAATAGATGTAGAAAATGCAACTGACAAAATTTAACATCAATTCATGATAAGAACTCTAAACAAAGTGAGGTACAGAGGAAACACACCTCAACATAACAGGGGCTGTGTATGAGAAGCTCACAGATAACATCATACTTAGTGGGGAAACCTAAGATCAGGAACAAGACAAGGGTGTCCATTCTCACCACTTTTATTCAACACAGTACTAGAACTCCTAGCCAGAGCAACTAGGCAGGAAAAAGAAATAAAAGACACCTAAATCAGAAAGGAAAAGGTAAAACTGTCTATTTGTACATGACATGATACTACATATAAAAAAACTCTACAGATTCCACCAAAATATCTGTTGAATTAATCAATAAATTCAGTGAACTTGCTGGCTACAAAATCAATATACAAAAATCAGTTGCCTTTCTATATGCTAAAAAGTAACTATCAGAGGAATTAAGAAAACAATCCTATGTACAACTGCATCAAAAAGAAAAAAATATCTATACATAAATTTAACCAAGGAGCTAAAAGCTTTACACACTAAAAATTATATCTATAAGACATTAATGAAAGAAACTGAAGACTTACACAAATAGAAAAATACTCTGTGTTCACGGACTGGAAGAATATAATTAAAATGTTCATACAACCCAAAATAATCTACAGATTCAATGCAATCCCTATAGAATTTCTTCACAGAAACAGAAAAAACTATCTTAAAATTTATACAAAACCACAAAAGAACCTGAATAGCCAAAGCAATCTTGAGAAAGAAAAACAGAGCTAGAGGGATTTATACTTTGTGATTTCAAGCTATACTTCAGGGACGTCTGGGTTGCTCAGTCAGTTAAGCATCCAACTTCAGCTCAGGTCATGATCTCATGGTTGGTGAGTTCAAGCCCAATATTGGGCTGTCTGTTGTCAGCACAGAGCCCATTTCATATCCTTTGTCCCCCTCTTTCTCTACCCCATCCCTCACATTCCGTCTTCAGTCTCTCAAAAATAAACATACATTAAAAAATAAAAACAACAACAACAACAAACTATACTTCAAAGCTACATTTATCAAAACAATATGGTATTGGCATAAAATGGACATTTAAATCAATGAAGCATAATAGAAAGCCTAAAAATAAACCCATACATATATGGCCAATGAATTTACGACAAAGAAATTAAGAATATACAACAGAAAGGACAGTCTCTTCAAAAAATGGTGCTGTAAGGGGGTGCCTGGATGGTTTAGGCCATTGAGCATCTGACTCTTGATTTTGGCTCAGGTCATGATCCCAAGGTCATGCTAAGCATGGAGACTGCTTAAAATTCTCTCTCTCTCCCTCTGCCCCCTTCCCCACTTGTGTGCTCTAAACAAACAAACAAACAAAGCTGGGAGAACTGAGACAGCTACATGCAAAAGAATGAAATTGAACCTCTATTTTACACCATACACAAAAATCAACTCAAAATGGACCTAAAACCATAAAAGTCCTAGAAGAAAACACAGTGGATAAGCTCCTAGACATCACTCTTGGCAATGATTTTTAGATCTCACATCAAAAGCAAAGGCAACAAAACCAAAAATAAACAAGGGCTACATCATATTAAAAACCTTCTGCTCATCAAAGGAAACCATTGACAAAATGAAAAGGCAACCTACAAGAAGGGAGAAAATGTATTTGCAAATCATATCTGATAAGGATTTAATACTCAAAATATATAAAGAACTCATATAATTCAATGGCAAAACAACCAGAATAAAACAATCCAATTTAAAAATGGTCAGAAGAACTGAAGAGACATTCTCCCAAGGAAGACATACAAGCGGCCAACAGGCACATGAAAAGGTCCTCAATATCACTAATCATCAGGAAAAAGCAAATTAAAACCACAAGGAGATATCACTTCATGCCTGCCAGAATGGCTATCATCAACAAGAGATAATAAGTGTTGGTGAGAGTGTGGAGAAAAGGTAACCGTTGTGCACTGCTGGTGGGTATCTAAATTTGTGCAGCACTATAGAAGGCAGTCTGGACATTCCTTGAAAAATTAAAAATAGAATTACCATATGATACAGCAACTCCAATTCTGGGTATATATCTGAAGAAAATGAAATCCTCTAATGGATATCTGCATTCCATGTCAATGCATCATTATTTGTAATAGCCAAGAACTGGAAACAACCTAAATGTCCATCCATGAATGAATGAGTAAAGAAGTTATAGCATATATACAATGGAATATTATTCAGCCATAAAATAAGAAAATCCTACCATTTGCCACAGCATGGATGGGCCTTGAGAGCTCTATGATAAGTGAAATAAGTCAAGCAGAGAAAGACAACTACTGTATGATCTCATATATATGAAGTCTCCTATAACTTAACTCACAGAAACAGAGATCAGATTGGTGGTTACAGGAGGTAGAGGGCAGGAGGTGAGGCAAATGCGTGAAGGTGGTCCAAGGATACAAACTTCCAGTTATAAGATAAATAAGTTCTGGCTATATAATGCACAGCATGGTGACTAGAGTTGACCTTTTTTTATTGTATACTTAAAAGCTGCTAAGAGAATAGATCTTAAAAGTTCTCATCACAAGAAAAAAAAATGAGCTGTGCAAGGTGATGTATGTTAACTAAGTTTACTTTGGTCATCATTTTGCAAAATACACATATATCAAATTATTATGTCATATACCTTAAACTAATACAAGTTTAGGGATGCCTGAATGGGCCGGTCATCCAACTCTTGATTTCAGCTCAGGTGATGATCTCATGGTTTGTGAGATTGGGCCCCAACTTGGGTTCGGCACTGCCAGTGCCTAGCCTGCTTAGGATTCATTTTCTCTCCCTCCCTCCCCCTCTCCCACTCCTTCTCCCTCTCTTACTCTCCCTCTGCTCATGCTCATACTCTCTCTCAAAATAAATAAATATTTTTTAAAAACATATAAATGTATACATCAACTATATCTCCATAAAACTGGAAAAAATTAGAAGCAACTTAAATGACTAAAATAAGAAACTGATTGTAAACTACTATGCATCAACATGACTGAACAATAGCCTTTAAAATGATGATTATTTAGACTATTACTTAGATTAAAAAGAGAGAGAGACAGAGAAATGAAAAGCAGCCACAGACTGGAAGAAAATATCTGCATTTCGTATCTGATAAGAATTTGTATCTAAGATGTTAAAGAACTTTTATACTTCAATAACATAAACCATCTGTATGGAAATTAACAACTGAGGAAAATAAGTGAATAAACCCATGGACAGATACCCAATCTCATTAGTCATTGGGGAAATACAAATTAAAGTCACAAAGAGACATCATTATACACCAACCAGAATGGTTAAATTTAAAAGATTGGAAATACCAAGTGTTGGCAAGGAAACAGCCATCATACACCCACATATTTACTCCAAGGAAACGAAAACATATACCTACAATCAAGATTTCTATGAGAATGTTGATATCAACTTTATTCATAATACCCCCAAAATTAGAAACAACTCTAACTGATATTAGACGTAACAGATATTAGATCAACTGATGAATGAATAAGCAAATTATGGTATATCCATACAATGAACAGTACTCAGCAACAGAAAGGAACTACTGACATACATTAACAGCATGGATGAATTAAAAACAAAGAACACTGAGGCATGTGAAAGATAGCAGAACAAAACACTAATACTATATGACTTCATTTATATGAAAATCTAGAAAAAGTGAAACTATAGTAAGAGTGCAGGGCAGTGGTAGCCCAGGATGGGGATGAAGAAAGGAGACTGCAAACGTGCAAGAAGGAACTTAGAGGATAATGGAGATGCTCTGTATCTTGAATGGGAGACAGTTGCACAAACTTCATACAATTGTTAAAACTCCCCAAACTCACAAACATGAATGAATTTTATTATAGGTAAACTATATATATTACATTTGATTTTTAAAAAAGGAAACATCTTATTAAAATAGCTACTAAAGGGGGAAAAAAACTACATATATGGCATACTCCTACTGAATGTCTGAAACATACTAGAAAATAAAGCAATATAAAATCCAATCCTATCCAATAAAATAATTAAAAAATGTAATGGTCATTCCTTCTAGATCACTGTGCTGTTATTTAAAAAATACATTTAAAGATTATTTCTGAATATGGAATACATGCATAAGACACAAAATCCAAAAGGTACACAAGGGTATACAATGAAAAGTAATCACCCTTTCACTCCTGTTCCCCAGTCACCAGTCGCCTCCTGGAAGAAACCTCTCTCTCCTTCCCAGGTAATCAGAAAGCACTCAAGCAACCCTATATACATATAGATGTGTACATATGGACGGGTAAGTGTGTGTAGTACAAAATGGTAACGCGGTATGCCCTGTTCTGCACTTATTATGTTATCTACATGTCCAATATACTTTGCAGATCTCTCCCCCACTCAAACCACATACACACAAAATGCTTCCTTTTTTAGTAGCTGCAAAAACTTTTAAAATAGATGGGATTACATATTTGGCATTATAACTAGATTAAAAATATTATTTGAAAAAATCTAAAGTATTGTTAACAGGAAGTCATATATCAGGTAGCCCCCTGTACTAATTTCAAAGGAGGGTTGCCCTCCAGGCTTACTTCACTTTTAGAGGCCTTCATCTGGTCCTTCAAAGTAAGCTCTTCTTGTCACTTTTCAGCCCTGTTGGTTTCCCTACAGAAAAAAAGTTGGGAAGGTTCTTCTTGATAAATAACAATCCCATCTCAAGAATCACAGCAGAACACAAAGGCCCAAATCCTAAAAAATTTCTAGAACACAGGAACTCTATCTTATTAAAGTTTGAAAGAAATCAGTCCCATTCTCTCCCCCGGAAAAGCATTACTTTTCTTTCTGAGTTTCTATCTCAGTTACCGCATCAGCACCATCACCTACCACCCACACTGCCATCTTCTTCAATAGGCTGTCAAGTTTCACCAACACTACTTTGCCAATACTCTTCAAGTACATTCACTTCCCAGCCACCTTGGTTCAGATCTTCATTACAATGGCTTCTTCCCTGATCTCCTTATTTTATATCACACCTAAATACACACTTAAGCTTTCCCAAACACAAATCTGATCAAATCTCTGCTCTTACAGGAATCAAGTGCAAAAATTTTCTTAGGCATGAAGAAGGCAGCGTGGTGTAGTAAAAAGAGTACACAGGTTTTTGAGTTAAAATAAAAAGACCAGTGTTTGAATTCCGACTTTTAGCAAGTAATTAGACATCTCTGAAATTCAGTTTCCTCCTTTATTCAACAGCAATTATATCACCTACACTCTTGCCACTCAGTGAGGCCCTTGGCGAAGGAGCATCAACCTCACCTAAGACCATATTACAAATGCTTAGACCCACCCCAAACCTACGGATTCAAAATCTACATTGTAGAAGAATGACTAGGTGACTTGCATACACATTAAAATTTGAGATGCACCACAAACTACTGTGAGGATTAACTAAAAATGTGTGTAAAACTCTCGACATAAAATAGGCACTCAACAAATGTCATCTATTATAATCTTCCTTTTGTCCCCTTCTGTATCTTCAATCATCTTAATTCTTTTGCCTGGAATGTATTCCTTACCTCCCATATTATTGAAATCTTGCTCCTTCTTTAAATATCATGTAAAATGTTACTTTCTGTATAAAGTCTTCCACATCCTTTATTAACCTGAGAAGAATACTCTCTATCTTAACCTCACTTTCTACTTTTTATGTTTTACTGTTTCCTTCAGTAGACTGTAAGCTTTTTGAGGGAAGGGATGTTTGGTTCATCTTTCTATTTCCTAAAGTTTAACCAGTACCCTATCTTTTGAAGGTTCAGATACATGCATTTACTAAGAAGAGATTTAAGGAAGGCAGGTGTGTGGACCATGAGAGCCCTGGCAGTTAACCTGAAGCTGTACACATGTAGGTAATGAAAATGGATGACTAACGAGCAAGTGCCGCGACAAGAGGGAAGGAAAACAAAGAACTTCTGACATGATTTTTCCATCCTCCAAACGAGTTAGGGATCCATGAAGCATCTCTATAGAATCTCAGAACTTGAGCTGGTTGTCTTAAGAGTTTTCTCTGGTTAGGATCTGGAGAAGGTCATCCCTTGAAACTCCTTTTTCCTTTTACTGTCTCTAGCAGTGAAGACCCAATTTTGATTAAATGCTTCATAATCTCACCACTGGACTTACACACTAGAAATCATTCCAACCCAGTCATTTGATAGATTTGAAAATTGTAATCCAGAACTCAAATCACTTGTGCAAAGTTAAACAGGAAATAAGCAATACAGCTGACCTATTTCCAAGCTCAAAACTCTTAGATAATACACTTAAAACAGGATCCCATCAAATGTCAAAAGGAATGTGCAGTACGTTTATGCCCTATATACACTACATATTTTTGCCAAATACATCCCTGTATCATTATAATACTGATTCAAATTCAGTTCACTATGATAATTCATTCTACGCTGGCTATTTCTAGAATCAATAATAGAATCAATAATGCTATTTTACAGTTATATAAAGTTTACCCTAAGTTATCTTTTTTCAGCTCTATCCTGTTTATTTCATTGGTATCACTGTAATTTTCATGGATTATGATTTTTAATTAAGTTTCCTAAGAGTTTAACCCATCTGACCCTCTTCTCATATCTATATTAATGATGAAATAACACAAATTCTAAAATAATCCTGTAGAAATTCAGTATGCCTCTGTATAAATGTAAGAACAAAGTGAAATTTTAAAAGATTAAAAACAATAAATAAAGATTCTATGAGAACATTGGTTATAAATCTCTATGGGCTTGTGGTGCCTGGGTGGCTCAGCTGGTTAAGTGCCCAACTCTTAATTTCAACTGGGGTCATGATCCCAGGGTTGTGTGATGGAGGCCTGTGTCCGGCTGTGCACTGAGTGTGGAGCCTGATTGGGATTTTTCTTTCTCTTTCTCTTTCTCTCTCTCTTTCTCTTTCTCTCTCTCTCCCCCTCCCCTCTCCCTCTGCCCCTCCCCTGCTCGCACACTCTCCTGCAAAATACATAAACACTTTTAAAAATTTCTGTGGGCTCAAATAAAAAGGAAACATTAAAGTTACAAACTGTAGTTAAAATCTTACCTTTAAATTAAAAACCTTGTTGCAAAAATATTTGTGAAAAACCTCTGTAACATTTAATGAAAGGGAAAATAAAAGCAAAGATACGTAAAGACACACAGATGGTTCTACAGATCTACAAAAGGAAAGTGAATCATTAGGCCACATTTCAATAGACAAGTTATTGTTGACAGACACACGGGCACAGATTATTTTCACAAACCACGTAACATTTTAGACTGTTAAATTTGTCTACATCAGAAAATGACAAAACATATAAAGCATAAGAAATTAAAACAAAAATGGTAAGAAAAGGTGCCTGAATCCAAATATATGAATCTTGCATGATGATTTTTAAAATAAAAAACACACGAATTTATTTGAAACATATGCCCAGTCCATCAAAAATAAAATGTAACCAATTCACAGTACGTAAATATATAGTTTCATGATAAAATAGAGAACATCCCAGTTTATCCATCAAATCAAGATTATTAAAGACATTCAGCTAAAGTTCCTTAAAAAATAGTATAAGTACTGGGGTGCCTGGATGGCTCAGTTGGTTAAGCGTCTGACTCTTGGTTTCAGCTGAGATCATGATCTCACAGTTGTGAGATCCAGCCCCGTGTCAGACTTGGTCCTGGGCATGAAGCCGCCTCCTTGAGATTTGCTCTCTCCTTCTCCCTCTGCTCTGCCTCCTCACCCACTAGCACTCTTATGCTCTCTCCTTCTCTCTCTCTCTCTCTCTCTCTCTCTCTCTCTCTCTCTCTCAAAAAAAAAAAAAGGGTATAGTACAGGGCAGGAGATAGGTAGAAGGGAAACAAAATAAAACTACCCTCAATTTCAAATTTTTATGTATTGTCATATATTCCAAACTCTTTTAAGTAAGAGAGAGTGGATTAAATGGCAGTTTAGGTGAAGTCAAGACCTAAAGGGAAGGAAGAGAGTATAAAAAAGAGGGCAGAACACAGGGCATCTGGGAAGAATAGGTGTGCACCTGGGACTCAGCCACAGCTGTGTCTTATCCTTTTGCTAAGCCACCTGGATGGCCTGCACCCTCTACCTCAGGTTTTCTCTAAAAACAAATGAGATTTCTTAAGTCCTCCTGATTTTATATGGATTTTCCTGCTCTTAAAAAGGAAAACTGAATAGGTAGTAGATAAAAGTTAGGATATAGGCTCCAGATGGAATCTGAAATTTCAGACCTTAAGCTTCTAGTCTATTAGCACTTTTCCAAAAACGATCAGAATTAGGATATAAACAATTGACCCATACGTGTTAACTCACTGTTGCATGTATAATTTATAGAAAAGCATTAGGAACCAAGTTAATCAGAAAAACTACGGACATAAATGGCATGCACAGTACCTTCTGATAAACAATGGAGCACACAAGATCCTTGACCGCAGATAAAGACAGTTCCTGGGCTTCAATGGCAACACTCTCCCGCGTAAGGCCGATCTGCAGCAGGAATGAGACTGTCTGCTCGGAGCCTCTGGAGTTGGTGAGCGACGGGGCACTGAAGCTTCCATTAGAGAGCCGGGCAGAGAGTCCTGTTTTTGGACTTGAACACGGAGAAGGAGTGGGGAGCACAGCAGGAAGAGGTGCAGGTAAGACAGACTTCTGGGCTGATGGAGGGGAACTGTTTGCAGACATCTGCCTTTCTTTAATCTTTTAAAATAGCTGTCAATTCTTTTTCAGTGGTTATGAGGAGGCTTTTAAAATCACAGAAGTAAAAAAATGACTGTACTTTTGACTTTAATTGAAAACTTTATTTCCTCTTTTAAGCCACTCATGCCAAGGACTGCATCTTCTCCAACTGTGAGCTGAATCCACAGAAGGTCCCACTCCCCTTAGTGTCGGATGTCCCATCAAAAAACAGTCGTGTCTTTAGGACCACAACCAGCGATTTGGAAAGGATTTAACATCACTGAATTATCCTCATCAGAAGAGAGTTGACACTGCTTACTTACTAACCATCTTCATCTATTTTCTTTTAAATCTACTTTTGTCTCTCTCTTTTAGTTTCAGAAAATACATATTGAATAAAAGTTGTTTTTCTGTTAAGATGAAATCCTCCTGGTTTAAAAAGTCTTTGGTATTAATCTCTTTAATCCTTATAGTTAGGCTCAATGATTTGATGGGATACTTTCTCAAATGTCCACACCTTAAATCACCTTCTCAAATGTCTTTACTTTCATTTTTGGGTGGGTAAATTTTTCCATGATGAAGCACAAAGCTTTTTAAAACAGTACAGGCATATTTCACTCGAAGAATTGGTCCACTGAGAAAAGTTGATGCTTTCTGAAATACAGTCAGCCTGCAAGGAATTTTAAGAACATTTTAAATATTTTAATGAGAAGTTCTGGTTGTATGGTTATAATTCACCAATAAATCCTAATGGGTAGCCACTTGGGAAGGTCTAGTTATCAGAGATATAATTTTAGGGAGAGCGTCCTGCTCACTGCCCTCAACAAGCCCATGGCACCCCTCACTAATACCCAAAACCTGAAGATCAAACACTTTTATTCCACAATACACAAACGAGTTAAGACAAAAAACAGAAAAATAGAAGGGACTAAAAGAACGTTAAACCTGACATTGTCATAGAAATAAAGTGCGCCACTCAGCCATACTGAAGAAGTAGAATATTGTCCTAATAAAGACACATTAAGAGTATTCTTTTTCATGTTAAAAGTCTGCCAATTCTGCCAAAATATGGTGGCTCACTTGCTTTGTTGACAGATTTCCTTCACCAGGCCAAGGAAACAGAAGGGAACATACTATGCACAGTTACAGTGTGAATGACGTACTTAGGACAGGAACACAGGAGAAAGTAATCTTACCATAAAGGGTTTCTAAAGGTAAAAAAAGAGAGCACTAGGCTCAATTACATATGTATCACAGTTTACAATAAGACAGTTCGAAAACAAAAGGCATGACCCCCATGGCCTAAGTGAAATGGCTCTCAAGAGATCCTTATAACTTTACATATGTAACTGTAAACAATTCCAATGATGCAAAAGAGTGAAGCATCCAATGTGGCTGCAGAAGAACTCTCTGGAGAGTAGTTAATGGGGCTAAATAAATCAGGATGAACACAACATTAGAGCAAAAACATACAGATATAGTATCAGGAATTAGAAAGCTCAGGAAAAAACTAAGGCTTGGAAAAAATTACTTAAAGACAACAAAAGCTTTTACAGCTACATTCAAATCAATAGTATTCCACTTTATATGGTACAACACTTAACATCTTATAAATGCTTTACACCCTTTAACTCACGGACACCTCTTTGGAGACAAATTACGATTTTTGCAGATGAGAAAACAGAAGCACAAGCAGATAAAGCAATGTGCCCAGCATTACACAGGTAATTAAGAGGGGGAATTAGGACCCACGTTTCATACTTTGTTACCAAGAGCTATCTCCATACAATAACAAGCTACTTCTCAAGAGAACAAGGAACTGAGAGACTCCGTGCTCAGAGAAGATGCCGTTAAGGTTGAGAGAGCACGTACACAAGGCAGAATTGCTCAACCTGTATTTTGCTGATCTTCTGTCAGTTTTTAAACTAAAGCTGTAGAAGGGCAATGAGAACTGAAACCCCAGCCTGGTGAAAGAGAGACTAAAGCAACTTTATGTAAGTCTTCGGTTCCAGATGCAATTCATTCCACACTGCGGAAAGCAATTAGCAAGTGTAATCACAAAGCTGACTCCTAAAATCTCAGAGAAAGAGCTCAGAGAAGAAATAATCAGGGCCTGGAGATGGGTCAGGGTTGCTTCAAATTTCGTGAGCTGGAGAAGTAGCAAAGCAGATTTCAGAAATCACAGACGTATAAACTTAATTTTTAGTCAAATCTGAGAATAGATTACGAAAGGAAATGGTTTCTGAATATTTAGAAAAGAATATAATAATCACTAGATGTCAGCATGAATTCAAACAGAGCAAATAATGCCAAATCAACTGCATTTTACATCCTGGAAAAGAATGATTACTAGACTTCTCAGATGCCAGAAAAGAAAAATCATAACTTACAGTCATTGAGCTCCAACTATCGGCCAGGCACTGTCTAAGCACTTTATATGCATTAACTCATTTAATCCTCTGTGACAACCCATTTTACAGTTGAAAAAACAGGCTTAGAAATTAGAGTACTTGCCCAAGATCACACAATTAGCAAAGCGAGGGAGAAAAATGTATATTCTGGCCCAAACAGGATTCAAGATGGTTTTTCGCACTACTTTTACAAATACGTTGTTTGAGTGTGAGATGGATGTTAGTGTAGTTGGTAAATTCACTGGTCTAGATCAACTGAGATGAAAGACGTCTTCGGGGAAGTGCCTCAGAACTCTGTCCTTGGCCCTATATTGTTTTTGATTATTTATAAGAGAAAAACACAGAAGACATGCTTATAAAATCCTCACAGAGTACAATCCAGGAGAAATAAATTAAAATTAAAGTGAAATGTAACAGGGGTGAGTGTAAAGCTTTACATTAGGTTTCAAAAATTTACGGAGAAGAAATGGAGAAGTGCTGACTTAGAAGCTATACAGAAGAGGAGTTAGCCACCTAAGACTTTAAGGACAGCTGCTAATCCGTGACTATGCAAATCTCACCCCCCAGGACACTGACAACACTTCAGCATCAATCAGTAAACTCAGTTGCTAGTCAGCCTACATTGCCATTGTATTCATTTCTACAGTCCACATTTCTAAGAGCTGTATTGATTAAAAAATAGTAATAACAGCATGCATCTAGATAAAGGTGAAAACAAAGTCATGTGACATATGTTTAACAAAGCCAAACAGAATAATGGTGTTCAAATATTTGGAAAGGTGTTAAGAGAATAATCGGCTTTATTCAGTATCACTGCAGAGGAGTAAAATAAAGATAACAGTACTACCTGCTTACCTCACAGGAGGTTAGGAGGACGGAGCTACTGCGCGTAAAGCACCTTCAACAGTACCTGGCTTACAGTTCAGTGCTCAGTAAGTTTTAACAATTTTCACAGTGATTACAAGAGGAAGTTAAGAAGTAAGGTCCTACTTTATGCTAACCACTGCAAGTGACATGTAACAGTTCATTACATTCTTAGGACCACTCTAGATTTGTTCATCTCTGTTTTACCGAAAAGGAACTAAAGTTGAGTTGCTTGCTCACAGCTACTCAGTTAATATGAGATGGAACTGAGATTCAAACAGAAGTTTTCCAGACTCCACAGCCCATAATCTCTCTACTACTGCATTTCTAGTCCAACAGCCTACCTACCTTCCAGGTTTTCTCCTGAGGTAGTGAGCAACTCACGAATAGTTTCAAAAGCTGAACAACTGCCGTGAAAAAGGTAGTAAAATATCTACAAATAATACTGTATTCAGGTTAAATACTTCAAAAAACAAGATACTGCTGTGTTCAGTAATAGCTTATTTTCAATGGATGTTTTTCCACTAAATTTCCATTTTAGTATGGCTGTCTAATAATACAATCAACCAATTTATCAGAACTATTGGTAACTGTTAGTAAACTATATAAATATTATAGTTTTATAGAAAAAATTTTTACAGTTTCAGCATGAAAATAGAAGAAACTAAGTGAGCTGTCTTTAAGCTTCGGCCTAATCATTCCATCTGTTTCCTCTCTCCTTTTATTTTATGGAACCCTGATTTGCTCTGTAAGATGCAACAAGATGTAGGATGCAAGATATTAACACTAAATAGCAAAATAAATCCAACAACTGTAATTTGTCTTTGTTTCCATTAGAAAATGGAGACAAAAGACAATTGCTAATTTATAAACTGTGTATCAGTTGGATATGTTTGTTTCTTTTTAAAAAATTTTTTTGTTTTTTTATTTATTTTTGAAAGACAGAGAGAGGTAGTGCGAGCCAGGGAGGGTCAGAGAGAGAGGGAGACACAGAATCTGAAGACAGGCTCCAGGCTCTGAGCTGTCAGAACTGTGAGATCATGACCTGGGCCAAGGCCGGATGCTTAACCGACTGAGCCACCCAGCGCCCCTGGATGTTTGTTTCTGACAGCTATGGGTTGGCAAACATTTACTTGGAACATCTCAAATATTTCTTGGGGGGAGTTAATCTGTCCACATATGCCATTGAAATGAGCTTATAGGATCTCTCGCCACTGCTGAATTGAATCAAAAGATGAAACATGAAAGTAATCATAAGCCCAACCTGCCCAACTACACACAGGGTAAAACAAAGGCCTATGACTTCATGGTAACATCACAAGGTGATCTACCTTTCTCTCCCACTCCCTTACCTCCCCACTGCATGTACATATCTCATATCTTGGCAAAGCCTCTAATCAAAAGCTTTAACAGCAGCATTTTCATTCAACAAATATTTACCGAGTGCCTATTATTTGTCAGACTGTTACTAGAGGCACTGTGCTTATATAGCAGTAACCAAAACAAATATGGCTACTGTTCTCTCTGGCTCTTATGGGGTGATGTGGGGCATATGCATTAAACAAACACCATTCACATCAACAGCAAGGTAACTACAAATTATGAGAAGTGATTGGGACAGAGTATACTAAAAGGGCCTAGCTTTAACTAGGGTCTCAGAAAAAGTGACTTTAAGTAGTGCATAAGCTAAGACCTAAAGCATAAGGAGGAGTCAGGGAAGCAGAGAGAGAAGGGAAGATTCCAGGACAACAAAGCAAATCCAGTTCTTAACATACAATACTTCAAAAGGAAGCTCATTATTTACTGTAGCCAGTGTCCTTGTTGTAATCAGTAAGGGCTAAAGTGAAGAGGTAAAATGCTATTCCTATTCACAACAACATATTTACCATGACTCTCTCCTAGTAATGAGTTGGCCTGGTTCAATCTAGTTTTGTGTGCTAGGAATGCTAAGGAATAGAGCATCTTTTTCCCCCCTCCTGTTAATATGTACACATTTTTTTTAGCATGTAAAAAAGTATGTGCAATACTGACCAGTGTCCTAAGGTCACTTCGCTTTGGTAACAAGCTTGACCTGGCTTAATCCTAGTGTTGCTTCTACACTGTATATTGCACTAAATTCAAATAAGTTTGTTGGTTTTTAAAAATCATAGCCTGCAGCAAATGCAATTTCAAAAACATAGCTATTACCCCAGGTTAATATAATTAATACTTTTCCTAAGAGCTCAGCATTCAACTAAATTGTTGCTGCTAAAATTCTGTTCATCTGGATCAGTGACATTTGAATGTCAGCCCGTCCACTCTCAGAGAGAGGAGAGAGAGCACACACCATGTGTGCTCTCTGCTCAGGCACTGAAAAGTTTATCCGGTAATAAGATTACAGACTGCCAATCTGGTAATGCTGTATGAATCTATGCTGGGCTGGATGGACCTTCATCGCCTCTTTGCCCCAGTGGTATCAGAGAAATCTGACTGGCTAACAGCCAACGAGCAATTTCTCATTCAGTGTCACTGTAAACTAACCACACAAGTGGAGGAAAGTTTTCTGCACTGAAATTAAAACGAAAACATCTCCTAAGCATATCATCTCAAAATTTTTTTCACTAACAGGACAACTGCTCCAAAGAGGACACATACAAGTTCAATTTAAATTACATAACCGGAGGCTCAAAGTACTAACAGAAGATTGTGAACCATAAAATGACAATTAAATCAAGTTAAGATCAGTACTAACAATTTCCTCATATATCCAGGTCTGTAAAAGTGATTTCTTTAAAAAATGAGCAATTCACTTCAATATGGTAATCTTTTCAACTTGAAAATGTCTTTTTTTAAATGAGAAAATGTCCCTTAAAAGTGCATTTAAATGACCATTTATTTTTTCTATATGAGGTTTTCTCAACTCTAATGTAAGTTTTTAAATTTAATGTCCAAAAGCTTGATTTACTAAAGCCTTTTTTTTTTTTGCATATGCCTGTGTTACATTAAAAACAAGCCACTGAGAGAAATTTCTTTTAAAGAGTTCATCTGATAACTCTGAAACTTATAAAATTTATGTATCTAAAAGACTCACTACTACCTAAGATGCTAAAAAATTAGTCGCAAGATATCTTGAATGGGAGTCATCCTAAAAACTGAAACGCTATCCACCAAATTATCCTATGGAAACTTGCTTGTCAAATACTCCAAGCTCATCTGATCAGACCTACCACATCTATATTCACTGCTAAAGCAACACATAATGAGAAGGTTTTAAGTGACATGTCTAAAATACTTTTCACTAAAACTTGTAACTTCTTTCCTAGCTGAATTTTTATGGTTGCTCTCAATTCACATCCTAACAGGGGAGAAAGAAAAGGTTCCTTGATACAATTCAACGATTCTAGACCTAGGTCGGGGCACTATATATGGATGACTTCAGCAGCAAATTCAGAGGTATTCCCAGCCTTCAAGGCATGAGAAGTTGGGGAAAGTAAGCAAGCTTGATCTAAGCAAAATCAAAGTCGCTAAAAACGTAGGAAAGAACTGCAGCGGTAAGTACTAAGTAGAAGCAGTCTACGAGTATCACAATATAGCATTTTCTAGGGTACAGATTAAGGCATTTAAAAACTTTTTTGTTTCATTTGCGGCTACAGTTTATGAAGGCTGGGTAGGACAAAATAGTAGTTCAGGGTGGAACTCATTCTTCCTAATCAAAGATGACACCGATATCTTATTTCCTGTGGGGATGGGTGTGGTTGAGAAGACAGTTATGTCCAAGACATCAATCTGTGTATGGAAACGTCTGCAGGTCTTACACCCGCCTGTCGCTGGATTTAAATCCGCGCCTGCAGTCGGCCAGGCCTATGCTTCTGCCCGCGACGACTTCAAATAAAATATCCTACAGGCAATCGAGTAGTACGTGGTTATGGTTGCTGCTCAAAGAAACAGCCGCACTTCTCGGCGTTTCATCTTAAGAAAAACCTCTGGGGGGTGAGAACAACTCCCAGCAAGGCTGCAACTTGCAAAACTAAGCACAGCCAGGAAACTGGGGTGGGGGCTCTCATTCTCTAAGCTCGAGCCGACGACAACTCCAAGTGATGAAATGAAAAAGAAAAAAAGGCTCATCCCAAATTCAGCAGCTTGACGGTCGCGGGTCTGGCGTCGGCAGCCAGCTGCACCGACCCCAAAACACACCACTCCCGAAGCGGCCGCGAGCGGGGGTCGTCCGTAGAGCGCG
>NC_043703.1:135792586-135971049 GCF_006229205.1 Suricata suricatta | reverse complement strand
CGGCGGTCGCCGCCCAGACCCGCGCGGGGCCAGAGTCCCGCCGCCGCCGCATGCGGGTGGGGGAAGGGCCGCCGCCGCCTCACCCGACGGGCCGCGAGAACAAAGCGGCGGCCGCTGCGGCGCTAACTTTTTCGGCGTCTGATCCGCGCTCCCTGAGGCGACGACTTACTGAGAGAGAGCTCCGCCGGTCGTGAGAAACTCCGCGGCCGCCAGCGTCTGGGTCCCCGACGAGGCGCCAACGAGGCTTCACGCGCCTCGCAGGATCCCGCCCGCCGCTGGCGCCCCTTCCTCCCTCTCCCTCCCGCCCTTGTCCCGGTCCCGTCCTGAGGCCCGGGGGCGGGGGGCGGGGGCGTGCGGGGCGGGGGCGCGCGGCCGACGCGGGGCCTGCCGGGAGCTGTAGTTTCCGCGCGGGGATGTCAGTCACGCTGTGCCTGAGCGCTGTGCAGCGGCGGCGGGAGCCGCGGAGTACTTTCCGGCTGGCCCTGCGCGCTGGGGGGTCCTTGTGTCTCAACCGGCGCGGGGCTGCGGGGCGCCACCGTGTATCTGAACCAGTTACACACGGTGCTTGATACCCATCATTGCCTTTTGCTCTTTTGTCGTCCGCTCTGACGGAGGCGACGGGGGCAAGGAACCAAGAGGTGGCAACTTGGACGGGGGACTTTTAAGGGGTCCACAGCAGAGAGCAGCTTCCTCCCTGAGAGCTTTTCTCCCTGCTCCCCACCTTCCCTTCCCTCAGGCCTGCCTTCCAGGCGGCCGCCTGGGGCCGGGGCCCCGGGCGTCCCGCACCGGAGGCAGAAACATCCAGAGCCCTCCATCTAAGCAGAGTAAATCGAAGTGGCTACTTTCCATGTGTTTTGTGATTCCTCCCTGTCCCTCATGGAACTCCAGTGTGTTCCCTACCATCAAAGTAGAGTGCAGTCGAAATCACGAACCTAGACTTGCAAGTCCAGGGGAGATGGGGGGTGGGGGAGAAGGATGGGTGTCGGGATGAGATCTAGAGGGAAAATATACTATGTGGTAAATTTAATATGAGAGCGGCTGACAGTTATTGTCCCACAAACGACCTAGTTCTCCTTCTCTCAAGATTTTGTCTCAAAAATACTTAAGTAAAATATTTTGAAACAAGCTAGAGGGCTACTGTCAACAATTCATCCATCCCCAGGCAGCGCTCCAAGGCAGCTTTTGAGAATAGAAAGAAAAGAAAGTTAACTGGATGTCCCTGTATTTAAACTTAAGACCTGGGAATTTTAAAAAGTTATATTAAAAATGGGACAAGTAAAATTGTGTTTACTCTAATCTACTCTGAAGCTATTTTTTAGGAAAGATCTTTCTGA
This sequence comes from Suricata suricatta, assembly GCF_006229205.1. Taxonomy (NCBI): domain Eukaryota; kingdom Metazoa; phylum Chordata; class Mammalia; order Carnivora; family Herpestidae; genus Suricata; species Suricata suricatta. The sequence continues at coordinate 135,969,715 of NC_043703.1, read as the reverse complement.
AACATTCTCAGGAATTGGAAGCTGCTAAATGGTATCTACCTAATTCGATCTAATAGTTTATAGTTAGTCTTATTCTCTGCTATTCTTTTATTTTAGAATTGAAAGTAAATCCACTTAAGTTTACATTCTTTTTAAAGAATGCTCTTACCTAAATTTGCCTTTTTCTTCCTTCCACTTCCCAACAAACATTTTAGTCCAGCCCCAAATATTCTCTCTCAGCAAGATTCCCAGGTCCTCATTGGAGCAGTTTACAGCCATTCCCATCTCACTAGTGACTTCCATTTTCTCTCCTGGTCCTTAAAGGGACAGAAGTTACTACTCCTTCTAGAAATAACTTTCTAAATGATTCAGGTTGATTTTATATAGAGGTGTGTGTGTGTGTGTGTGTGTGTGTGTGTGTGTGTGTGTGAGAGAGAGAGAGAGAGAGAGAGAGAGAGAGAATATTCTTTTCATTTGCACTGTTCTGCTTCTCTTAAAAACTAAATTGTCTCCTCCACTTTAGATGAATCTTTCAACAATGCGTTCTAGCATAAGACTATCTTTGTAGCTGTAATCTTTTGCGTGACACAAAGTACAATTTCTTTAACTGAGTGTGTATCAGATCCACCTGGATTCCCCCTTCATAGGAAGGAGGAATGTATCTTTCCCCCTACTGAACTTGTAGAAGAGCATGCATATAAAGGCTAGTAATATTTATCATTTATTGAACATCAGCTCCAGGCCAGTCGCATGCATCCATTTTTTTATATTGCCTTCTCTGTATATAATGCATAACACCTCCATTTTCTTTAGATGCACTTATGTTTAGCTTTATGTAATTTACTATTTGATTATATGCTATGTTCTAAATATATTTGTAGAAATAAACTGTAAATATATTCATGTTTATATCTACAAATATTAGAACATAGTATATAAGCCAAGAATCATGGATAGGATTGTCCAACTAAAGGGAGGATTAGAAAAATTGGGTAACTATAAAGAGAAGCTACTGCATATACTCCACCCAGGATATCATATGGTGTCCCTAAAATTTAATAGTCAGATAATTTGTAATCAAAAACCAATCACCTTGCTCATTCCCCAGTAATTCCTGTTTATCTTTGTGGTTGCAAAATATATTTCTCCAAAAAGGATAAAGTAATGCATGAATTTGGTTTTGGAGTTCATTTTAATTAAATATTCATTAAAAACCTCTCTTTTGAAATACTGTGATCTGGTTATAATATATCTTAAAAGCCAACTGAGAAAGAGAGCACAGGTGCTACGGACCTGGGTAGGAAGCCAGTACTAAAATTAATTCTCAGACCAACACTGGACAGAGCAAAGGAGTTAGGCAAGTGGGCTCCCTCACTCACAGCCTGGAAACTGCACCGGCCCTAAAAAGCCACTTAGAAAAGGGTTGGGATGGCACTTAGAAGACACTATCCAACCTAGGCCCTGCCAGGTTGCAGGTGCATGCCACTCAATCTCACTAAGAAATGATGTTCTTACCTGTGAAACGAGGAGAGATAATCCTGTGCACCGTGGAGTTGGGAGAATGAAGAGAGCTTGAGTGTGCCACGCCTGCAGTGAGCATCGAAGGTGGGCTGCCCAGGAACACATCACCATTCTACTGCTGAACAGCCGTGTGGTCGTGGGCACGCCAAACTCAGTGAGCTTCCGACTCAGCATCACTTAATTTGGATGATAACAGTCCTTACCCCCTGAGTTGTGCAAGAACTAAATGACATAACACATGGAAGACGCTCTTAGAAATTCACACAGTGAATGCTCAATAAATGTTAGCTATTGCATTTAAGAGGTAGAGCTTTTCAGAATGCCACAGCTCCTCCTGGCAGCACAGAGGGAGAAAAGTTAATAAGCTTGAGTCTGTGAAGGGAAATTTAAAATAATGGCGAGACTTTAAATGACACAGGAATCCCTATTACCATGGAATAAAGTCCTTTTTTACTTCATCAAAGGAAGATCTTACTGCACCAGAAGCCATCACTTTGCCCACTAATAGCTTCAGGTGTCTCATCCAGGATAAAATCACTAAACATTTTTGTGTTTGTTGGTTTTGTTTTTGTTTTTATTTACTTATTAAAGTTTATTTATTTTGAGAGAGAAGAGAGAGAACAAGCAGGGGAGGGGCAGAGAGAGGGGGAGACAGATGATCTGAAGCAGGCTCTATGCTGAAGGCAAAGAGCTCGATGTGGCGCTTGAACACTTAACGACAGGGCCACTTAGCCACCCTGGTTTTTAATAAAGTTAACCAGACTATACTGAGCTGAACATTTTACTATAATTTGTACTCGGATCATACACCTCAAATTTCACAATCTCAGGTACCTCCAGAAAGAATTCTGACTATATAACCCTAGACTTTAAACTCATAGTTCCTTAAATGATGATGAAGGGTGCAGCTGAAGTCTAGTGGAGGTTAATTTGGCTTGCATGCCTTTTTTCCTAGCTTCCCCTTAAGAATTTACAGTTCTTGACATATTGATTCAATAAACATTTTTTAAATGTTTATTTTTGAGACAGACAGACAGACAGACAGAGCGTGAGCAGGGGAGGGACACAGAGAGAGGGAGACACAGCATCCGAAGCAGGCTCCAGGCTCTGAGCTGTCAGCACAGAGCCTGATGCAGGGGTCGAACCCACTAACCTAGAGATCATGTCCTGAGCTGAAGTCCGTGGCTCAATAGACTGAGCCACCCAGGCACCCCTATTCAATAAACATTTTTGATAGGCTGCTATGTGCTGGGCATTGGATAGGATCTATAGGTGAAAAAATTGCTGTTCTTGGGGGACAAATGTTTATAATAAGGTATGTCAAAATCTATCATACAGAGAAAAGAGTAAAAAATAAGTAGGAGGCAAAACAAAAGGTTAGAAGGTGGCAAAGAAATACAAGGCACATGTCTGACCTGGGGAAGGCTAAACATATGTACAAAGAGGATTTTAGCTGGGCTTTGAAGAAGGAGTAGGATTTGGAAATCTGGGGGAAGGTACTGGGGAAAAAAAAGAAGAAAATCCCAAGAGAAAGCAACAGTGAGCAAAGGCACATAGGTATGAAACGTGGGGCACAGTTGTGAGCCAAATAGTTTAGTTAGGCTGAGCCACAGGACCAGACAGTCCTCACACAGTCTTTTAAAAATTGAGATATAATTCACAAACTATAAAAATTGATCTTTTTAAAGTGGTTTTGAGCTAACTCACAAAGGTATGCAATATTACCACTGTCTAATTTCAGAATATTTTCATCACCCCCTATAAGAAATTCCATATCCATTACCAGTCACTGCCCAGGACCACCAGAGCTGGCTGGCTTACCCAGTGGGCTCCCGATGGAGTCAAAGGTGCTTGCAGTTGGAAGCCTTTGGGTGGACAGGTTAGTGAATGGGAGGATGATAGGGCAGGACACCTGCTGTGTTTGCCTCACGTGGCTTCAACCACCGATGTACAAATCTCTATCTCTATCTATATCTATATAACCACCTGAATGTTCCATAGAAAGATCACGAATTCGAAGTGTTCCTTACTAAACTCATCTTTTCCTCAAAACCTTTTCTTCTTCCTGTATTTCCAATCTTAGTGCACAGTATTACCATCGATTTAGTCATCTAAGACAGAAACTTCTTGGTCAGCCTAGACTTCTTTTTCTTTGTTCTCAAATCCAATTAGTGACCAACTCCCACCAATTTCATACCATCCTGTTTCTAGTGTTGTATTCCTCTTCTTCTTTTTCACTATGATTGTCTCAATTCAGGCCTCCATTAACTCTCAGCTGATTTACTGAAATGACCGTAAGAGATTTTTAAGGCATTTCCCTCCTTGGTTGAATCTTTTCTTTAGCCCACTCTCTACTCTGCCACCAAATAGAACATTAAATATTTTCTAATATGATTCCTTCTGGCTAAAACCCCTCAGCAGCTAACCAATGCATTCATTGGGCAAACACTTGAGCATGGTGCCTAACGTGCCTCTCCCTGCTTTCTCATACTTTACCCCGCATTCCTCGCATACCTACCACCTCAAGCAGTGGTGAGCTACTGACAGTTTCCCACTGTATTTTTGCTACTGTGATACTTGTCTCCTCCTTTTCCACCTGGTAACCAAAACTTATTCAGTTCAAATTCTATCTATGAAGTCTTTTCTATCCATTTCAGGCAGACTGGGAATCACCATGCCTTTCCTTGTGCTCCAGACAACTGCGTCCGTAACACCTGTGACATTTTATCATACCACTCTCTCTCTCTTACTAAACTGTAAGGTCCTGGGGAACCTGGGTGGCTCAGTTGGTTAAGCATCTGACTCTTGATTTCAGCTCAGGTCATGATCTCAGGGTTGTGAGACCAAGCCCTGCATTGGGCTCTGCACTGGGTCTGGAATCTGCTTGAGATTCTCTTTCTCCTTCTCCCTGTTCCTCTCCCCTGCTTGTGCTCTCTCTCTCTCTTTTTCTCTCTCAACATAAAAACAAACAAACAACTGTAAGCTCCTGAAAACAGGCACCATATATAACTCATCCCTATTTTCTTTGTAGTATGCTTTGCCCCATCCTACTGATCCACTGAGATTTGATAGTCAGCGCATAAGATGGAGAATAAAACTATGGGAAGGGATGAAATTATCCTGCAGGAAGACCAGGAGTAGAAATTACATTTATTGAGGTCCCATTATGCTGAAGGAGACAGCATCCTAAGGTTTGACTCTAGCGCTTCTATGCTTTTCACTAATTATATAAGGACAGAAGAAGATCCATTCTTTTTGGCAATGATAAGTTAATCATTTGTTGACTCTGGTGACAGAGTTGTCAGGAGAAGTTTGGGGCTAAAGCTGCACTGTGATGAATTGAGGAAGTAAATGGAAGATGACAAGATGGAGAGTACATTGATGGCTCTCAGATGTTCAGATTTCAAGGACCAAGACATTTACAAAAAAGAACTGGAGAGACTAGCCACGTTGCCAACTTCTTGTTTTACCAACTAAGAACATTAAAATAAAGCAAGACTGCAATATCACTAATTATTAGGGAAATGCAAGTCGAAACCATAATGAGGTACTACCTCACACGCATCAGGATGGCTACTGTCAAAGAACAGAAAATGACAAGTGTTGGCAAGGATGTGGAGGAACTGGAACCCTCGGGTAGTGTTGATGGAAATATAATATGGTGCAGCTGCTATGGAAAACAGTATAGCAGTTTCTCAAAAAATTAAAAATAGAGTTACCATATGATCCAGAAACTCTGCTTTAGAGAATACAACCAAAACAAATGAAAAGTCTTTTTTTTTAATTTTTTAATGTTTTATTTATTTTTGAAAGAGAGACAGCATGAGCAAGGGAGGGTCAGAGAGAGAGGGAGAATTTGAAGACAGGCTTCAGGCTCTGAGCTAGCTGTCAGCACAGAGCCCGATGCGGGGCTCAAACCCATGAACCGAGAGATCATGACCTGAGTCAAAGTTGGACGCTTAACCGACTGAGTCACCCAGGGGCCCCACAAATAAAAAGTCTTGAAGAGATATTTGTACACCCGTGTTCACAGCAGCATAAGCAACCTAAATGCCCAGTGACAGATGCATGGAAAAGCAAAATGTGGTTAATATGTAATGGAATATTGTTTGATCTTGAAACAGACGGGAAGTCTGACACATGCTACAACATGGATGAAACTTGAGGACGTTATATTAAGTGAAAGAAGCCAGTCACAAAAACATAAATACCCCCTTAAGTGAGGTATGTAGAGTAGTCAAATTCACAGAGACAGGAAAGTAGAATAGTGGTTGCCAAGGGCTGGAGGGAAGAGTGAGTGGAGAGTTATTATTCAGTGAATTCAGAGTTTCAGTTCTGCCAGATGACAAGTTCTGTGGATGGATGGTGGTGATGGTTGCACAACAGTGTGAATGTACTTAATGCCACTAAACTCTACTTATAAAATTGGTGAAGATGGCAGATTTCATGCCATGTATATTTTCCCTCAATTAAAAACAACAACAACAATAACAGAGCAAGACTAACTCAGGAACTTACACCAACTATTGCATTAATTCAAAAATATTTAACATCAAATATGAAGGAATAGTATAATAATAAGTATTAAATACAGTTTCCTTATGGACAAAACAGATTTTTCTTAATCTTCTCATTAAGGATAGTCATGGACAAGTGTTAATATGGAACTGGCATTTGGGAACTAATGGTGTTAATAAATTAAAAATGGAAGCTAGGGGTGCCTGGGTGGCTCAGTCAGTTAAGCGTCTGACTTCAGCTCAGGTCATGATCTCGCAGTTCATGGGTTTGGGCCCCGCGTCAGGCTCTGTGCTGACAGCTAGCCCAGAGGCTGGAGCCTGTCTTCGGGTTCTGTGTCTCCCTCTCTCTCTGACCCTCGCCTGCTTGCGCTGTCTCTCAAAAATAAATTTTTAAAAAATTTAAAAAATTAAAATAAAAAATAAAAATGGAAGCTAAAGGAAAGAGGGCAATCATTAAAGATAGCAGGGTCGAAGCAAGATCATTGCCTGTTGTTATCTGTTAGGCTGTGCTATCATGCACTATGATAAGTCAAATATTTCCTCATATGTTTTGGGAGGCACTACTCTGAATAATCATGAGGTGTTTGTTTTCAGACATTCAATGTTTTACTGAGAATTTAGTATGCTTCCAGGTCCCTGCTTTTGTAAGAATTACGTTAGAAAGCCTTTTACACATGGAAAGCATATGCTAAAGATCTGTGTGTCGTATAAAATAATAGTATTATATAACTAGCTGCGGAATATAATAAAGATAAATATGTGAAACACTAACACACAGAGACATGTGGGATAGACTATCACCACCCACCATCCCACGTTTCCTTCATATTTTTAGTCTCTAAAAATCCTATAATAATTTTCACTATATCCTATGCTTATGGGATGGTCCTGAATGTCGTGTATTTCCTGTCTCAGCCATCAGCTTTTCTGATTGGTGTTCATTTTCTCTCATCTAAGAGTAGAGTTGAAAGAAGACCATTTTGCCTCACAGTGGGATGAAGATGCACAATTCTTCTTTGGTCACTTCCTTTGCTTGCAAAATTTCCTCCCAGCCTGCTTTCCAAAGTTACAGCTTTGCTTCTTCCTAATTTGTAAGACAGACTTAAGGCTAAACTGTTGGAAAGATTTTCTTGGAAGACTAAGCAAATATATTATGAAAGGTAATTATTCAATCTCTTTTCCTTTCTATGAATCTCTAAATTCAAACTTTATTGTTCCCTATAATAGGCATGGGACTTAATGTAGTAAGAACCACACACAAAAAATCAGGGGTTGATCAGTGACAGAGAAGATTACTTTTACTAAAACTATGCTCCGTAATTTAACCTTTTAAAGGGAAAGTCAGGTTTACTTTTGGCCTCGTGTTAATGGTAGCTCTCTTGAAATGCGTTTTCAAACATTAAAATTGAAGGTGAATTAGCTCATCTAATTTATTATGGTCTGAACAGTGTTGTGGATATATAGACTGTAGGGTTGAAAGGCTTTCTTTATGACCACAGCCCATGCGGTTTTAAAATTATTAAAACACTTGAAATACTTTGCTAATGTTTTCAGATATATAAATACAACAAACATAATATATTCATCCTAAATTTAAGCAAAAACTAAGATATAGTTAGGAACATACGTAGTCCAAGGCAGAATTTGGGTTATGGTATTACGTTACAAGTTTTTATCATTATGATTAATAGCTCTGGTGGCATTGTCAACTTGGCTTTTTTAAAAATGACTTGCCATTTTCTGTATATTTGTATCATATTTACTTGCTTTCTTAACATTTTATTTTTGAATCCTGTAAAAATAGATTTTAGAGCCCTCCTTTCTATTTCATATGATGCTGCTGGGCCTAACCGGATCTTAAAAACGATTTGTTTGTTTGCTTATGACTTGAAAATTACTCTTGGAATTATTGTTCTTTTGTGAAAAGTCAGAAAGGGCTTAATAACAATCCCGATTAGTACTGCAGCAGGATTACAAAACAGAAGGAAGAAGTGCTTTTACAATTACCTCTGATTACAGAGAGTGCGGCCTGATCAGTAGAAAATCCTCACAACGTCCTATCATTAGAACATAAATAAATCAAATATAACACCTTAGAAAATCCATAAATGACCCCAAAGCAAAAGACAACCTAGTGCTTTAGTCTTTGCAAAGGTCTGACTCTGTACTGAGGAAGCAAATCTTTTAATTTTTCATTCCATTATTAAAAGCTGGAGTGGACGGATGTGTGCAGGGACATAATGTGGGCATCTTTATAGTCTCTGTGGTGATTTCAGGAACAAAGTGCAAAGTGTTTTAGTGGAAGGCTTGTGCACGAGCCAAAAGTGAAGGGAAGTGTGGGAGGTTTGGATCCAAACCTGTCTACTTCAGGGGCGCCTGAGTTTAGATTGTATGAATTTATGTTGTGGTCTTTTTTTTTTTTTGGAAAAAATTCATGTTTCCCCTTCTAATAGGGGAAATATACCTTCTAATAGGTATAGTATTCGACATCTGATGAAAGGAGAGAAAGCAATACAAAAGGAGAATTCTGCTTAACACTTGGAAATAAAATAATTTCAAAGGTGTCTGGTTTTACATTCAGGACAAGCTTACCTTAGCATATTAAAATTTTGTTTTTATAACTACTTAAATTTTCTCATTTGAAACTGGAAAAGCCCATGGATTACAATAAAAGTGCACTACCTACAGTTGAGCTGGACTTGTGTGCACCTGGGCAGGCTAAGATACAAAAACATACACTGTATGTATAGATACTCTTCATAACAGTCGGTTAATTGAAGCTACACAGTCAGTGTTGGTACCGTGCAGATCTGAGCTGTCTATTCTGTGAGTAGTAAAGACCTGCAGGGTTTTTTTGCTTCTTCATCTTTTGATGAGTAGATTAAAATTACTGGAAATTCATTTCTTTGAATCTGAGAGGCTTTTGGTTTTTAGAGCTTGCAGAGAAACATCGATTTTAAAAAGCAGGATAAATTTAAAAAGGAGTAAGAGGAATTTTGTTTGGGGGCAAGATGAGCGTCAGTGAAAGGAATCAGGGCTCAAGGGGACCGTTCTCCTCCTTCTCAGAGAGGAGAGTGAGTTGTTATTCTAAAGGGCTGGGAAGGGAGAGGACTAGAAAACCAGAGGAAAGGAGATTTTTTTCCTGATTTTTATTGCCACCTTGACCTGACCTCTGATAAGGTGAAAGGAGCTGGGAAGATTTACAGGAAATCTGGATTCCTGAGATTTCTAAAGAACAGCAAAGGTCTGACTCCGTACTGCGGAAGCAAACATTCTAATTTTTCATTCCATTATTTAAAGCTGGGGTGGACAGATTTGGGCAGGGATGTAATGTGGACATCTTGATAGTCTCTGTGGCAATTCAAGAACAAAGGGCAAGGTTTAGTGTGAGGCTTGTGCACAGCAAAAAATGAGGGGAAAGGTGAAAGATTGGATCTAAACTTGTCTACCACAGGAGCACCTAAGTGACTCAGTAGGTTGAAGTTGAACTTTTGATTTCAGCTCAGGTCATGATCCCAGGGCTGCGGGATGGAGCCCGGCATTGGGCTCCTCCATGCTGAGCATGGAACTCTTTAAGATTCTCTCCCTTCACCCCTCTCCCCTGCTTGTACCTTCTCTCTATATAAAATAAAAAATAGAAAAAATATATAAACTTGTCTACTTCTCGATTTGTTTAGGATTGTCCCATTTTACCAATTGTTTTTCTTTTATTACCATTTCCCTCAGGGCTTTCACATCATGATGATTAATGTTATCATTAATCTGATTATATGTTTTTTGCTAATGTATTTCTCGGAGCGTTTGATTAACGCAATGGATGGTTCTTAGCCCTGCTAGAATCATTTGGGAAGTTTTAAAGAGACCTCATGTCCAGGCCACGCAGCAGACTAATCATATCAAAAGCTGTAGGGGGTGGTACTCAAGCATGATTAAAAAAAAAAAAAGCTTTCTACATGATTTCACTATGCAGCTCAAGTTAAAACCATTGAACCATTGGCGTAATGTATGACCTTTCCCAGGTAAAATAGCTTTAATACAGCAGATCTCAAATACTTTGGTCTCAGGACTCCTGTCCATTAGTAACAATTATTGAGGACCACAAATAGCTTTCACTTGTGTGAATTATCTAATGATAGCTCCTGTATTGAAAATTAAAACAGGCATTTTATAAATACTTAATCATGACTTACTTAAAAAACGACACAAGCATTACATGTTAAATAACACATTTTTATGGAAAACTGCTGTTTTTAAAAACAAAAATAATTTTGTGAAAAGAACAACGTTTTTGAATATTTAAAAGTTTTCTTTAATGTCTGACCTATCAGAAAATAATTGCATTTGTTTATGCATTCAATCTGCCGAAATATGTTATTCTGGTTGAAGGATATGAAGAAAATTTGGCCTCATGCTGACATATAGTTGGAAAGGAAGAAGTACTGTAATAACCTCTTCAGATAATTATGGATAATCTTTGTTATTCAATCAAAACATGATGAAAGGTAATGTAAAGTGGAATTTAAGACCACATAACTAAACAATTTTATTTCATTACATTAAAATCTGTTGATCTTGATTATTTTAGTTAAATTAGACTGGTTTAAGGTTATAATATCCTTCTTATACATATAATATTCTGAACGGTGTATGCTATTCTTAATATTCTTATATCTGAATGAAGAATAAAGGTGCAAAAGCAGTTCTAAAAGAAATAAAATCTATTGGTCTCTGTTATACTTTAAATCTTTTCTCTGTGATTGGGCACTGAACATTTGGAAAATATTGGTTCGCTAAGTTATACAGATATTCCAAATGTTGAAATTTTATTATATATTATTTAAAAATTACATTTGTTAAAATAGCTGACTTTGTCAGAAAAGTTGTCACATATAAGGAAACTGTTAGGCTTATGGTAGCATATACAAGTTTTCCAAATTCAAATTTTTATTTGAAAGATCTAGTTTTATCATTGGTGATAAACAAATTGCCAGTAAGTTTCCTTGAAGGCATAAGCACACTTTATTCATTTTTTTAAATGTTACTTTTGAGAGAGAGAGGGAGAGAGTCAGAGAGGGAGAGAGAGAAAGAGAATGAGAGGGGGAGGGGCAGAGAGAAGGAGACAAAGAATCCAAAGCAGATTCCAGACTCTGAGTTATCAGCACGTAGCCAGACAGAGCTCAGACCCACAGACCATGAGATCATGACCTAAGCCAAAGTCAGATGCTCAATCAACTGAGCCACCCAGGTGCCCCTATGCTCTATTCATTTTTAAACAGATGTCTGCCAAATATCCAACCCTGAATAATCATAGGTTATCAGTCACTTATCATTCTCCCGGTGAAAGTAGAATTTTCTGAAAAAGCAGATCTTTCACTATGCATCTCAAGCAATCGTTCAAGTGCTTCTCTTTGTTTGAAACAACAGCGGTCCTTCATTATGCAGCAGGAGTACTGCATTTGCATTTGCACCTCCCATCTTGAAAAACAAAAATCAAACAATGATGTTCCAATATTGGGAAGCAAACATCACAGAACAGTGATGGCAGAAGGAAAGGAAGTGAAATGAGCTGGGCACTCTCCCCACTTTCCTCCTTGAAGAGTTTCCAGGATGCAGTGTTGGTAAGAGGAATCCCAACAAAACGAGGTTGTCTCTGTGAGATTAAAGAACAGAGTTGAGAACATGGGAACATGGCTGGAATTTGCAGGACAGAGTGGAGGAGAGAGAAAGTACTTCAGATATCATTTAGGGCTTCTCCGTAAGTCTTCACCTGAGTATGGATCAGCACGTGCAGGCGAGGAAACCACCCAAGGTGGAGGAAAGAACTAACAAAAAGGAGCAGGCATAATAAGCCCCAGGACACAGATGGAGTCAGGAATATTTTCGTGTTTTCACTAGTCATAGTGGACAAATCCCAACATCCAAGGGGCAAAAGTAAATGCCAGAGAGTATTGCTTCAGCTGGGGGTCTCAAATTATACCCAGGTTATAAGCTGCTCTGCTCCAGCCTAACGAAATTTAAAAGCAAGCCTCCAACGGATCAGACTGTTTCCAACTCCACTGTCTTTCAAATATCAAGAATATTTAAAAGAAAAAAAACTATGCTCAGCACCCAAAAAAGGTAAAATTCACAACATCTGATATCTAACAAAAAATGACCAGGCATACAAAGAAGTAGCAATATACAACCCATTATGAAGACAAAATCAATTAATATAAAACATACTCATTGTCATAACATAACTATATTCCATATGTTCAAGAAGGTAGAGGAAAGATTGAACATGTTAAGGAGAAGCATGGATGGTATAAGAAAAATCTTAAACCTTTAGAGAGAGAAAACAACAATGTCTGGGATAAAGAAAAAAAATAACAGGATGGAATTAATAACATGCTAAGCATGGCAAAAAAAATAAGTGGACTTGAAGATACAGAAATGGAAACTATATATGCAAATTAGCTAGACAAAAAAATTATCAGAGCACTGGTGAACTGTGGGAAAACTTCAAACAATTTAATATGTGTATAACTGGAGCCCCCAATGGAGGAGGTGGATAAAAGTACATGAAGAAATAATAGTAAACATTTTCCAAATTTGATGAAAACTTAAAATCCACTAATCCAAGAAACTCTGTGCACCCAAGCACAAGAACATAAATTCCACCAAGGAATATCATAATCAAATTGCTTAAAAGTTATGATGAAGGGAAAATCTTAAGATAGACTGAAGCACATTAACATACAGAAGAACAAAGATTAGGATGAGTCAATTTTTCATCAGAAACAAAGCAAGCAAGAAGACATTGAAGCAACATCTTTAAAGTACTGAAAGAAAAAAAAGTCATAGCATTCTACACTCAGTGAAAATGTCTTTCAAAAATGAAGGCAAAATAAATTTTTTTTGGCATACAAAAATTGCCACCACACCTGCACTACAAGAAATGTTAAAGATGTCTTTTAAGCAGAAGGAGAATATGAGTGGATATATGTACCTACACAAAGGAAAGAAGAGTATTAGAAATGGCAAATATGTGGGTCAAGGAACAATGCTTTAAAAAACCTTATTTTAACAATTTCTTTGAAAGGTAGTAGTTTAATGCAAAGATAATAGCAGTGTATCTTGAGGTTAATATTTAGAAGTAAAATATCTGACAACTAAAGCACAAAGACTAAGATGAAAAATAGAAGTATGCTATTATAAGATTCTTAATCTTACAATATATATATATTGTAATATATATATGTAATATATAATAATTCTTGATGGTAGACAGTAATACATTAAAGATGTATATTATAAATCTAAAAACAGCCAGTAAAAACAAAAGAAAGGTATGCTGACAAACTGACAAAGGAGATAAGTGAAATAATAAAAAATATGTTAGTCCAAGATAAATCAGAAAAAGTGGTAAAAAGTGAACAAAGAACAGATGGAACAAATAAAAAATAATAGAGTGGTAAATTTATTTTACTTATTTATTTAAAAAAATTTTTAATGTTTGTTTTGGAGAGAGAGAGACAGACAGACAGAGCATGGGAAGGGGAGGAGCAGAGAGAGAGAGGGAGACACAGAATTCAAAGCAGGCTCCAGGCTCTGAGCCATCAGCACAGAGCCTGATGTGGGGCTTGAACCCATGAACCAGAAAATCATGACCTGAGCCAAAGTTGGATGTTCAACCCACTGAGCCACCCAGGCGCCTCTAGAGTGGTACACTTAAATCTGACCATATCAATAATCACATTAAATATACATAATCTGAACATCCCCATTTAAAAGTCAGAGATTGTCCAATTGGCTAAAAAAAGTGAGACCTCACTGTATGCTGCTTACAAGAAACCCACTTTATATGTAAATAAGAAACTATTATAAAAGTTAAAAGGATGGGGAAAGATAGACCATGCTAACACTAATCAAAGAAAGTTGGAGTGGCTACATTCATATTAGGAAAAAGGAGGTAGGTTTCAGAGCAAAGAATATGACCAAGTATAAAGAAGGCTATTCCATAAGATAAAGGGGTAAGTTTGTCAAAAGGATATTGCAATCCTAAATATGTATGCACAAAACAAGAAAGCTTAGAAATACATGCTATAAAAATTAATAGAACTAAAACAGGCAAATCGACAATTATATTCAGAGAGTTACGCAGCAGCCCCTCATAATCAATAGAACAAGTAGAAGAAAACCAGTTATTAATTGGAAGATTTAGAGAACATTATCAACTACCTTATCCAGTTGATATAGAACATTCTACCTAATAACAGCAGAATACATATTTTTTTCATGTGCAGAAGGAACTTTTGCCAAGAGGGATCATATTCTGTGCTATAAAACAATTCTCAAAAAATTTTTAAAAGATTCATCCATATCGAGTCTGTTCCCTGCCATGATGGAATTACATTTGAAATCAACAACAAAAAGTTATTATGGAAATCCTCAAGTATTTGGAAACTAAATAACACAATTTAAATAAACAATGGGTAAAAGATGGATATTTTCATTTTCTTGATGGTGGTGATTGTTTCATGAGTGTAAACATATGTTAAAACTCATCAGAATATATACTTTGAGTTTGTATAATTTAATGTATTTTAATTGTATCTCAATAAAGCTGTTAAAAAAAAAGACCTGAACTCAAGCGTTGAGATTTCATAATAACCTCAATTTGTATGGCTTCATTGAGATATTTTTTATTTTTTATTTTTTTAATGTTTATTTTTGAGATACACACACACACACACACACACACACACACACACACACACAGAGTGAGTGGGGGAGGGGCAGGGAAAGGGAGACAGAATCTGAAGCAGCTCCAGGCTCTGAGCTGTCAGCACATAGCCCATGAGGGGCTCAAAGTTGTGAATTGTGAGGTCGTGACCTGAGCTGAAGTTGGACACTTAACTGACTGAGCCACCCAGGTGCCCCTTCATTGTGATATTCTTAAGTGAGATTGGCTCTTTTGTTTTCTTTTGTCTGTTCTTTTCCTTTATTTTTTTTTTTATTGTGCAGCAGTGAATAATATGACTTTGAAGTAAACAGGTTTTTTTTCATTAGTACAGTTTAGTGCCGTCTTGAGAAATGCTAAGCTACCAGCAGTTTTGCATCATCAGTGTAGAGTTAATATAGTAAAATAGGCTAATTTTCCTTTAGTATTATTACAAATATTGATTTGAGGGGTGCCTGGGTGGCTCTGTCAGTTAAGCACAGCTCAGGTCATGATCTCATGGTTCGTGGGTTCGAGCCCCACATCGGGCTCTGTGCTGACAGCTAGCTCAGAGCCTGGAGCCTGCTTCGGATTCTGTATCTCTTTCTCTGACCCTCCCCTGCTCATGCTGTCTCTCTCTGTCTCTCAAAAAATAAATAAAAAACATTAAAAAAAATTTGTTTTAAAAAAAACAAATATTGATTTGATCATTCAAAAGGGTATTAAAGAATCCCCAGGGGTCCATTGGTCCCATTTTGAGAACTACTTATTTTTATTTTTTAAAATATATATTTTTAGGGGGCACCTGGGTGGCTCAGTCAGTTGAGCATCCAACTTTGGCTCAGGTCATGATCTCACAATTTGTGAGTTCAAGCCCCACGTTGGGCTCTGTGCTGACAGCTCAGAGCCTGGAGCCTGCTTCGGATTCTGTGTCTCTTTCTCTCTCTGGCTCTTCCCCATTTGTGCTATCTCTCTCTGTCTCTCAAAATAAATAAATATAAAAAAATTTTTTAATAATATAAGTTCTTTTATTTGAGAGAGACATAGACAGTGTGAGCAGAGGAGGGGCAGAGAGAGAAGGAGAGAGAATCCCAAGCAGGCTCTGCCAGCACAGAGCCCAACGCGGGACTCAAAATCATGAAACAGTGCGATCATGACTTGGGCTAAAACGAAGAGGCAGATGTTTAACCCACTAAGCCATCCAGGCACCTGAGAACTATTGCTTTAACAAAACTTTGTGGTCATGGCTTCTTTAGTCCAATGGTGAGACTAAAACAGTATGAAAATCCTACCATGGCAACTTCAGGGATATGATCTTTTATAGCAGTTGGTACCTTAACATGTTCAAATCACAGTACAGAATCTAGGCCATAATAAAGATGACAACCACCCCACTTGTGACTAGTAGTATCATTGCATACACAACTGATTGTTTTCCACGAGCAAAAACAGCGCTTGAAATGATTTGATTGGATATAATAATCATGAACTTTCTTCCATAGGAAGAGGTGTAGAAAGGAAAGGCTGCAACAGGGAAAAACAGTGGACACAAGGGATTTCTGACAGTTTCCAGGATGCAAGAAGGGAGAAAAGAAGAATGAGTGAAGGAAAAGGGAAGAAGTCCCTTTATATTTAGTATCTTTATGTAAAGTCCCTTTATATTTAGTGTCTAAGGCACAAGAAAAGATACGAATAAAGAAGGTAGGGATATACAGAGGCTTGCAGTTTTATGGAGAGTTGTCAGAAAAGCCTACATGTGTAAGAAACGGTTTAGTAAAATCAGCTTCGCTTATTTGCACCAGATACATCACATGACTGCATCTGTGGGGGATGCAGAGAGCCATTGTTTAAATGCCCCTTCAGGGAAGGACTCTGCTCCAGCTGTTGGAGTGCCGTTGGCAGACTGCGGCAAGCTGTCAGCTCCTTTGGCAGCTGAGAGCTGCTTGCAGCAAGTCACTCCTCTGAGGTGGGGGTAGAAAGCCCTAGACATTTTGGCTCACTGCTCAGACCCAGCTCTCAGCTCCAGGGCTCCCTGAGGAGTTGACTGAGACTGTGGAGGGAGGACCCACTTCTCTGCTAACTTTTCCCCTGCCCAGTCCTGTCTCTCCCTCTCCTTGCCTCAGAGGTTGTCCCAAGGGCACTCCCTCAGACACATCCTGAATGCTCAACTCTCTCAGGGTCAGCTTCCTGTGGATCCCAAACTACAAACAGCATCTACTGACTGAAATATAACCAACATGGAAGAAAATTGGAGAACGCTTGGGGGCGGAAAATCATCATAAAATTATGTGTTAACATTCAACTCAAGGGTTTCCTTGTCTCTCGTTTTAAATTGCTTACACAGAGCATGATATTATCTTTAACATACTGTTTCCTATCATTTTGCTTTTTCTACCTTCCCTTTCCTACAAGAGTCCTATTGTGGAAAGATAAAAAGGTAACAGTGTAAGAAAAACAATTAAGTGGTTTCTTCTCGACCCTACCATTCAGGAAATCCGCTATTTCAAGGCTGGCCTAAGCAATAGGTGGCTAAACACACTAGGAGATGGGACAGTGCTTTCGTTCTGAATATTAAACTAACAGAAAGTTCTGAAGTGGTCTGATTATTGGAAGAATATAATAAGGAAGCTATTTAATTTTAAGCCTAAAGATTTCAACACCTACTTAGAAGTCTCAGACCTGAATAGGATTAGTAATTCTGAACAAAAACAGGAAAGAAGGTACTTCCATCCTGTCTTCCCCTATTGCTCCAGAGGAGGGCAGAACAGTGGATTCCCAAGCATGCCTTATTTTTTGAACTCACTGTTAAGAGTGTAGGAGACAGAGCAGGTGAGTCTTCTGGCTGACTCCATTACCTTCAGACCTTTGATGTCTGGGAAATCTGTCTGTTTCAGTGTCCTTGTTCTGATTTTTCTGGAATCTATGTAATACTGGAAGATGACTCAGGCAGTCATACCCTGATCTTCACTATGGAAAAAGAGGATGGTGAAATAATTGTCCTGACAACTTAGACTACATACTTACAGACAAAATGAAATAAATATTTTGTGGGTTTTTTTCCCCTAAGCTTATCTTGGTAACAGTGATATTTGATATTACAAAGTAAATACAGTTGTGTTTAGGTTTTCATTTTGGGAGCATGCATTGGGGAAGGTGACTACGTAAAGAGCCACTCTGAACATTTTTGATCTTATTTATTTCAGAGATTCACTTCAACCGAACTTCTCAGTTTGTGAGTATGACCATCTGTTGCCTGTAAGGCAAGGCAACTATTTGTGAAAAAAGATACAATGGGCTGTGGTAAAGGAAATACTTTAAGGGTTCTAGTTCAGGCTTTGTACAGGACGAGTATTGGTTTTCTCAGCTGTAACCTACAGAAGGTGGTTAGTTATGAAGATTCCATAAGGGAGCATCGGAAGAGTCAGGCACCTAGGACAGTGCCTGGTACAGTAAATGTAGGTTCCCTGTCCATCCCTTCCTGTAGAGCTGTGGGTAAACAGTTCAAAACCCCACAGGGTACCGTCCCTCCCCTTTCTATTCCCAGTTACCGCACTGGAGATCATATTGCCTCTTCCTTCCTTCCATCCTTCTTCCTTCCTTCCTTCCTTCCTTCCTTCCTTCCTTCCTTCCTTCCTTCCTTCCTTCCTTCCTCCCTCCCTCCCTCCTTCCTTCCTTTTTTTCTTCCTTCCTTCCTTCCTTCTTCCTCTCCAAGACAAGGAAGTGGCCGGCTCCCTTCCCTTGGTTCCAAAGCTTCTGCCTCCCAGGACAGCCCAGCCCCCGGGTTGCTAAGGTCGGGGGTGGGGGGTGGGGGGCGGGGAGGAGAGCTGCGTCTCCGGCCTGCGCTGCGCAGTGGGGTGACGACAGGGAGGCGATGGGGAGGCGGGCGCAGTCGACCCAAGGGTGGAGAAGGGGGACGGCGAAGGACGCGCGTTCCCGGGCTCGTGACCGCTGGTGGCCCGGGGAGCCGGCGCCTAGACAGCCTCGGAGATGGCAGGCGGTGGGGACCGGAGCGCGGTGGGCACTCTCCACCTGCTGCTGCTGGTGGCTGCCCTGCCCCCGGCTGCCCGGGGGGTCAGACGAGGTGCCGCAGACTGGACCCAGGAGAAGGTGAGCGGCTGCCGCTGCGTGACCGCACCTGGGCGGCTCGCGCCGCGCGCGGGGACCCGGGGCTGGGCGACCCCACTTTCGCAAGGGAGGTGGGGAGGCGGGCAGAGTCGCGGTCCCCGGCCCAGGCAGCCGTGCCCGCGGCGGGCACCCGGAGGAATCGGCGCTCTGCGTCCTCGTTGGGGTGTCTCGCTGGCCTCGGGGCTGCTTTGCAGAAGCCACGGGAGCTGAGTGATGTCACCAGCCTCCCCTCGGCTGCGGTCTGATGCGGGTAGTGATAGGCACAGGAAGTGTGTCTAGCTGGCGGCGGCCGAGTGGGGAGGTGAGGGCGCATCGCCTCGCCGCCGCCCACTCGGGACCCGGGAGGCCAGCGGTGGCGGCGCTCGGCGGCCGCGGGGGTGCCCTGCGCGCCTGGGGGTGTGCCTCCTGCTCCCCCACCACCGCGTCTGCCGACGCCCTCGGGACGTTGGAGTTTCCACGCAGTCTCTAGACAGACGTGTGTTACCGCTTGTTTTAGGTTTTTCAGCGGAGCAGCTCTTAACTGCAGACCAGCTTCACTTTAAAATACTTGGTTTTTTTTTTTTCTTAAGAGAGTCAATGCAATAGTCAGAGCAACGTATCTGGTTGTAGGTGGAAATTCATAGAAGGAACTTAGGAGGCAAGCTTCCTCTGAGTGAAGTAAACAGTTTCAAAATTATTTCCTTTTCTTGTTCAACAGTTTTGAAATCACGATATTGCTAGGGAATTATGCATATGTTAATGATATCGGAGTAAAATGGTATGCCCTTAAAAATAGTAAGAAAAAGCAGTAAAGGGTTATAAACCTTGACCGTGTTGCTGAACAGATCTTTTCAATGCTTACAGTTTGCTTGTTTTTACTCACACGTTGGGAATACAGGGCGCACTGGTGAATGCACAGGCCCTGTGTGGTCTCAGGCGGACTTGCACCCAGTGGCGAGCGTGTGCAGTGTGCGTATGAATAGTCCACTTGAGTTCTCGGGGTTATGCTTACTTAGCTTAATTGGGGGCCATTTAGTCACCACCATGTGCCCCCACCTACACGTGGAGACCACCAGGCGCAGGGAACCTGGTGAGGATGTGGGAAGGCAAACTCAAGAATAACTGCATTATAAGAAAAAGTTTCTTTGAGCATTCAGAAGGAGTAATGTCCATTAGGGGACATTGAACTACATACGTAAATCCTTTCCTTCTTCACTTCACCCTGGATTCCTTCCTGGTCAGAAATTGGGGAGGGGGCAAAGACACCAAAAGTGTCTTTCTGATACATCTGAATGGGTGAGTAAGTGAGGTAGGGAGTATTTGAATGAGCTGTTCTTTAACTTTTGAGAAAAGTCTTTTAAAAGCACAAATCCCTTTTGCATTTCTTTTAAGAAGCTTCGAAACACTGTTCTACCAGGAAACTGGATACTTTCAAGTGGTGTAAGCAAGTGCCTGGGTGGCTCAGTTGGTTAAGCGTCTGACTTCATCTCAGGTCATGATCTTACGGCTCCTGGGTTCGAACTCCGGGTCAGGCTCTGTGGGACAGCCGGAGCCTGGACCCTGCTTCAGAGATTCTATTTCTGTCTCTCTGTCCCTCCCCCTGCTTGTACTCTGTCTCTTTCTCTCTCAAAAATGTAAATAAGTATATATATAAAAAAAGAGTGCACTCAAATGTTGTAAGCAAATGACAAAATCAACCATGATGATTCTCAATTTCTGATTCCTTCCTCCCTTATTCGGAAGGCCTCCAGAAAGTCCTTCAGATGTCCAGTACAGCATGCAGCCTGGGAAGTGAATGGATCCATACTAAAATACATGCCTTCCTGCCATATATGACATTTATCTATTTTCATCATTGAGGTGTGCCAGAAAGTGAGGTAAAGAAAACATTGATTCTGAAATCTGTTTTCTTTGCTTTGAAGTAAAGGTGTGTCTGTTTCGGTGGCATCTCATACGTAAAAACAGTCCAACCCTAGTTGGTGGTTGAGCTCAGAGGACTGTAACTGGGTTGTTTGAAACCTGCAAGCGTTTTCCCATGAAGGCAGTATTATAAACGGTGAGATTCTCAGGTGGCCCCCAGGTGTCTATTTAGAGGCATGGGCGTCTGGGTTCCAGGACTCTCATCTCAAACCATCTCACTTAAACCTCACAGTGCTCCTCGGAGGAGAGAAGGTTCATTCCCAATTTACAGGTGAGGACACTGGACTACGGCTACACCAGCGAACTGAAGAGCTTTCATCTTTCTTCTTCTGCTCTCTTCTTTAGGGTAGATGAGTCCTAGCTGATGGTTCAGGGATGGTGTTCAGGGAGTGTGGGAGGATGGGGCTGGTGGGAGGGTTGGGGGGCCAGAAGAAGAGCTTATTTCTCTTTTTCTGGATCAGAGTGGCTCTTAAGTGGAATTCCAAAATAGATCATTTCTTTCTGGAATCTTCTCTCCCTATTTTCCCCCTTTCCTGATCTCCCTCATAAAGCTTAACGGTTAATATTCTGGGGCTTGGGCCTTATTCCAAAACTACTTCTCTGGAATCCTGTCCCATCCTTGATCCCCAATTTTATTTCTTTGGTATAGACCCATCCCTTTGGTACAACTTCATCAACTGACTGTTAAAAGGAATCTTGTTAAATCAACCCTCCTTCAGGTGTGAAAGACAGATGGCCATTAGGAAGGTTGCATGTTTTCTTTCTTTCTTTTCTTTTTTTTTTTTTTAAGGAAGCTGTTAGTTAAAAAGTATGGCTTCTATTGAAGTCTCTCAGTTATAAAGTTAACATGTAGCCATTTTAGAAAAGTAGGAAAACACAGAAAAGTATACTAAAAAGAAAGCTGTTGTGACCATAATCCCACATTCAGCTAATTGCTCTTAACCATTTTGATGTTCTTATTCCTAGTACGTTCTTCTCTTTCTCTGTCTCTCCCTCTGTCATTCTCTCCTGCCCCCTCTCTCTCCTTCCCTCTTTCTTTCTATAGATATATATCATGTTTATACATACACATATACACATGTATATTTATGTATATTTTTATTTATAGAAGTGGACAACAATTGTGTCAATCTCGTAGGTTTTTGTGAGAATCGAGCAATGCATGTAAAGCACTCAGCACAATGCTACCATGTGGTAAATGCTCAATAAAGACTAATCATTTATTTTTAATTTTTTTTCTGTTTTTTATTTATTTTTGAGAGAGAGAGAGAGAGAGAGACAGCGTGAGCAGGGGAGGGGCAGAGAGAGAGGGAGACACAGAATCAGAAGCAGGCTCCAGGCTCTGAGCTGTCAGCACGGAGCCTGACGCGGGGCTTGAACCCACAAACCGTGAGATCATGACCTGAGCCGAAGCCGGACGTTTAACTGACTGAGACACCCAGGCGCCCCTATTTTTAAAATAACACATATTGTAAGGGATATTGTGAATCAAACTGACTCTGACCTTGGAGGCCTAAGTGTCAGCTTCTCAGACAACCCTTGAAACACCCAATCAGGAAAGACCAGCTAACACCTTTAACATTTCTAAGGGCGAGCCTAAAGATGGAGGTTAAGACTAGTTATGCCCTACATGAGGGTCCTAGTCGCGCCCCAAGTGAGGGTCCTGGGTCCACTCTGTAACTGGTTAAAGTTACTGTCAATGATGTGATGCTATAATGATTGGACCCCTGTACCTGTGTCACAATTTCCTGTAACTCCCCCTTCCCAAACTCATAAAAGGCCCTGCCCCTCTATGCTCGGGGCTTGCTCCACGTGGATCCAGTGTGTTGGCGGAGTCTGTGAGCACGTGCTTATATAAGCCCGTAATAAAGCCCTTTGCTTTTGCATGCGTGATTCGGTCTCCCTGGTGGTCTCTAGTTTTGGGGGGCGATATTAAAATCTGGGCATAACAATATGAAAACTTCTTTCTTTTTTTTTAAATTTTTTTAATGTTTTTTATTTATTTTTGAGAGACAGAGAGAGACAGCTGGAGCAGGGGAGGGTCAGAGAGAGGGAGATACAGAATCTGAAACAGGCTCCAGGCTCTGAGCTAGCTGTCAGCACAGAGCCCGACCTGGGGCTCGAACCCACGAACTGTGAGATCTGACCTGAGCCAAAGCCGGAGGCTTAACCGACTGAGCTACCCAGGCGCCCCTGAAAACTTATTTCTTACTAGAGATTGTGCTTCATATATGGCTTTATATTTTAGTATGTCACTTAAAAGTATGAGTATTTCCTTGAGCCGATAAAATTCACTGAAAACATCACTTGATGATTGCAAAATCATCTGCATTCCATAATCTAACTATCCTTTCACTGTTAGAGAGTTAGGTTGCTTCCAAACTTTCTCTATCATAAGGTTGGGAACCACTGTATTGGTAGGATCTTTATTTTAACAAAGGTGAAGTAGAAAATTTCAAGTCGTATTGGATGTGGAGGGGCAGGTTTTGTGACGGGAGGAACCGCATACAGGAGGCTTGGCCTCACCAACATGTCCCTCATCCATGGTCATCTCTGGCAAGCTGCTATGGCTGTCTTCAGCACTTCACATTCTTCTGCACCTGGAGTCACACATAATCTGAGGTTTTAAGTTCGCATGATTTTAAAAAGTTCCTAGCCATTCTCCCATCTACTCGCCATGATTCTTAAGAAAGCAGCAAGAGACTTCAAGGCAGGGGACAGGGAGGTCAGTGGCAGGCTGGGTGTTGATAGGGGAAGAAAGACAAAAGGTGCCTTTGTTGAGCTTCTACCACCTTGTAGGTGAGCTCTCTGACCTCCTTGCGGATAAGTAAACCTTTCCTTGTCACAGCTAGTGAGTCAGGGTCCTGGGACTTGACTCTGAATTGTCTCAAAGCCTACATTGCTTTTCTCTCAGTTAGAGGGCTCATTGCAGTGAAAGAAGGCAGAACTTTACCTTATTTGGTTCTCAACTTCTCCACAACTGCGTTTGTCATGCCAGGGGCATCGGACACACTGGAAGGATTTCTGTAAATGCCAGCGGGGTTGACTTTACTGGTAGACACGGGAGTTAATCCGAGTGCTATCTGGGAGGCACTCATATGGGAAGAGAACTTGAATTGAAATCACTGGGCTACTGTAATGATCTCCCTTTAATTCAATGGCTTGGGACCTCAGATCCCCCTGCAAGTGGGGCCTGCTCTACAAATTATGTAATTAAAACCCTCTTTGGCCTGGCATCATGTGATAGGCTTAAAGGAGATGTTACAGGATATCTGGTTCACACTTTTTTAGCTGAAAGAGTCTTGTCACCCAAAGCAGACCTATTGTCCTTTCTGCCTGGCTGAAAAGACAAGGCAATGTAATACTCATTGCTCTGAGAAAGAAACCAAAGGAACTGGTCTATGTGCCTTTTAACTGAAATAACCCTAAACTTATTGGGAGTTTACATTGAACACTAGACTCAACACTGTTTTTGCCTCATTTACTTTCCTCATGTCCAGCCCACACTTTCTGCCGAGGTTTCTCCTCTCATTCCTTCCTCTGATCCCTGCAGAGACTTGCATGTTTATTGGGCTCTGAGAGGAAGGCTCTGTGAAAGTTGAACGGGCACCATTTTGGTTGGAAGAGTCCAGTGCTTTTCTGCACAGGACTTGAAGGACTAGGAAGGGCTTAAATAATTAACTTGAGTGTGATTGTTTCCCCTTCTCTGTCCTTCACTGACTGGGAAACTTAATTTGTTTGTGTTCACAGGGGCGTCTTTCCTCCCAGGGAGACAGGCAGCGGGGCCGGGGGACGGGGGTGATTCTTTATTAAAGCATGTTAATTAAATGGTTGACCTCAGGTGATTGAGGAACAACATATATAACTCTTGGTAACTTTCTATGTTGAGGAGCATCTGTGGGCCTTTCTGGGTAAGGCTGTTGGACTTAGTCTTCATTCATCCATAAAGCATTTTTGGTGCTGTTTCTCAACTCTATGTCATGTATTGTATCTGCTACAGCTAGTGATGCTGGAGGGTTATTTATTTTGTTTCTGTTTTTCCTCAAATCCCTTAAGAACTCTCTAAAGTCTCCATAAACTGCCCATTTTAGCATGAGCTTGATTTCCTCCCGCTGTGGACGATGCAGTGAAGGACCTTGTCCACAGTGACCAGGTAGGCTCTGGGATAGAGTAATGGACACTAAACAGAAAAGGAGTCACTGGTCAGACAGCCTTCCTAACACAACAGTTCTTGGTTATCACAGAGACTGCCCTGGGCCGAAACCAACCCTAAAGCATCACAAACATTGACTGTTAGAAATTTAAAAAGAGCAAAGATCACAAAACTTGAATCATAGCACTTCCTGGCCCTTTGCATCCCTTCTTGTTTTCCTGTCTTTATGAATGCTTGTACATTTAGCTGACTTGCTATTTATAATGCCCATTTTACTTTATTATTATATAAGCACGGTCTTTGTGAAGACAATTTGAGAGAGAGTTCCCCTGTCAATCCCTTATTTGATGAGTTCGCCCAATATTGCTCAAGTACTCAATATGACTGGGGCACTGTGTGGCCCTGGGAAGGGCTGGAAAGTAAAGATAGTTTCTGCCCTCCCGGATATCCAATATGAAATCAGATGTTAAACAAGTAAACATACAAGAATGTGGTCTTCAAGTTATACCTTGAGTAAGCAGGAGCTAGGCGAAGAGAGAGGGAAGAGCTTGCAAGCCAGAAATCACGGCAGAGGCAAAAGCTCCAATGGGGCAGAGTCTCACACTGCTTTGGGACCTGGATGGAGGCCAGGGTGACTGAAGCATGGTGCACCGGGGCGAGTGGCCCTGCCTGGAGGCGGCGAGGCGGCAGGAGAGACCAGACAGGCTCCTGTTGGCCTGGTTAAATAGTAATTAACCATAGAAACCTTCCCACTTCTTGCCTCCAGTTTCTTCTTTGCCCTTTTCACATTTCTGTTGTTTTGTCTGTTCGCTTCAGCTTTCTACTCCCAAGTGCTGTCTGAGAGTTAACATAAAGACTGAGATCCTGACTGTACCAAGGAATTTAAGGGCTGCAATGACAATTTTATGAAGTATACTTAAAAATGTATTATCAGTAAACAGAGATAAATATTAAGATATTTGAGCACAGCATCCACATTTGGGGGTAACTGGAGGTTCACAGATGAGGTGGGGAGGCAGAGCAGAAGGGCATGGGATAGGGAATCCATGAAGCCCAGATCTTTTCATGGACTTACGTGGCCCTCTCCTATGACCTTGGGAAACTCACCTGCTCTCTATGACTGACATAAATCCAGGAGGTTGGACTAGATCATCTCTAAGGGGTTTTTCCAGCTCTAAATTCTATACCTTTTTCGTGTTTGATAGAAAGTAATAGAATGAAAACTTATTGAATGTTTACTATGGCAGCTTATATATGTTAGCTCACTTAGTTATAATTGCTCTAGGAGGTAGGTGTTATTACCTCCATTTTACAGATGAGGAAACTGAGCCTTAAAGAGGTGAAGTAATTCACCAGAATAACAGTGAGTGAGTGGTGAGCGCTGAGTTGGGAGGGTCTGTCTGAACCCACAGCCCATGTTCTCTGCATGATCACAATGGAGAGTAATGTTGAGACATAGCAAAGTGTAGATGAGTGTAAGTAATTTGGCAATTAGCATTCTTTAATTCCAGAGTTTCCCACCAGCTACTTGGGGAGGAAATACCTATGTAATTACTGAGACGGGTTCAACCAATGCTGGTCCTGGAAAGAACTGTGAAGGAGACCAAGCCTCCTCCAGCTTCTGTGTTGCATTCTGAGGAATTTAATATCCTATGTGACCTTCATCATTCCCCTGAGGGAGGAAATCAGCTAATCAATTGCTCACTTACCTGGGGGAGGAGCAACACATTCCATCACCGAGTGCCTGAGAAACAGGAAATGAATGAATGACTCATCATTATTAGTGTCACAAGAGAACACAGTGTGTAAGGTTATATCTGAAGTACGAATTTGAGGGGCACCTGGATGGCTCAGGTGGTTGAGGGAACCAACTCTTGATTTTGGCTCAGGTCATGATTCCAGGGTCATGGGATTGAGCCCCATGTTGAGCTCTGTGCTGCCAGCACAGAGCCTGCTTGAGATTCTCCCTCTCCCTTTGCCCCTACTCTGCTTGCACATTGAGTGTGTGTGTATGTGCACACACACACCCTCTCTCTCTCAAAAAAATATGTATATATACATATTCATTAAAAAAACAAAATTTGATTTTTATGTTTCTTTAGCTCTTTCAGTTAAGGGTAACAGTTCATATGTAAACGTTCCTATGAATGTGAGTGTTAATAGAATTTTTAAATAATTTTAACTGAAGATAAAAAGTGTACTATTTAATGGGTTATAGAATCATCAAACTCTGGCTGAAAGGAATTTCAGTGATCATCTAGTTTAGAGCAGTTTTATAAAAATGTATAATGAGATGTGCATATGTAACTTTAGGGTTTTCTTTTCTAAGTTTATTTATTTATTTTGAGAGAATGAGAGAAGCGGAGAGGGACAGAGAGAAAGAGAATCTCAAGCAGACTCTGCACTGTCAGTGTGGAGCCCAATGTGGGCCTCAGACCCACAAGCCGTGAGAGCATGACCTGAGCAGAAACCAAGAGTCGGATACTTAACCAACTGAGCCACCCAGGCACTGCCATTTTGTTTTTGAAATAAGCTGCCCAGACACTTTAACTTTCTAGCTCTCAGGGGCCAATTTTAAAGTTGAGTAGTTTAACTTACTTTATGACTTAAGAGCTATCTCTTTAGTTTGAGGTTCAAAGGAAATAGTGTTCTATTGCAAATGCCTCAGGATAAGTCTTGACCATTTTATGAAATGATAGCCAGTTAAATAATGTTACTTAATCCTCAGAATTATCACCAACCAGCCATTTTGAATTCGTCATCTCTGCGGCAAGTTGCAGAAGGCACCAGTATTTCAGCAATGTGGCAAAATGACTTACGGCCGCTGCTGATAGAGCGATATCCGGGATCTCCAGGAAGCTACGCGGCTCGCCAGGTGAGGACCCAGCCCCCAAGCCTGGAGGTTGTTGGACACTTTGCTTGCACATGAGAGAGAATATTATGTCCCAAGTTCTGAGTTGTCTGATATTCAGATCTGTCATCTCATCTTCTTATCCACCAAAATAAACAATCCAGAAAACCAAACAACTGAGGGTTAATGTGTGTTCTGAACTGAGTGATACATGTTAATCTGAATCAATTTCTTTGTGAAATCTGTCGGGTACAACATGAGATAGGGTACTAAGTATTCAGTGGTCAAGTATTCTTGGTCATTTCTATAACACACTCCCAGGCCCCCAGCCACGTTTTCTTGGACCCTAACCATTCAACCTCAACAGCTCTAAGCAGTCCTTGCCTGACAGTTCCTGGCCAAGAGTGGGTGACTGTCCTATAAGGCCTTCACTCCTCTTAGGAAATTGAATTCTCCCTGGAGGGAAAGTTAAGATCAGTTATAAACTACTCTCCACATTGTAGTGCTTCTCAAACTTCTGACTCTGATCCATGTTAAAAAAAATAGAAAAGTTAAAAATTTACAGTTTGCACACACAAACATAAAAATATATTTAGATGACACCAATGTTTCATGGAAAAAACCAAAATGTAAAAAACATCACACTCTTATTACCTACGTTGCTTGCAGTTTACTCTGATATTGTTAATTCTACTTTACTAGTTTGTTCTGTTTTGTTTTTTTAATACTGGTCATGACCCAGTAAACTGATTTCAAGATTCACTGATTTTACCACTGCGGTTTGAAAGGCTCTGCTGTAGAGGGTAAATTATACCATAGCTGGGCTGGACCTTGACTGTCTCTGCCCCCTTGGTGCCAGTCTTCCTAAGTAATCTGATCTCCCACCTCTGAATGAATGTTTTTCAAAATAGCCCCATTTCAAGGGGCAGCTCGGAAAAAAATGGGGAGAGACTGGCCCCTCCAGTCCTCCTTTGAGAGCCAGTAACCCAGCTATTGGGCTCATCCTTTCTACCCAGTAGATGGCTAAGCCTCTCACATCCAACTCACATAGCCATTGTCTGCTGCCCCAGTAGGTTCTTGTCTTCCAACCAAACAGCACCTGTTTCTCCTAAGGAGTTAGATGGTGGAGACCCAAAGAGCACCTTAGTTCTTTCTAACCTTTAGGCAGGGCAAGGTGTAATACTGGTGATGTCTGACCTTCATGGAGCATCGTTTTTTGAAGTCAAGCACTTTATGGAGCTCTTTGCATGGGCTTTCTCATTCAGTCCTCACAGCAATGCTATCATGTAGGTACTGTTATTATCCTAGTGCTGCAGAAGTTTAGGTATATGAGTTAACTTGTTCAAGGTTACACACATAATAGTGATGAGACCAGAATTTGGACCCAAATCTGCTTGACGTCACAATCCTATCACAGAGCCCTGGCCGGGAGGCACCAGTGGGTGTTCATACACATTTCCAGCTCTGGATCTTCTTTTGCTTGAGTTGGAGCATGAGATACATACCACTCATTTCTGTGATATTCCTGGACTTCATCTCCAAAGTTATTTTCTTTTTTTTTTTAAAGTTTATTTCTTATTTATTTTGAGAGAGAGCAAGTACAAGCTGGGGAGGGGCAGAGAGAGAGGGAGAGAGAGAATCCCAAGCAGGTGCCATGCTGTCAACATGGAGCCTGATACAGGGCATAATCTCGTGATTCAAGAGATCATGACCTGAGCTGAAATCAAGAGCAAGAAGCTTAATCTACCCAGCTACCCAGGTGCCCTGAAAATCACGAGTATTAAAACAGCTGCTCCCTAAGCTGTGGAAAGCTAAAGGTTTCTACTTTAGAAGATGAGGTGGGGACACCTGGATGGCTTAGTTGGTTGTATCTGACTTCAGCTCAGGTCATGATCTCACAGTCTGTGGGTTCAAGCCCCGGGTTGATCTCTGCACTGACAGTGAAGAGCCACACTGCTTGGGATTCTCTCTCTCTCTCTCTCTCTCTCTCTCTCTCCCTCAAAATAAGCTTCAAAAAATGAGGTAGGGGCACCTGGGTGTCTCAGTCAGTTAAGCCTCCAACTTCAGATCAGGTCGTGATCTCCTGGCTCCTGAGTTCAATCCCTGATGCCCAGCATTGGACTCTGCACTGACATGAAGAGCCTGCCTAAGATTTTCTCTCTCTTTCCTCTCTCTGCTCCTTCCCTACTTGAGCTGTCTTTCTCAAAATAAATAAACTTAAAAAAAAAAAAAGATGAGATAGATAACACTTGGGTTCTGATGAGGGAGTTACACGAATGCACTCAGTTTGACCAGGATCAGTACCTGTTACTCAGAACTAAGTTCAAACAGGAATGGTGGAAGATCTACTTTTTTTCCTGAGGCCCTTTGGAGCATTGGATTAGATGTTTTATACTTAATGGAGTTCCAGGGTCGTAGCTAGAGAAGACTCAACTCTAAAGGTGTGTGGACTTGGTATAAAATTTGCTATTGAATTGACCTTTGCAGTTAAAAATAAAGTTGTGCATTGCTGTAGATTCTTTTTCAGAGAATAATATGGGAACAGTGTCCCAGAGTCTCCATTTTTATTACCTCTCATCAGTGAGCCTAAAGATGCCTATTGGAATTTTAGAAGTTTTATTTTTTAGGAGATAATTTATTTGTAGAATAACTAATTTGAAGGCATGAAATTTGGGTTTTTTTTTCAGCAATTTCTACCTGAGATAGGAATAAAAAAATAATCTAAAAATCAGTATGATAAAGTCTTAGTAAGGAGCAAGCCATAAACTTAGCCTAAAAGAGGCAAACTGCAACTGCAGGGTTTAAATCCCATGTGAGAAACGGAAGCTGGGCTTCGTCAGCTGAAGGTATGGCTATGGCTGATTGGAGGGTCCCGGGTGAAGGGCGCTCAGCATGGAGCCTGATAGGCCAACATGCCTAAGAAAGAAGAGGTACCTTAAGTCCCCAGTATGAGGAATCAGCATCCTGAGAATGACCTGTTTGTAGACTTGGGGCAAATACCGTAGAATCTGCCTCCTCCAAACAAACGTCCAAATCTGCTGCTAGTGTTATTGTTTCTTGGAAGCTGGAAATAAGCATTTAGATGAAATTGAATTAGACCCAGGATCATTTGCTGATGTTAACCTAAAATGCCCAAGGCCTTCCCCCCGCAAGTAGAATGTCATATTTATGTGTTTCTCTTCCTCTCACTCTCTGTCTCTCTCCTCATCTCTACCTTTATCTTTGTATCCTTTTCTTTTTGGCTCTACTCAATGTCCATCTATCTCTGTCTTCATTTCTCTCTGTCTCTGTCCATTTCTTTCTTTCTCTCTCCCCCTTTCTTCTTCTCCCTTCCCCAGTCCAAAAAATAAATCTAGAATAATCCAACATGAAATCTATATTCTGAACTGCACTTTGCCCCTCCGGCAGGCCCGAGTTCTTGTTACCTGGTGTCAGGAACACTCCCCCACTTGGTTTCAGGGCATTCTAGCGAGTAGACCAGTGGTTTGAGGAATCTAGTCTAGAGAGCTACAGTGGGAACTTGGAGACTAAGTCTGAAAGCCAAAAGCACAACAAGGGATATTGGTGACCTAATGAGATTATGGAGCCAATACGATTGTTTATAAAGAAATTCGTTGCTAAGATAATTAAAAAAATATTTATACTGAGTAAAAAAAGGTTGCTTCAGGGAGGACTCTTTTGGGGGCATTTGCTGATGCTTTTGTGGATATTGGTGTCAACGCAAGATATCAGAAATTATGTCCACAACCTGTTTAGTAGTTGGGAAATGAGTCTGTGCATAAGACTTCAGCCGAATGAAGCTAACAGATATCTATTTTTTAATCTCAATATATTTCTGTAAGCATATGGGCTGCTATTGGTTTTGGTTGGTTCATCATCTGGATACCAGATGTTCTGGAATATATGCCTTTTTTTTTTTTTTAAAGATGACCCCTTTATGGAAAAATTTCTCTTCCCTAAAGTCTGGGAATGACTTATTTTCATATTCTGTGGAAAGCCAATTTTCGATGCACAGTGATTTGTCTCTATTCAAACTACTAATGCTTGATACCATGTGATTTTATGTGTTCTCATTGAGAATAACTTACTAGTTATAATCAGCCCATATTTAGCGATAGCCCATTGTGAGCAAAGCCCAGTAGTAAGAATTGTGGATGAAAACAAAGTGAATGAGATATGAATGATGATTTTAAAAAATTATTTAAAGTTTATAAACCTTTCTTTCTGTTATTTGGAAAGAGAACTTGTAAACTTGTAATAGGAAAGGTACGGGACTCTGAGTACACATGCTATTGTGGCCAAAGTCCATGTCACTACAGAAAGCAGAGAGTGAACATCAGGGAATCATTTGTTTATTTGGCTTTTACAGAATCCAGTGGGGAATCACTGTCCTCTTTCTGGTTTGGTTATTTTCCTGAAGCTTCATGCCACAGTTTTTCCAAAGCCTTTGCCTACGTGTCTTGTCACATTAGTTAGGACAGGCCACACAAAAGTTGGCTAGGCTAGAAAATCTTGTATTTCCTTGGGGGAAGAAAACAACCAAAAATGAAACGCTTCCATTCTTTTCCAGTTATTATGAGTTTCCAGTTATCACCTCGACGTCCATCCCTACTGGATGTTCATGGTTCAATAAATTGCCAGTCCTGTTGATGGTTAGTTTGTCTTCTGCCTTTTTTTTTTTTTAGGATCCTTTAAGGCACACTTACAAAAATGTATACAATATTTTAACATAAAATAAAATAAATGAAGCCTAGTTGAGAAAAATAGGGTGAAGTAAAAATGAAGACAAGAAAGGGCGAATGGAGCCATAGTGAACTTGCTGGAACTTCTCACACTGTACATTCTAGACTCTTAAGGAAGACACTGCCAGTGTCGGAAGTGGTGTTTCTTTTCCATCTGCATCCTATCAGCCGCGGGGTTGTTTATAAGTTCCCAGCTGACGAGGAGAGATGGGAAAATAGATTCTTTTTTACTTTTACCATTCGTGGTGGGCTCTGAGTCCGCCTTTGGTGCAAAAGAAAACTGCTCGGGATGTCATTGTGGTTCAGAGTTGCTTATTGATCCTTAAAGTGGGCAGGACCTCAGATATCCCCCAGCCATCCCCTTGTGGGACTACGTTATACCATCAGTATATCTTGTTAGTGTCTGTTACATTTTGAAGTATTTGCTGAACGTGGGGCACATACAATGCTCTTGGGACAAAAGAGCTACCATTTGCTGTTCCTGCTCTCAAAGACCTTAGGGTAGAAGTTGAAACCTGTAGGACCTTGGCATATCTGATTTCTGAAGATGCCTTCTTAGCCTCCTAGAAGTATTCAAAGTGGACTTTAATACGTACTGAACTGGGTCTCTGTCTCCTGACATGTAGAAATGACCCAAATATATTGTTAAATACCAGCAAGGGGCAGAATAATGTATAAAGTAGGTTCTATTCCTATAAAAACACATCCCCTTCACCAAATGCATGATCACGTGCTGGTATATGTTCATATAAACAATAAGGATGGTGTGGAAATATATATATCAGACTATTAACAATAGTTAATATTGGTGGTTCATTGGGATTGCTTGGCAGGTGGATGGTTAGGGGAGAGGGAGAGAGATAGCTTTCCTTTTAGTCATCCTTGCTGTTAATTCCACAAACACGTATTGCATTTTTAACTTGAAAGACATCATGTAAACTTAAAAAAATATATATGTATATATGTATATAGTTAACCAATGGAAACTGTCTAGATCTAAAATTTTGGTTTCTGTTTTGATCAGCACATCATGCAGAGAATTCAGAGACTTCAAGCCGACTGGGTCTTGGAAGTAGACACCTTCTTGAGTCAGACACCCTATGGGTACCGGTCTTTCTCAAATATTATCAGCACCCTCAATCCCACTGCCAAACGACACTTGGTCCTCGCCTGTCACTACGACTCCAAGTACTTTCCCCCTTGGGACAACAGGGTGTTTGTGGGGGCAACTGATTCAGCTGTGCCGTGTGCGATGCTGTTGGAGCTTGCCCGGGCTCTGGACAAGCAACTGCTTTCCTTGAAGGTATTTGTGTCTCTGACATTCTGGGAAGAAAACATATTAGAAGAAAGCAGAGTGAATTCTAAAATCCTTGGGGGAGTGAAAAAGCCATTTAGAAATGTAGATTTGCAGTAACTTTTCTAATACTTTGTTGCAAGATGATGGAGGGGGGTTGAGTGAATATTAATTGGAAGATTACACTATTTAAAATGTCAACCATGGACAATAAACCTAAGATACATGACAGTGAATTTATTCTGTGGCACTTACTGGCTTAATTTTGCATACACATTAAGTGCAACATTTCTTCCCAAAAATGAAGACAGTGAACGGTTGGTATACGTGTAGGCATAAGAACTATGTTTATTTCTTCTTGTTCATGTAGCTATGAAACATCACAGCATCCTCATCTGAGAGGTACGGCTCTTAAATTGGCGGGGGAAGGGGTTGCTGTAAAGTGGTTCTCAAGGAGAAAGTGGGTAATTCAGACATATCAAGATGAAAAACTTGGAGCAGAAATGCATTATTGTTATCATCTGTGAATCTCGGCTCAATTTTATGTAGCATAGCAGAGCTTTTGTTACGTTCTCAGCTCAAAATACTTCTGGGACTCTCAGATGTTATTTCAGTCTCTGTGTTCTGAAGGGTATATTGGAAAAAAGTGCTAAGCTAGATGAAGACATTTTGTTCAGATATCA
Organism: Suricata suricatta; assembly: GCF_006229205.1. Taxonomy (NCBI): domain Eukaryota; kingdom Metazoa; phylum Chordata; class Mammalia; order Carnivora; family Herpestidae; genus Suricata; species Suricata suricatta. The sequence continues at coordinate 135,935,250 of NC_043703.1, read as the reverse complement.
CTCATAACCAAGTAAACACAACAAAGTGAAAACAAAAACTTTGTTCACAGGCAGCAAATGCCTTTTTCTCCCTCAGAGCTTTATGAAGGGGCCAGCCTTTGCTACAATGGGGGTAAAGAAGTAAAAGGTTTATCTTGTAATGGAAGGAATAGAGATATTTGGTTCTGTTTTTTGCTGGATATGTTGAACTTGAAGAAAGCAAGAATTGTTTGTAACCTCTTGGTATCATTTTCACTATTTTTTGGGGTTTGTTTTGTTTTGTTTCCTGAACCTTCTATAATGTCTTTGTCCCATCCTCTGTCCTGCTTTTAACTAGGACTCTTCCCTAGCAGTTGGGTGAGGGAGTTCAGAAGCTGATATAAAAGTTTAATTTTCCATGTTTACATTCTAGTATAAGGACATTAAATGAAAGGCACAGTCTGTATCGTGGGTGTGTTTTCTCTGGATGAGCTCTTTTACCTTTTCTGTGTAGTTCATACCTGCCTATAGTGACCAGAAACAGAAAGGGCTGAATTGGTGGTTAGTTGGACATCGTCATTAAAAAAAAAATACACACACATTATCTCTCTCTCTCTCTCTTTTTAATGTTTATTCATTTTTGAGAGACAGACACAGAGCACGATCAGGGGAGGAGCAGAGAGAGAGAGGGAGAGACAGATTCCAAAGCAGGCTCCACACTGTCAGCACAGAGCCTGACATGGGGCTGGAACTTACAAACCATGAGATCATGACCTGAGCTGGTCAGATGCTTAACCAACTGAGCCACCCAGCCTACATTCTCTTAATTATTCTTTCTCATAGAAGTAACAGTGATGTGGGCAGTTAAAAAAAAAAAGACCACTTTTGATGGAAACGTGAAGAGTATTGGATTCATTTTTCCAGTTGTACTTTAACTAAATTTGTAGTAAGGGTTATTTGAAGCTCTTCAGCTGTCATGGATCGGGGTACATGGGAGTGGAATGTGACTGGAGTGAGGACGGCAGAATAGACTGGATTATTGTTCCTACTCTGTGCACCCCTCCAGGAATAAGATTACAGTTACACATTCCCATCTTTTCCCTTGTGACCCCACTGTAGCAGGTGGTGCGTTCTCATTCCTTGACTCTGGACTTGGCTATTTGACCTGTCCTGGCCAATGAGATGCTAGTAGATGTGATACAAGGAAATGCACTTGTGCAATTGGGCTTGCTCTCTCATGCCGTTGCCACACCATAAGGGCACACCCTGGCTGGCCTGCCAGTCCCAGGGGGAAGATAAGACGTGTGGAGACCAGCCAACCTTCATGACTGCGTGGTGAGGCAGAACTCCTCCGACCAGCCTAGATCAATTGTCCTCCAGCTGACCTACAGACCCGGGAGGACACATGAGTGTTGTGTTAAGCCACTTGGGTTTGGGGTGGGTTTTACACCCTCTTATTATGGCATTAGCTGCTACAGCCTTGGAGGGGAAAGGCTGCATGCAGATAATTCACCTACTATGCTGCTACTGGAGACTAGACATTTATCACATTACCATGAAGGACTGAAGGACCCTCACAAATCAGGCCACACAGACTTTCCTAGATCCAAGGTGCTAGACTGAGTTGCCAAAAATGGAAGGCTATAGTTTTTTTTTCCCTGCTAATCCTGGAAAGAAGCAAAAAGAGCAAAATGTCTCACAGGACTCAGGATCACCATCCACACGGTCTACCCCTGTCTTAATGATCAAATGCTAGGAGAACAGAAAGTGGGTTGTTACACTGGCCTCTGGAATCACTCAGCAATTAAAATTTCAGGGACGCATCTGAACCTTCAAGCCTATAGAATATGAAAACCACCTGCTTTTGCCTCTGTCCCAGCATGATCAGGATGTCTGTGGTCCCTGGCAATCTATTCTGAGCTGGTGTTTCATTGTTACGCGTTTGATTTGGAACTAGAACTTTGGAACCAGTTGAGGGCTTTTAAACAACTGGAAGCTTAGCATGTCTCCACTGAAGTATGTACCTTACACCTTTGCCAATGAGAAAATCTGTTTTATTACTTAGTAGTTATTAAACCCTGAGTGTGTTGTACAGACAAAACACATCCTGTGCTTAACACTGTCAAGAGTTATGGAGAGACTCAAAGTATAGTAAGTTGTTCTTTCCTTGGGGTCTAATTAAAGGGCAATATTCAAACAATTGCAATGATTAGCATACAAAGATAACTTAGTTTTCAGACGGTAAAGACGTTTTTTTTCCATCTCAGGAAATCACCCTAAAACAATCAGGAAAATCCCATCTTTGAAGAAACTAGGGAACATATGTTAATGGGAACCACAATATGAAGGTAAAAGGAGAAACGGGAAATGACATACCCAAGTAGAAAGAAGTCACAGTCTTCAGAGCAAGAAGGAAATGAAAAAACCAGTAGTCCCCTGACAAAATCCTGAAGTGGCTCAGGGATTGGTGGAGAGAGTGAAGCCAGGGGCTGGGGAGGGGAGTGTTTGTACGTCTGCATGAAGGCCACGTGGATAGACTGGTTCTGACTACATCTCTGGAAGATGGGTGAATATGCTATCTGTAGCCATGCAGGAGAGAACAGGATAATTTTTCTGGAGAAATGAAACCAGGGCGTTCTTGAGGTGGGGACACCAGACACCGAGGAGGGTAGGAATGAAGTCTCCCATGGAAGTCAAGGAGATTAGGTGAAAGTCTGCACATTGAACAGTGAGGTCCCCAGCCTTTCCTCATTTTCAACATGAGAAAGCCAGCACATGGCGTACACCCCTCAGAGAGGAACCTGGATGCTCCTTCTCTGGGGAATGTGAACCACCTCCTGAAAAAGACCCCAAATCCAGAGGTTCTCAGTGAAAAACACCAGTGAGGCACCAGATTGCCCTGCAGTGAAGCCAACCAATCTGTGTCTCTAAACAGTTGTCTTAGTACCTTATTCTCTGATGAATGAACACAAAGGATGACCAGACATTTGAGGACAGTCTCCAGCATGAAAGAAAGAGTAGAACAATACGAATTGAAAAATGAACTCAGAGAAAATAGAGCGTAAGGAACAGGCGATAACTTAAAGGGATGCTATTTTAAATATCTTTAGGGAGATAAGAGGAGACGTTATATCAGTAAGAGATTAGGGAGATGTCAAATCAGTTCAGTCTGATGGGAGCAGGTCCCTCAGTGCTATATTGAGGTGGAGAGAACAAATGGTTGTGTATCTTTCTCCAGGCATTTCCGGCTGTGTTCAGGCACAGAGTAGACCTAGAGGTTATATTTTCACCATGTGAGTTTGGTCAAGGCAGAGAGAGGCCAGGGAGCTGAGCATGTATGCAAGGGAGTGGTTAGAATGATTGGCTGTGGAATTTAAGGTGAATACGGAGTGAAGTGAGGACTTCATGGAGGTGAAGGACTGTGAACAGGTGAAGGATTCAACAGGTCAAGGATTTCAGTGGGGCTGAAGGACTGTGAGGGTTAAGGTACCAGAAAGACTAATCTGAAAAGTGAGAGGGGACAGTGAAAAGTATAAAATAGATCAGAATTTTCCTGGTTCTTCTAAGTTCTGCTTGAATCTTGGCTCATAAAGTCTCCCTTGACACCCTAGAGATCTGACCTCTCTTTCTATCCAGTTCCACAAAAGTTTTATGTTGCATGCGTGACCCTTGGCACATGGTAGCCTGCCCATGGATATGTTTTATCTTTCCTAACCCAACCGAAGTGTAGTCTCCTTCAAAAGAGAGGCTGGAATTATTATTCTTTGTGTCCCTGTTGTTTTCCTAAGGCACCTCCCTGAGCCTAGACTCAATGAAAAAATTGCAGACTCAAATAAGGTGAAAGCAAGGATGACTGCAGTTGTTTCAGGTTCCATTCCCTGGGATGCACAGTGATGTGGAGTTCAGCATTTAGGCCATTCCTGAGGGAGTGGCCCTGGTTTACCACCCGCAGCAGGGAGGGGAGAGAAATGGGATTAGGCAGAGGCAGAAGTCACCACAGGTTCCACAACAGGCTCAGCCAATCCTGGGGAGCTCTGGAGGTGGAGTGGCCCCATAGCGCTGCCAGGACCTGCTTGGATCAGTTATTGGATATAGGACACCCCCATGGCTGAGGCAATCCCTAAAAGGACCAACAGCTGAAGACCTGCGTGACAGCTCTCTTGGTAGCCAGGCAACATATCCTTCTGGAAGGGAACTGGGTGGATGTCACTGTGTCTGCCACGACAGTTTCATAGTCTCAAAGTTCTCTAAGGAGTAAGAAAAAACTATATAAGACATCAATTTTCAGAGGGAGTAAGAGAAAGTGAGACTTACACAGGTGAAGACCATGGGGAGTGAGATGATCTTTGGAGGCAAAGTGGTACAAAATACATTTTGGCATACTCTCACTTGGTTTGGTATCTTCCTTTTCTTCACAGCATATCTGTCTTTTTGCCCAGTTAAAAAGAACGCATGCTATGTTTTAAACCCTCACAGTATTTTGCTAGCTTTGTAATATTCTTTTTACCAGAATGTTTCAGACTCCAAGCCAGATCTCTCACTCCAGCTGATTTTCTTTGACGGAGAAGAGGCTTTTCTTCATTGGTCTCCTCGAGATTCTCTGTACGGATCTCGGCACCTAGCTCCCAAGATGGCATCGACTCCACACCCACCTGGAGCAAAAGACACCAACCAACTGCACGGCATGGTCAGTCTGGGGAATTTTCATGGTGCTGTGGGCTCTGCGTCAAGGGAAGTCAAACCTAAAGCCAATTAAAGACCTAAAAATGCCATGGCATTCTTGGAACAGAGTGTTTATTATAGAACATTCTTTGGCAAGCATTGGGCTTTTGAGGAATCCCAGAGCTAAAAAGAATGATTCTGGGTTAGAAGTTATGTTTGAGCTTAATTAAAATGATGTAAAACAGTTAGATTAAAGAAACATCCCTGATTCAGTTCGGTCCAATGGAAGCACATTCCCTAGTTCTGTGTGGAGATGGTGAGAGCAAATCCCTTCTTTGAGGCGTCTCTGCAAAGCCTGAGGAGGCTTGGTCTTGGGAACTGGAAGGGGAGTGAGACAAGGTTTAGGGAGTAAAGAATTTCATTGGTGGCCATAAGTGTTATGATGACTCCAAATGTGTATGGGACATTGTGTTGGATGTGTCTGTTTTGGTGTAATATTGTTGCCATGTTGCCATGGGGATGCAAACATTTTTGATGCTGCCTTAATACCCTGTTCTTATTATTAAGTAATTAGTGCAGCACATGGCCCCATTTTTATTCACTTCTGGGCCCACAGCCCATTCCTAGTCCCCTACCCCACCTTTGAATTCTCTTTCCACTCTGATTCTCTTCCCATATTTGATCTTCACTCAGTCTTACATCCTCACTAATCCCAGTTGGGAACCTCAGGCTACTCTTGTGACTCCATGCTTCCCTGTGCTTTCGTCCATCTCTGCCTGGTGAACTGAAAGCCTGTTTCTAACTCCTTCCACTCATCCCTGTCCTTTGCCATATCCCTGACCTTCACCCTGTGAGTCCAACTGGCCATGTTGAGTGTCCTCTGTGGCTCTAACACTCATGTTGGTATTCTCTCCATCCTGTGGTCTGTTGGCAGCTTGTAATGGATCAGGGGAATATTGTTGGCATCTCATTCAGTCCTTTGGACCAAGTGGCCAAAAAGGGTTCAGAGGAGGAGGAGAGAGTCCTGATTGATCAGTAGAAGGAACAAAGTTATTTATGAGTCCAAATATATGAATCCATAGCGATGGTTAAGACTGTTTTTCTTCCTCAAGGGGGGAAAACTCTTAGTAGCTTGTCCTACCTTGTAAATATGCTCTTATTTCAAGCAAACTATTTTTCCCCAGTGAATATATTTAATCATTATTCATAAAGTTAATAGATCTTATGTTTTTAGAATCACATACACTCTGCAAATATTTCTCTACTGTGTGTCAGGATCTATGCTCCGTATCTACCCACATGTTATCTTGCTTACATAAATCAGGAGTTCTTAATGTGGGGAGTAGTCTTCAGGGAGTCCTCAAGCCTGCTGATGTTTTATGGCTCAGATGAGAAACGCTGGAGCGATGATGGAGGCTTATCATCAGAAGGTGCCTTTAAAGACCAGCAGGTTGGAGCTTCTGGTTTGATGGAAAAGGAAATGGAGATCCAGAGACAGAAGGTCACAGAGCTCGTAGTCAAGAAATTTTTCCTATATGCTGCCTTGAGGAATAAATAGTTACTACCCAAGCGCTTTCCTATAAGCAGCTGTTTCAATACAGACTAAGGATATAAAGATTAGAGTGGAATAGATGATCAGACAGGCTTGGAATCCCATTAAAATTTTTTTTATATTTTTTATTTATTTTTGAGAGACAGAGAGAAAGAGCATGAGCAGGGAGGGTCAGAGAGAGAGGGAGATACAGAATCTGAAGCAGGCTCCAGGCTCCGAGCTAGCTGTCAGCACAGAGCCCAATGTGGGGCTTGAACCTACGAACCGTGAGATCATGACCTGAGCCGAAGTCAGACGCTTAACCGGCTGAGCCACCCAGGCACCCCTGGAATTCCATTTAAAAATAAAGATAACTATTCTTTTCTAATCTATAATATATCTATATAAAATATCTAAATGTTCTCTTTCTAATTTATCTTTAGTGATATCCTTCTGGGGTTACAGACACAAACAATCTATACTTTGCCATTTGTCCATATCGCATAAGCAAGATGATTTTTGGAAAGTTCTTCAAAATAATTAGCTTACAATGTTATTAAACCTTTTGTTGCTCATTTATACAGCCCTCTCGGTTATTCTCAATTGTTAAAGGACAGTTAGTTTTGACTGTTTTTTTATTTCCACTGGTGAATCTGAAATGTGGTTTGGTGACAGTGATTAAACAATGTTTTTTTTCCCTTAGGATTTATTGGTCTTATTGGATTTAATTGGAGCTCCCAACCCAACATTTCCCAATTTTTTCCCAAACTCTGCCAGATGGTTTGATAGACTTGAAGCAATTGGTAAGCACCACTGTCACTGAGAGTCAACTTAGTACCAACACTACATTTTAAAATTCAAAAGTTATGATTTAAATATGTGATTGGAATATATAATATACTTGCTAGCTTTTTCTTGCTTTGTTGATTATCAGTTTATTGTTCTTATTTATCTTTTTTTTTGGTAGGTTCACTTTATCTCCCTGCATGAGACTGCATTTGGAAATGGAAACATATAATGCTACACTTAATATTTGCACATCCTTAGCAATGATTTGAAAAAATTTCCCAGGGCATTTTGCAGCATATGGAATGCATGTCTCGGCAAAACTTCACTCAGCAAAGCGTGCTGGTTAACGATGAATGTCATGTTTTTATGATACCAAAAAATAGTCTTTAATTTTTCTTTTTTTTTTAAATCTCTGTCTTTGTCTATCTTCCATTTCCTGCCTTATTCAGACACGATTTTCCTTTAAGTGTAGAACCATCTCTATTTTCTAAGGAAGTAAGAGATTGGGATGCAAGAGAAAGCCAAGATCCTTCGAGTCATTTTAGAGGCAGTTTTGTCTCAGTTAAATGAGAGTAGACTAGTCCAGACCAGGTCAAGCCAGGGCAGCCAAAGAAACAAAATCTCTATGGCTCACAGAGGTGTGGGCCTTGAGGAAAGAAAAGGGGAGTGACTTCTTCCCTTCGTACCTCCACTATTCCTTCCTACCCCATAACACACACACACACACACACACACACACACACACACACGTCAATAAAAAATAGCCAATTGGCCTCAGGGCGAGATGAAATAGATGAGATAGATCTTTATGATCAAATCCAAGCAAGAAGGCCTACTTTTGAGGCAAGAACTTCAGGCTAGGAATTCCTTAGTAGCTGCATGGACTTCCTGGAGCAGGAAAGAGTTGTATTCTTTCTAAGCAGTGAGAAAAACTCCACCATCTCAATTCATACTTTTGCTGTGAGTTCAGAATTTGCCGATATCCAAATCTAGAATATTATAAGAGAAGCTTTTACCTGAGTTTCAGGTAAACCTGTGTATCCCCACCCCCACCGCCATTTTCCTCTGGTTTTCTCATTCTCTGTTCCTCTCCATCATCCTACTCAGCATATACCTCTCAGGAGGTTCTCACCTGTAACGTTAGAGCCTGGTGTGACTCTCCTCTCCTTGGAACTACTACTGTGCGTCCATGCCCAAGTTCAGCCCAGATGTTTATTGTCCTGGCTGTAGTCATGCCCACTTCTGTATTTTGTTTAAAAAACGACCGCATGTGCTGAGATTTCAAACTCTTTATGCATTCTGAGTATTGATCAGATAAGAACAGATAATCATCTACTGTCTAATTATTTCCTGCAGAACAAGAACTCCACAAATTAGGTTTGCTCAAGGATCACTCTTTGGAGAGGTTGTATTTCCAGAATTATGGTTACGGAGGTGTCATTCAAGATGACCATATTCCATTTTTAAGAAGAGGTAATATGTGTGTGTGTGTGTGTGTGTGTGTGTGTGTGTGTGTGTAAATGTGCATGCACATATGCATTTTTTTTACTTATTTGTATTTATTGCATTTTGTGTGTGTTCTCAATAATCTAGAAGGATGAGGAGCCACTACACTTAAAAAAAATTTTTTTAATGCTTATTTATTTTTGAGAGACAGAGAGAGACAGTGAGAGCAGGGAGGGTCAGAGAGAGAGGGAGACACAGAATCCGAAGCAGGCTCCAGGCTCTGAGCTCGCTGTCAGCACAGAGCCCAATGTGGGGCGCGAACAGATGGACCATGAGATCATGACCTGAGCCGAAGTCAGATGCTTAACCGACTGAGCCCCCCCAGGCGCCCCAAGGAGCCACTACACTTAATTACTTGATAAATAATCATCTACTAAGCATCTTACAGCTTCTATTTTTTTCATGAAAGTCATTCTAAATCCTTGAGGCCCCACCTCCTTTCTAGAATATTTGTAAAAGCTCATACTCTACAGACCTTGCCTTCTCATTCACAGAGCAGGACTATATCTTTATACTTGTATGACTCTGGTGTTTTTTGATTAATAGGGAAGCAGTATCCTTTGATGTCGGTGGTGGAAGTCTAAATCAACTCAAGGACTCTTGCTAAGGCCTCCCAGTTGGTCTCTAGCTTTTGCTTTTGCTTCCCTATACTTTATGCAGGAGCTAGAGTTATCTTTTAAAAATGTAAATCTAATATTGTTTCTTCCTACTTTAAGGCTCTGGTAGCTTGCCTTCATGTAGAATAAGACCCAAAGTCTTTATCATGACCTACAAGGGCCTCCATTTTCTGACTGTGTTCTTCTCCAGCATCTCTTTCTGCTTTTCCCTCCAATTATTTCTCTGATCCAGCCACATGTTCTCCTGCTGTTCCTCAAGCAGGCCAAGCACACTCCCACCTCAGGACCTTTGTACTTGCTAGTACTGTTGCCTGGAATGCTCATCGCCAGATCTTTGTACTGCTTGCTTTCTCCTTTGTTGCTTGTCTCTAGTTAAATTTAGATTCTCAAAGAAGCCTTCCCTGACTTTAAATACATCTTTCTTGCCCCGGCTGTCTGCCCTTCATTCTCTACTGCCTTACCTTGCTTAATTCTTTAGAACCTTTATCATTTTCTAAAATTATATTTATATTTGTTTCCTTGCTTCTTTCTTTACTGAAATGCAGGCTCCATATGAGCAGGGCTTGATCTTTTCACTGATGAAATCTCAACTCTTAGAATAGGACTAGTACATGGGAGGTGCTTTATAATTATTTACTGAATTAATGAACATTTGTTTAATGAATGAATGAATGAATGACTTTGGAGTAAAAGGGTAATATACAAGGAGGTACACAGAAAATCATGGATTATCAGCTGTCTTTAAATGGTATAGAGCTCTCACTCAGACTGGTGCTTGAAGAATGATACTCTCTTCTTTACTCCCTGGAAATAAGCACTTAGTTACAAGTTGGTTCTTTCTTTCTAGGTGTTCCAGTCCTGCATCTGATACCATCTCCTTTCCCTGAAGTGTGGCACACCATGGATGACAATGAAGAAAATTTGGATGAAACAACCATTGACAATCTAAACAAAATCATACAAGTCTTTGTGTTAGAGTATCTTCATTTATAATTATCTTGTCTTAGTTTATGGTAATCATTTCTAGTTTCACATTCAGAAGTCAAGGCACACTTAAAATAATCTCACTCCAGAGAAATGCCATGTGGAACTTCCATCTTATAGATTCGTTCATAGGTATCTTTGAATATGTGATCAATAAACCCTAGATTTACATCATGTCCTAAATTGCTCATTAATTTTCATTGAGAGATAAAGAAAGAAAAATGTTAGGAAAACAGAAAACAAATATCTTTAGAAAACTCTTTTAGATAAGAAACTACAAAACTAAATCAGATTGATATATATAGTATCATGGTCTTCTAAATTGTACTTAAATATGATGGTGATGTGAAACGTGTAACCTTAGTTTTATGATTTTTTTAAATATTGAGAATCTTTCAGTTATAATACAAAACAGATGCAGTTTGAAGACCTTCAAATTTCTTTGAGAACACTTCGTAGGTTCTATTTCGTAAAAATTAAATCAGAATTAAATGCCACGTGAATTCCTTTTTTTATACATAAATGAAAATTTCATATAATTTATAGTGCAAGTTTTTAAAAAATATTTTATTTTTTATGTAATCTCTACACCCAATGTGGGGCTCGAACTTACAACCCTGAGATCAAGAGTCACATGTTTGACCAATTGAGCCAGCCAGCTACTCCTATATTCAATTTTGATAGAGTCTTACAAATTTAAGATTTTTATTGTAAAAAGAATATAGTCAGTCAAAAAACAGAAAATGGAGAAAACCACAATCTCATACCAATAGGATTGCCATTCACTCATTAGTTTTCCCTCACGTTTTCTTTTTTTTCTTTTTTTGTTTTAATGTTTGTCTATTTTTGAGAGAGAGAGATGGTGTAAGTTGTCAGAGGACTGTATCAGAGGAAGGCCAGAGAAAGGGAGACAAGAATCTGAAGTAGGTCTCAGGCTCGGAGCTGTCAGCACAGACCCTGATACGGGGCTCGAACTCACAAACTATGAGATCACGACCTAAGCCAAAGTCAAATGCTTAACTGACTGAGCCACACAGGCACCCCAACCTCACATATTTTCAATGCAGATTAAAAATATGTGATTATAATCAAACTGTATCTACGATGTTTTAACCTTTTTTCCCCCTTGTTAAATTATATAAACACCAGATATTTATTTGCTGTTTTGATCATGGGTTGAGATGAATATGAAGACTTTTGAGTGTAACCCCTAGAGTTAATACTAAGGTAACATAGTAGTGTAGCACTTTAGGATCATTTTTGTGTAGTTAAGTTATATGGCATTCAATTTTGATTAATTATAGCATACTTCTTTCCAGAGATTCATGGAAGCAAAATTGTTTAGGCTGGAAAAACATAGGAATTCATAGATTTTTCTTTAGCTACAGGAAACAATTATCTAGAAAGCAAACTTGATCAATTAAATATTTGGTTGGAGCCCCTCTTCTTCATGTGGTGCTGTTTTGAGCAGATATTTATGAAATACTCGCTGAATTAATGTGTGGGGGCCGGGTAGGATGTGAGACAGAGAAGCTGAATGAGGAAACAATGACAGCTTTAATTCCGTGACAAAAGAAGTCATAGGGAAAGGAATTTACTTATTAAAATATTTTTTCTAGGTTAAAAAAAAGATGAATATATTTTTCACTATTGACTATATATAATTATACAAAAGAATAGCCAGAGTTTTATTAAATCATGTTTATAATATTATCTATTTATAATTTCATGTTGGTAAATTATACAGAATTAGATTTTTCTCAGATTTCTTTTTATTTTACAAATCTGTTTCTAAAGTTATTTAAAAGGAGGTCATGCCTTGTGAGTTGAATGATATTATGAACTAACACGTATTGGGTGTCAGCCTTGTGTCGGTTAGCGGCCCAAGTGTTTTATATGTTTTTACCAACTTAATCCTCACCACAATCCTAAAAGGTGGGTGGGATAATTAACCCTATTTTATGATTCTGATGGTTAAGTGCCTACTTCAAGATCACACAGCTAGTAAGTGGCAACAATGGGGTCTGAACCAAAGCAGTCTGGCTCTAAAGCTCATGCTCTGAACCATGGTAGAGTACTGCCTCTCACATGAAAAGAGCTTTGTAGAATATTCTTAATGCCAATGCCAAGCAACAATTGTATCTTGGAATTTTTTTAGGTCATTCACTCAGTCTGGAGAAGTGTTTTTTTTTAAAGTTTATTTATTTTGAGAAAGAGAGAGCAGAAGGACCGAGAGAGAGAAAGAGAGAGAGAGAGAGAGAGGCAAGCGTCACGCTGTCAGTGCAGAGCCTAACACGGGGCTGGAACCCATGAACCGCAAGATCACAACCTGAGCTGAGATCAAGAGTTGGTTTTCCTTTTAATATTTTTTATAAATAATCTCTACACCCAATGGTGAGGCTTGAACTCACGACCCCAAGATCAAGAGTCGGATGCTCTACCGACCGAGCCAGCCGGGAGCCCCAAACGTTGGACCCTTAACTGACAGAGCCACCCAGGCACCCCTGGAGAAGTACTCTGAAGTCCCTCTAGCCATAGTTCACCTGACAATGTTAGGCTTAAGGGGCACATCCTCTGCATGGAGAATTATTTCGCTGCCAGAGCAAGGGTTTTTACACCAGTGTGGATATAACAGAAATCAACACAAATGCTTCTAGGGCGAAAGAAGCTAAGTCCCAAAGCAGGATTAAGGGAGGCTGTTTTCTGGATTCACCTTTGGATGAGATAAAACTTTTGAAAGGGGCTCAGGGACAACACATCTATTTTTAACACCAGAAAAGAAATGATTTCACTGATGATACTAACACAGAATGAAAAGAAGTTTTAACAAGGAACGTACACGTTAGTTGACAGTACTCCATATGTAATTATGAGCCTCAATAATCACTTCCTTTTGAGGCAGAATGAAATTAATCAACCTGCTATAGTCTGTCATGTTGGCGTTAGTTGAGTTATTTTTAGAGGAGGAAGTCGGAGGATATGTTGAAATGAGATAAAAGGAAAAATAAAACATAAGTAGCTTAATTCAATGAAGGTTTCCTTCCTTCCAAATGGCACATCCTAAAAAGCTATTCACTAACAGTTTGCAGTGATATGGGAAAAGTAATCACAATGCCGTAAAGGGAGACATTTTAAGGTATTAATCTTGATATTAATCTCTGAAATACTTTCTATGTAATACATGCCAGTCAGAAATATTACTTTTTAAAAATTATAGCTGCAAGGGCAGTGCTCCAAAAGCAGTATGTTGTATTTGGAATTTTTCTATGTGCATTTTGGAGCATTTTACTGCCCCTAAGAGAACAATTTTTATGTTTCATCTATTACTGTCAGCCCTGCAGTACATGATGCTATTTTTTGTCTTCAAGAAAAATGAGTTCAAAGGATAATATTCATGAAAGAGTATTCATAACCTTGGCATCAAAAAAAAAAATCATGAGTCTGTTGTAGCTTGAGGGTTGCGGCTGGAAGAGAAAAGACAGACCTTCAAAACGGGAGAATGTTTTAGAACAAAGCAGCCCATGTTTTCAGCTCCTGCTCCAAATCCTTGAACTGTTTCTTTCACGGACCTTCTTTCTTTCATGAAAGAGGTACATTCATTATGGCGCTGCAGCAAAATCATGTGAAAATCGAATCTTTGCTCAATCAACTTGGCCCAGCTGGAGGTAATTCCTTCATATGAAGGAGGGACGGACAAGACACAAGGCGCGTCCATTTCTCTAATGGACAGAGGGCCCCACAAGGGGCTTGGTCACATCACATTCTGCTGAAAATGAAATCTCAGTTTCTTCGCGAACCCTCAATGACAGCAAAGGACACACGGTGGTGATGAGTATTTACAGCACCCGCAGCAATAGTTTCATAGGAAATTTGGGGGACTTGCTTAAACCTGCTGCTCGTGGAAGTGTGGGGCTGTGCTGTCACAGTCAGCCTTCCCACCAACTTTTGGCTTCAAAGATGAATGTGCAAAAGGTTGAGGTTACATTCTGAGTTTCAGGGCTGCTTTCTATGCAGCCTGCGAGTCAAAAAGTGGTTTTGAAGTGGTTTAACTGCCTCCCCTTACTTCTCCTGTCTCACTCTTTTTGCTTCTGTGGTGTGTCTTTCTTAGCCTTCAAGTAGCTACACTCCTGCTTCGTCTCAAGGGGCAAGTACCGGTCTGTCAAGTCGCCGCCATGTTTTGTGAAAGGGAGGAGGTGGAGAGAGAGGAGAGCCAGCAGTGGTATAGACTACCCCTCAAATCCTCCTAAACTTGAAAATTGGCCCTAGGATCCCGGCACTATTTTCAACAGCAATATTTATGGCCGTTTTGAAGAGAGCAGAGAGGGGAGCACTGTCTGTGGTGGCCGTACCCCTCAGCCTGGAGCTGGCGGGCTGTGCTCACGCAGTGTGAGGTCATCTAACTGTGCTCAGATTTCAAAGGCAGCACATGCAACGGAGCCCACTCTCCCGACATCTCTGAACTGGCCAGTGGAGAGCTCAGGCCATTTGTTTGAGAATTAATATTCAGAATGCAAGCTTGCCAAGAAAAGAAAAACAAGAAAAGATTAGAAAGGTACCACAAAAAAAAAAATCGATTTACAAACCGATGACTTAGAAAAGGCGCTGAAAACTTGATCCTCTTCCATTTGCAGAGCACTATGGGCTACAGGAGGTCCTTGGCATTCAAGGATTTAATGTTTGTGGGTTTGGCTTAACAAAGAAGGAGAGGTGGTAAAGGAACTGAGAGATGGGTGTGAAGAAGTGAATGAGTTTAGCTGACTGCCAGCCATCAACTTCACTGTTGTTCTAGGGCGATCCTGCTGGAACACTAGGGAAGTAATGAAACCCATCTGTTTATTAAATGACACTTCCTAAGCCAATTTCTCCTGCTGGAGATGCAATTAAAGAGGTCTAGAAAAATGATGGTAACACAGGGTAGCTGTAGAAGTGATTTTAACTCTTTATAGATAGGTGAGTTAAGAGTGTGAAAAGATCACCATAAACTTTCAAAGTTTAGAGAATTATTTTACTTTTTTTGCGAGAGAGAAAGAGAAGGAGAGAGAGAGGAGAGAGAGGAGAATCTTCAGCAGACTCCATACCTAGCACAGGTGGGTGCCCCTAAAAAGTTATTGTTTTTATGGACAAATTATAAGCTACAATGGTGTTCAAAAGTATTAAGACTCCTTGTTACTTGCCCAAAGGAGCTAAATGCTTATGTCCACCCGAAAACCGGCACACAGATACTATAGCAGCTTTTTTCATAATTGCCAAAACTTGGAAGCAATCAAAATGTCCTTCGGAAAATGAATAGGACATCAACTGTGGCCCATATAGACTTGGAAAAAAATGTTTAAGGTGTTTCCCTTGGGAATGTTATGGATCCATTTTAGGTTATACTAGATTTACTTCATTTGAGTAATTTATCACAATAATCCCTTGATAGGTTTACCCTTATAGTTGTTTACCCTCATTTTAAGAATAAGTGAATGCAGAAACTATATTATTTTCAGTTGGTGCTAAGACTAGACTCTAGTGAACTTGATTTCTGGTACATGACATGGCTAATTTCAGCTTGTTTGAGAGGGACTTAGAGATTTTCTAGTTTATTTGTTCTCAACTTGGGAAATACATGCCCACAGGGGCCATTTGGAAATATGTGTGTGTGTGTGTGTGTGTGTGTGTGTGTGTGTGTGTGTGTGGTGGGTTTTTTGGTTGCCATAATAATTGAGAGGTGTTTCTGGAATTGTGGGCAGGGGCAAAATGAATGTTCATAACAGGGGCAACTGGGTGGCTCCGTCGGTTAAGTGTCTGACTTTTGATTTCAGCTCAGGTCATGATCTCACGTTCATGAGTTCGTGCCTCACATCAGGCTCTATGTTGAGCATGGAGGCTGCTTGGGATTCTTCCTCTCTCCCTCCCCTACTTGTGCTCAGTTCTTGCTCTTTCTTTCTCTCTAGATAAATAAACATTAAAAAAATTAATGTTCAGAATGGTGTGCACAATACAGGATTGTCCCACCAAGTGCTATCAGTGCCTCCACGGAGAAACACTGACTAGTTTTAAACATTCTCACTCTAAAGGCTCAGATATCAAGATCTAGAGAAGATGGATCATTTATGATTCTTTTGGTTACAAGTGACAGAAAACCCAATTCAAACGTATCTAGCCAAAAGAGAAAGTTTATTTCATGCCTCTGGTTTCAGACACAACTGAATCCAGAATCTTATATCTTCTTAACTCCCTTCTCTTCCATCATCTGAATAGGCTCCAAACTTAGAATAGCTTTTTATCCAGGGGGCAAGAAGGAGGCTACTGGCCCCAGGCCTATATCCTCCTAACTTTATGTTTAACAGTAGGAGCTTCCATATGCTTTCTCATTTTTACTTATTTATAAAGGAGATGTACTCATTTATTTAAGGATGTAAAAAACATTTTTTAAAGCAATTCTGCACCCAATGTAGGGCTTTAACTCACAATCTTAAGATCAAGAGTCACACATTCCACTTACTGTACCAGCCAGGCCCCCATCCCTTAACTTTACTTTTAATGAAAGAAGAGTATCCATCTCCTGTCCAACACTACCATTTGCCATTAGCCCCAGCTGGGTTGCAGGTCCATTCCTGACTTAGTCTCTAGGTTGGGGAATGGAATGCACTGAACCAATTTGGCCTGTGGCTCATGCCTACCCTATGGATGGGAGCAGGGTTAGCTTCACCAAACCACAGCGATGAAGGCGAGGTGGTTCCCTGAAGGAAGGTTTAGAGAAAGGTTGCTGTATAGTTGAGGACAACAACTGGTCATCACATTAAGCAAGTGAGTTAGGTGGCTTATGTTCAATCCTAGGGCTGGTCCCATGCTGCCTTTATTCTTATCTTGCATAGGATGAGGCATTATATAATCTCTTAGGATGAAGACATACTTGATTCTCTATCAAAGTTCATAAAATATAGAGTCAAAATCTTGGAAGAGGAGTCTAGGAGTTATAAGACTAGAGTATGCCTCAGGCTTGAAGTCTGGATTAGAAGATTTCTAAATCCCACTGCTCATACTTCATTTCCTTGTAGTTGGATCCTGGTGTTGGAAATGAGAGTTTGTCCAAGGAAAGCCAAGTTGCTTCCCCTAGTTTGGATTTTCTTCAGGATTGTTGCATTTCTTCTCTAGACCTAGACTGCAAGTCGATAGAGCTTAGAAAATTACATTCAAGGGAAGGGCATCTTTGAATACCTGAACTTGTTAACATTTCATTTTGGCAGATGACCGAGAGGCTATGGTATCTGAGAAACCAAGAAAACTTTAGAATCCTTAAAAATTGACCAGGAAAGTGAAACTGCTCTGCTCTAGGAGGCTGGTAGTCATGGATCAGACCTTGTCCAGACACTGCCTGATTCCAGACAGACTGTGAAGCTGATTAAGATCATGAAGGCAGGAGGAGGCAGGCTTTGTTGGCTCACTGTGAAGTTTTTTCTTTTAAGTTTTTTAAAATGTTTTATTTACTTTTGAGAGAGAGAGAAAGAGAGATGGCATGAGCAAGGGAGGGTCAGAGAGAGAGGGAGACGCAGAATCTGAAGACAGGCTCCAGGCTCTGAGCTAGCGGTCAGCACAGAGTCTGATGCGGGGCTTGAACCCATGAACTGAGAGATCATGACCTGAGCCAAAGCCGGATGCTCAACTGACTGAGCCACCCAGGCACCCCAACTGTGAAGTTTTAGTCTAGCACTTCTCAAAATCAGAGTTCAAGGCAGCACTTTGGTCAAATAAATGTTTCTCTTTTTCTTTCTTTTTTTAAAAAATGTTTATTTATTTATTTATTGAGACAGAGAAAGAGAACCAAATGAGTGAGGGACAGAGAGAGGAGGAGAGAGAGAATCTCAAGAAGGCTCCATGCTGTCAGCACAGAGTCCGATGGGGGGCTTAATCTTATGAACAGTGAGATCATGACCTGAGCAGAAATCAAGAGCTGGATGCTTAACCTACTGGGCCACCCAGGTGCCCCTCAAATACCACTCCTCAAGGGCCCCCAAATGTTATCAAGCCCATGTAGGAGGGCCAGCCAGGTCCTGTCTCCCTCAAGGTTATTATCAGACTAGAGCATAGTTGGAGTCTTTTTTTTTTTTAACTGTTTTCTGGGCACTTTATTAATTATTTTAAGTATTGAAAAGAAATTAGAAACCGGTTTCAGAATTAAATTCAATTTAAAGCCCTTTAAAAGAATTGAGCCCCATGTTATAAGAGGATTAGAAGGTTACTGGATTGAAATAAAACAGCATCTCCCATGACAAAAAGGGCTCATTTCAACAACTGTTTCATCAGGACTAAATTCCAAAACCTAAATTCCATTACACTGAAATGGCAGCTATCGAAACTCAGGTGTGTGCGTGGTTGTCAGAAAAAGAAGAAAGCAAGTAGGCCGAATTAAAAACAGACACCAAGAGCCAGCAAGCGTTGAGTAAAAAGCATCAGGATCAATCTAGATGGTGAAATGGGTAACTGATCAGACCAAAAGGAAGGAAGAAAAGACTAGGCTAACAGGAGGAGAAGGTGTCAGTGCTATAATTTGGGGTCACTGTTCTGGAACCTAAATCAGTTTATCAGCAAAAAGGTTTAGGGATGGAAAGAAAGCGAGAATAACAGGGAAGGCAGCTGAGAAATATGGGCTATGAAATGAAGTGGAATGAAGAATCACAGGACTTGGGATTTTTCAGGATTGGGTGGAGTTTTGGGGTGAGATATTGACTTGAGTGAAGGGCAAAAGGTCCGAAGAAGTTGACGGAGGAGGGAAGGGGCAGGGAGTTGAGGCTTCTTATGCTTTTTTTAGTATTTATTTATTTTTAAGGGAGAGAGAAAGAGCGTGAGCAGAGGAGGGGCAGAGAGAGAGGGAGATGTAGAATCCGAAGCAGGCTCCAGGCTCTGAGCTGTCAGCCCAGAGCCTGACATGGGATTCTAACTCATGAACGGTGAGATCATGATCTGAGCCGAAGTTGGACACTTAACTGACCAGGCCACTCAGATGCCCTGAGGCTCCTTAGGCTTTGAGTGAGAAGCTTGCCCTCACCCCCTCAGAAGAGTCACACTCCATCTCCTGTGGTCTCCTGGGTCCCAGCAAAGCTTATGCTTTAGGGCGTTTCCTCTGTGGAAGTAAAGAAGGCCCAAGAAGATTTGCAGAGGCAGCTCTGAAGCATCAACCCAAGAGTTTCTGACTCATCCCTGGGACTCCCTCCCACATCTGTCAACAGGGGAAACGCCAGATGGTGAGGTTCCATTTTTCTGCCTCCCTGTTCTGGACCATCTTCCTCCCTGGGAGGCAGTGGCGGTGGTGTTGAGGGTGGGGGTTCTCCATGCCCCCACCCCTCCTTCCTGTTTCTCTCTATTAAACTCTGTGTTTCCATTTTGAGCTGAAAGGGATAGATAGCAGGGTTTGTGAAAAACATTTTTGAATCGAGAGATTAAGCTCTGATAATGGTGGAATTTCAAAAATGGATCTGTTTAAATCAGATTGTAGAGTTGAAGCTTTGAAGATATTTCTGTGTTCTCAGAAATGCAGAAATTAATTCCTGGCCACTTCAGCACGTTGCCCTCAAGGATTTAGAGCAAGACCCTTGCAGGGGCAATTAGCCCAGAGCGTCAAGCTGTACGAGGCTCCGGGCCCCTGGGTCTATCTGTCTTCTTCCCTGGGCTCTGTACATCATCTTCTCCATGCTGTTGAGCTCCCACAAGCTACGGGAGACCTTGACAGTTTTCCCAGACAGCTGGCTTGAGCATTCTCTCGTTCTGTGTTTTGATAGCGTTCGGTAGGGCACAATCTGTGGGATCTGTTTGGATTGGCACTTCTCCCTCTGGACATGGAGCGTATCAAAGCAGCAGACAGGCTGCCTGTCTGAGCCATTTTCCTGACATCAGTGCTACCTCCCTGGCTGCTACCAGACCTACACAGTGGTCACGGGGAGAGGGCTGGGAACAGTTGGGCATTAAGTGCAAAGAACAAAAGCACTCAGAGGCACGGGATTTTTTTTTCACATTGATTCAAAAAACCAAATAGAATATTCCTGGCTCGTATGCCCCTGGAGATTAGAATCTGTTTTATTGCACTTCCCTGTTCTCCTCCAGGGCACTGGTGGCTCTTTCTCAGACTCATTTGCTGATTTCTCCCACTTTCCCGAATGGCTAATGTTGAAGGGCCCCCTGGCTCAGTCCTTGGTTCTCTTCTCTTCCCTAGCTCACTTAGTCCATTATTGACCTCATCCAGCTTCAAGTCTTTAAAATACCTCAAGTATGTTGAAGACTCACAGGGCTCTGACCTGCCCTCCAGTCTCCTGTATCCTATTGTCTGCTGAATGGCTCCAGTTGGAAGTCACAGTTAACATCCTGCCACTGAACTCCTGGTCTTCTCCTCACACACCTGCTCACTTGGTCTTCTCCTTCTCAATGGACGGTGGCTTCATTCTTTCTGCAGTTCAGCCACAAATATTGGAGTCACTCCTGACTCCTCACTTTCTTTTGTGTCCTGCATCCAGTTAGTCAGGAAATAGCTAGGCAAGGTCTATGTTCAGACTGCATCCAAAATCCAACCACCTCGTACCACTTTCATTGGTACCACACCAGTCCAAGCCACCATTAACCCTGCCTTGATGAGTGCAAGACCCTCTTACCCTCTTATCAAGTCCTCCTGCTTCTGTCTTGGCTCCTTCAGTCTATTCTTAATGTAGCAGCACGAATGATCCTTTAAGACTTTAAGAAAATAGGTCAGATTGTGTCACTCTCCTGCTCAGAGTGATCTGTGATCTGCCTCTGTGATCACCCCTCACCCCATTCTGACCTCATCTCTGCCCAGTACTCCCCTTTGCTCATTCTGCTCCAGCACTCTGCTCCAGCATTAGCGGGAACGTGTCACACCTGGTCCTACATGTCCACCCAGGTCGTTCCCTCTGCCTGGAGTACTTTCCCTGAAGCTAGATTAAATGTGGATATTTGGGGTGATGGTGTGGAAGTCCACTGTCCCCAGAAGTTCAAAGTTTCACTCGGTTTAGAATATGTAATTCGGCCATTGAATACTAGGGTGGATCCAAGAGTTTCTGGTTTCCAGCAATAGGGAAGCGGAGTTGAGAAGAGAAACCTCAGCCCACTCCCTGGGTTTGAGTAACCAGAAACCACATTGGCTGGCAGATGATGCAGAGGCTCTCAGTGTCCTGTGAAGTGGGGTTTGTGGCATTTCTTGTTGGTTGTATAGGCAGACCATGGCCCTTCTCTGGACCTTGTGTCCTCTTATGAAAACTACGGGATTCAACTTAACAATCTCTTGGGTCTTCTTGAACACTAAGATTCTATGCAGTCATGTGGCATGGTATTCAAGAGCCTGGCCTGTGGAGATCCAACCGAGTTAGAATCTTGGCTCTGCAAGGTAAAAGGTATCCAACTGCGAGCAGGTGATACACTCGGTTTTCTCATTGGTAAAATGGGGATTATACTCACTCACAGGTTTTTTGTGATGATTAAGTGACATAATATGCAAGAAAATGCCTGTTCCTGACACAAAATATTCAGTGAAGGATGTAGGCTTCTTTGCTGTTGCCTAGCATTGTTTTCAAAACATGTTTTATCTGGTGAAAGGCTCACAACTGTGGGAAGTCAGCTGGGTGGCTACCGTCGCCATTATTACACTCATGAGAAGGCTGAAGCTCAGAGAAGTCAGGTGATTCACAGAGCTGGTGTGTGGTAGGGCTGGAGCCTTGCCACATGTGGAGGGGGAAGAAAGAGGTGCATCAGCCAGACATGCACGGAAGAGATTTACATGTCTTCACTTGCCCAGCAGGGCAGACCTTGACTCACAGTCGTCACATGAGAAAGTTCTCTAGAGGCATACACAAAAGGAGAGCCAGTTGCAAGAGGGATGATTCAACTGGGGAAACAAAACACTTTCTCCTCCTTACACAGTGCTATGGTCTCCTTTTATTCTGTTGTTCTACAGTCCAGGGAACTGCAGTATCAGGCTGCTAACAGGAGCCACGGGACCCTCACTAGTCCATCAGTATCTGTTTTGGGCTCCTGTTCTCCTTTAAAATGTCATTTTCTTTTTTAATAAATAATTTTAAAAAATGTTTATTCAATTTTGTGAGAGAGAGCGTGAGCAGGGGAGAGGCAGAGGGGAGAGGGAGACTTAGGATCCGAAGCAGGTTCTGTGCTGAAAGCAGTGAGCCCTATACCGGGCTTGAACACACAAACCTTGAGATCATGAACTGAGCTGAAGTCGGACACTCACCCGACTGAGCCACCCAGGCATCCCCTAAGAAATCATTTTTTAAGAGAGTATATCTTAAATATTCTTACCACGCACATGCATACACACAGACACACAAATGATTATAAAAATGAGGTGATGGAAGTGTTAACTAACCTTGTGGTAATCATGTCACAATATATACATGTATCAAATCATCAGGTTGTATACTTTAAAGTTACACAATATTGAATGTTAACTGTATCTCAGTAAAGCTGGAAAAAAGGTAAAAAATATAAAAATTTTTTATTCCTTTGCTTTCTATTCAGTAAGGTCATAATACATGCTTATTGCAGAAATGTTGAAAAATGCAGAAATGTACAAAGAAGAAAACACGAATCTCAGAAATGACCACCATTAATATTTTCTGCGTTTCATTCCAGATTCCTTTCCAGAAGCTTATACAGACATCGATTTTATTTAATCATTATCTATCATGGTTTGTTTTGCACTTAAAAAATCTTTATATGAACATTTCCCTGCGTTATTAAAATGATTTGAGGACATAGCTTCCAAGGGATGGTGGATAGTTCATGATGCACGTGTACCAAAATTTATTTAACCCATGTCGCACTGTTGGACACTATGTCTTTCCGATATCTCACGTTTATAAATGATACTTGATGAAAACTTTCATGGGGCTCCCGAGTGGCTCAGTTAGCTGAACGGCTCACTTCAGCTCGGGTCATGAGCTCATGGGTGGTGAGTTGGAGCTGTTTGTCCGGCTCTGAGCTGACAACACGGAGCCTGCTTGGGATTATCTGTCTTCCTGTCTCTCTGCCTCTCCCGCCCTTCCCCACCCCCGAATAAATATATAAACTTTAAAAATTTCTTCAAAAGAACCTTTTACATGTAAATTTCTGTCCACATCTCTGGTTATTTCCTTGACAACAACAGTGTTTCCTGTGTAGGAGGGCAGCCGGAGGAACAGCAAGGATTAATCCGTGTTGGAAGCGGCTTAGCAATAGAAATGCCCTTTGCTGGGGCCACTTGCTGCCAGTAGGTGTCATCTTCGCTTCGTGTTTTCTTCTCTTATCGGCTTTCGCCAGGATTGCTTTGGAAGGCAAGAGATAGAATAAATTTGCAAGTCAATGGAATTCAACTTCAGATGTTAAAATCTCCCACCAGAGACACAAATCAACGGTGCCAGAGGGCAGTGGGCCTGGTTATTTTACTTCCGTCATTAGTTGATTTCACCCAACCCAACAGCATCTTTGCTGCTGACCCAATTCTGAGAAAGTGTTCAATCTGGATTGCTGGCAAAACGCCATCCTTTCAGACTCTCTAGGAAAAAAAAGAAAATAAACCACACATAAATGTTTTTTTAAAAAAGCTACTGCTTATTGAGTGCTTTGTCAAAGCATAGACTAATGAGAAATCCACAACAATTTTGAGAGCTAGGTGTTATTATTAACGCCATCATCTAGATAAAGAAACTGAGGTTCAGAGATGTTAACTTGGCCAAGGCGCTACACCTAGTAAATGGCTTACGGCATCATTCAAACCCAGGTACATGTATCTCCGAAGCCTGAAATTTTGACAATTTTCCTATGTTTGTTAAAAATATAGATTCTGAGGCTCTGCCCTAAGCCGATTGGAACAGAGTATCTGGGCAGGGATGTGGAGTTTGCATTTAAACGACCTTCTTGGAAGATTTATATGTTCACTAAAGAGAGACATTCGTTTTGTCTGTTCCATGACCAACTGAACCATCTAGTGGTCATGCCCAGAGAGACTGGGTTGACCTTGACAGTCTGAGTCTTGAGTCACTTGTCCTATCCCCACTTCATGTCAGCAGCAAAGGTCGTGAAATTCTGTAGGGTCGGTTCCCTTGGCCCAGAGCATATAATATGTTTTGAAATTGAGAGCCTTGTTGCTTGGGCAACCACTCCTCCTTCTTTGGCTAAAAGAAGTTTCTCTGAAACTCTCTTCATTCCTTAGCAGAGCAGCAGTGTGGTTTATGGACTGTGGGCCTGTGCCTACAGGTCAGACAGATCTGGACTGGGATTCTCACTCTGCTCCCACCAACCTGTCTGATCCTGGTCTGATTATGTAATCTCAATGTCTCAGGATCTTCCTCTCAAAGAATGGGTATAATCACACCCACTTCCTAGAGTTGAAGTGAATATTAAACAATTACTAGCAGTAAACGTAAGATATTCAGTGCCTGTCTCATAGTAGGTGATTAGGAAATGACAGGAAAAAAATCCATTTGATTAAATAACTGGGAGAGAAAAAAAGCTATCATTTTTTAAAGGATCTGTCTGATGTTTTAATGTTTATTTATTTTTGAGAGACGAAAGGGGCAAGAGAGAGAGAGAGAGAGAGAGAGAGAGAGAGACAGACTCTGAAGCAGGCTCTGCATGATCAGTACAAAGCCCATTGCTTGTAGGCTTGAACCTACAAACTGTGAGATCATGACCTGAGCTGAATTCGAATGCTCCACTGACCCAGCCATCCAGATGCTCCATGAAAAAAGTTAATTTTAAACAAAGTTAACTGTCTTTTCTCTACCTACTAAGAGCAGCTTTATTGAAGTATAGTTACATACATACCATAAAGTTCATCCATTGTAAGTGTACAGTTTGATGATTTTTAGTTAATTTGTTAAGTTGTGCACCATTGCCACAATCCAGTTTTAGAATGCTTCCGTCACCCTCAAAGGGATTCCTCCTGCCTGTATGCATTTATTTATCATTTATCCCCAGACCTGGGCAACCACTGGTCTGCTTCCTCTCTCCTTAGATTTTCCATTTCAGAATATTTTATATAAATGGGATCATACCATATGCAGAATATCTTAGTGCCTTGTATACTGTTGGTGGGAATGTAAATTTGGGGAGCCACCGTAGCAAACAGTAGGGAGGTTCCTCAAAATATTAAAAGTAGAACTACCATGTGATCCAGCAATTTCATTTCTGGACATGTATCAGAAGAAAATGAAATCACTCTCTTGAAAAGACATCTGCCCCCCCCATATTAATTGCAGCATTATTAACAATAGCCAAGACAAGAAACAACCTAAAATTCTATCAGTGGACGAATGGATAAAGAAAATGTCACATACAGTTGATTTTTAAAAAAAATATTATTAATGTTTATAATTTATTTTTTGAGAGACAGAGAGAGACAGCGCAAGCAGGGGAGGGTCAGGGAGAGAGGGAGACACAGAATCTAAAGCAGGCTCCAGGCTCTGAGCTAGCTGTCAGCGCAGAGCCTGACGCGGAGCTTGAACCCACAGACCGTGAGATCATGACCTGAGCCAAAGCCGGCCGCTCAACCAACTGAGCCACCCAGGCGCCCCACATACAGTTGATTCTTGAAGAACATGGAGTTGAATGTGGATTTTTTCATAAGGTACTATAAATATATTTTCTCTTCCTTGCGATTTTCTTAATAACATTTTTTCCTCTAGCTTACTTAATTGTAAGAATACAGTATGTAATACATATAACATACAAAATATGTGTTAATCAACTATTTATATTGTTGGCCAGACTTCTGGGCAACATTAGGCTATTTAGCAGTTAGGTTTTTGGGCAGTCAAAGTTAAAGGCCGATTTTTGACGACAGAGGGGTTGGTATTCCTAACCTCCATGTTGTTCAAGAGTCAGTCATACAACCATCATTCTACTCTCTGTTTCTCTGAGTTTGGCTTTTTTAGATTCACATATAAGAGAAATAATATTTAGCCTTCTCTTCTACCTTATTTTACTTAGTATAATGCCTTCAAACTCCACCCATATTGTTGCAAATGTATTTTGCAATAGTATTTCCCTTTTGGATGACTGAATAATATTCACATATGTGTATGTATATGTATATGTATAAACACACACACACACACACACACACACGTATACACTCATCAGTCAGTGGATGCTCAGGTTGTTTCCATGTCTTGGCTATTGTGAATAATCCTGCAATGAACTTGGAAGGGCAGGTAGCTTTTATGATATCTGTTTTCATTCCTTTTGGATAGATTTATAGCAGTGAGATTTCTGGGTCATATAGTAATTCTATGTTAATATTTTGAGGAACCTCCATTCCATTTTCCATAGTGGCTATACCAGTTAACATTCCCACCAACAAGAAAAGGGCCCCCTTTTCTCTGTATACTTGCCTGCATTAGTTATCTCTTGCCCTTTAGGTAGTAGCCATCTTATTTTTTTTAATGTTTATTTATTTATTTTGAGAGAGAGAGAGAGAGAGAGAGCGTGCATAATTGCAGGAGGGGTTGAGAGAGAGGAGGGGAGAATACCAAGCAGGTTCCTCACTGTCAGCACAGAGGCCAGTGTAGGGGCTTGATCTCACGAACCCGGAAATCATGAGGAACGCTGAGCCAAAATCAGGAGTCAGACACTTTACTTACTGAGACACCCAGGCATTCCAATAGCCATTTTATTTTCAAGAATGCTTAGCCTTTTTTATTTAATTATAATTTCAGACTTGTTCATTTCATTAAGCATATTTAACATAATTTGTATTTTATATCTGTTAATTCTAATACCTGCATTAATTGTGGATATGAATCAGTGGTTTGTTTTTTTCTATCAACTCTCAATCATATAGGCTTGTTTTCTTGACTTTATTTTTATATTTGTTGGTGATTTTTAAGTATGAGCTCATGTCCTTGAGAACTCTAAGTTGTAAAAATTCTTTGAGAGCTAGATTATGTTGCATTCCTTCAGGGAGGATTTATATTTGGTTCTTTTGTGTAACTGGTGGCACTGCCAATTTGGGACGACTTTAAATTTGCAACTTGGATGTGTTTTGGCCACATGCATACTGTAAATTCCAGTCTAAACCAAGTTGGGGGTCAGTTTATGGATAAAAGTTCTCAAAGAATATGCCTTTTCCCCTTTAGATTCATAACTAAGAGTCAAGGTTCTTTATAGTCTATCTTTGTGAGTTATTGCTTTTCTTTCTCTAAAAATATCATCTTATAGGGGCCATCCTTCTTCAGTTGTCATTCATCCGGCATCTATTTTCCCCAGGCCATAAGCTTTGTTGCCAATGGATCACTGAAACTCAAGTTGCAAATTTCCAGAGATCAGTAGATCCCAGGGGGTGGGGGGTGGGGGTCTTCAATATTTAGTTATCTTGCTGGATTTATAATTTTTTCTTAAAAAACAACTTTGGCCTTAAAGGATTTCCAGCACTTTCTTGCCAGCTCAACTGCTAGGCACTTAAAGAAATACTTTGCGGGGGAGCCTGGGTGGCTCAGTCGGTTAAGCATCCTGCTTCTAGCTTCGGCTCAGGTCATGATCTCAAGGTTCGTGGGTTTGAGCCCCACGTCGGGCTCTGTGCTGACAGCCAGCTCAGAGACTGGAGCCTGCTTCGGATTCTGTGTCTCCCTCTCTCTTTGATCCTCCCCTGCTCGTGCTGTCTCTCTCTCTCTCAAAAATAAATAAAAAACATAAAAAAAAGAAAGAAATACTTTGTGTATTTTTTTCAGCATTAGTAAGTGCTTTTTATTAGGGGAGCTGTTCATGATACCTAGTCCTATACTGCCATAAAGAGAAGTTTTAGAGAGTTAGGCTTTTCAATATACAAGGGAAAGTGAATTTAATTTTATACTTGAATCCATTTGGAATTTTCCTTTTTTAAGTCTTAGATTTATAATGGGACCTAATTTGAGGATTTTAATGTCTCTTTAGAAATCTTACAGTAGGCAGGCTTAAATTTATACACAGGACATTTAGCATATAATCATTGGAATGTTTTTATGATGTTAGTTCTATTTTTTGCAGAACTGCTGGTAGGGTATTCTGGATGATGTGGACAGACTAATTTAAAACAGAAAATAGAATAGGAAGTGAATGTTCGACCTAGGATGAAGTGGCATTGGGATCAATTTAGTGGATGGAACTTGTAGGGCTTATTTGAGAGCCTTTTGGAGCAAAACTGTCACTGTTCAACATCACCTCTATTAATAATAGAGACGCTAATATGATCTCCCCCTGCTTTACTCCTTTGTCATTCTCTATAAATCCAGAACTCTGGCAGAAGAGAGAGTGTGGTTTATTGGGTCCTTTCAAACCCCAATAATTTTTTTTTCATAAAAATATTGCATAACACTATAATAACACTGGATAAGAATAAGTCCCCCTTTATTATTCAGTTAGTCCCTAATGCCCAGGATGTTTAAAATGACTTGCTCCCTACCCTCACCCTGTTTCCTAGCTTCAGCTTTAAATCATTAAACTGAGGGAAAATCTTTAGCACTCCAACTCAATGGTTCATTTCTTCCATAAACTGTCTAGTAGTATCCATATAGTAAAATAAAATAAGATCACAATATAATCAGTTTGGAGAGTGATGTCAGCAATAACCTGGTCAGTCTTGAACTCACAGCAAAGAGGTTCAAGAATGTCTCTTTTGATAGCAGTTAAGATTTTGGATGCCCTTCTCATAAACACCCCTCCAATGCTCCTTCCAGCAGGCACCTCCTTATCTGAGGCTGATGAGGATAAAAACAAGAATGGGGTAACCCATTGCTTAATGATTTTTTGTCCTATCTGACTTGCCAAATAGGAAAGAAGATTTAATGGAGTAATTAGGGTTGCTGACAAGACAGTTTGATGTCTTTTCTGTGCTCAAGTGGAAGGAGGCAGTCTCTCTTCCCGACAGAAGAGGAGTGGGGAAGCCCACTGGATTTATCTGCCCTGGCCTGGAATCCTGTCCTTGGGGCCTAATTGCTGTATGGCAGTTCTGGAGGAGTTATTTGTGACAGTGGTTATTACTGTTTGCAGATGAGAAAAGAGCCCCTAAGATGTTGGGTGGGGTAACATCTGTAAAGTGCTTAGCAGGCACTCAATAAATCAGAGCAGCAATGAAGACTCCTTATTCCAGAATGTAATTGCTCAAGTAAGTCTTTTACCCATGGTCTTACTGATATCTGGAGAAAATCCATACCAAATCCAGAAAGATGTACCAAATAGGCATTTACCCAGGGTCTTGTAAAAATCATATAAGAAATCATATGAATTTCCACTTTGTGGGTGTATTAAGGATTTAAAATTAAGAAATAGCTTAACAGGGCACCTGGGTAGCTCAGTCAGTTAAGTGTCCAACTCTTGATCTCAGCTCACGTCATGATCTCACCATTTGTGAGTTCGAGCCCCGCATCTTCACTGTCAGTGCAGAGTCTGTTTGGGATTCTCTATCTCTCTCTGCCCCTCCTCTACTCTTTCACTTGCTCTCTTTCTCTCTCAAAATAAATAAATAAACTAAAAAAAGAAAAGAAAAGAAAGAAATGACTTAGCATTCTTGACTCATCCTGTCCTCTCAACCTGCTCTAACTAACACCAGAGCCTTAACTGTTACATATTGCCTCCCAATATATGGTTATTTTTCTATTATTTCTATTGGTACACATCCATGTCATTCCAAAATTTAAGGTTTGCTCTTCTCAACTCATCATTGGCTCAAATATTTATTCTCTGTTGGCGAAATATCTGTTCTGACCATTTATGTACTTGTTGACCTGTTAACTGGTCCTACGATGTTGGGAAAGGTTTTGTGTAAGTGAGATAAGAGTAATAGGGCCTGAAAAGGATTCCCCATAGCCCAGTTCTATGACACCTCTTGAATACCTCCAGGCATCCTTATATTACTGCTGAAGTAACTCAGGATTTTATAATTTACTGATACCATATACATTATGTAAGCTAGTGGTGTCCAAAGTGAGGATCTCAAGATGGCCTATGTGAAAACAAAAAACCCATTATTTATATTTAATTTTTAATTTCATCCTTTAAAAATTCAGAGTTTAGTATGTTTTAATGTAAACTACACATGCTTATATTTTATAAGTAATATACATAGAGTGAGTGCCTACACAAACTTAAAAAAATGTTAATGTTTATTTTTGAGAGAGAGAGAGAGAGTGAGCAGGGGAGGGGCAGAGATAAAAGGGAGACACAGAATCTGAAGAAGGCTCCAGGCTCTGAGTTGTCAGCACAGAGCCTGATGTGGGGCTTGAACTCAAACCACTAAACCATGACCTGAGCTGAAGTCAGATGCTTCACCAACTGAGTGAACCAGGCATCCCAAAACTGTTTTTTTTTAAACTGATGGGAGAGTAATTAAAACAATTTGGAGACCATTGGTATTGATTTTATTTGCAAATTTGTAATTATCAACTCTAGTATATTGTTGATAAAGGCAAACTAACCTTTAATAATAAGGTTATCAGAGTTTACATATCATTTATAGCCAGTAATAGCTGAACTTTTTTTTTAATTTTTTATGTCTTTTATTTATTTTTGAGAGACAGAGAGAGACAGCACAAGCAGAGGAGGGTCAGAGAGAGAGGGAGACACAGAATCTGAAGCAGGCTCCAGGCTCTGAGCCAGCTGTCAGCACAGAGTCCGACATGGGGCTTGAACCCACGAACCGTGAGATCATGACCTGAGCCGAAGCCGGCCGCTTAACCAACTGAGCCACCCAGCTGCCCCGTGAACTTCTTCTTCTTAAATTTGCAAATTTTGTCTTATGTGAAATCATGCCCAGAACACGTCTAAATTGTTTGGTGGAAATACTGAATAAAATACAAGTAGAAATGAACTAGAATGAAATCTCTCCAGAGCTATTAGCTAGCTAAGTTTCTAAGGCAGAAGTACATTTGGCTTTGTTCCCTCAAATAAAGTACCCCAGGATGAGATGAAATGTGCTGCTAAGAAGTTCACAAAAAAAACTTTCAAATCTGTCATCTCCTAATTCAAAAATAGACTTTCATTTTAATGTCTATATTCGTTTTACTTGTAATGTTTATTTTTGAGAGAGAGGAGAGACAGATCACAAGTAGGGGAGAGGCAGAGAGAGAGGGAGAGGAAGAATCCCAAGCAGGCCCCACCTTCAGCACAGAGCCTGATGCGGGGCTTGAACCCACAAACTGTAACATCATGACCTGAGCCAAAGCTGGACGTCTAACCAACTGAGCCACCCAAGTGCCCCTATGTTGGTTTTTAAGATGCGAAAGGGTGATTCTCTCAGACAGCTTTTGTGTGGGGAAGGGAGGCCCTATGGGAGACTGAAGGTGAGAAAAGATAGCTCAGTCGAATTGGGAAGAAGCAGCTAGCCACAAAAGGAAGCAGAAGAACCAAGGTTCAATCTTTGTTGTGACATTGTGAAGGGCTCTGCTAGTAGGGTGACTGGTGTGAGAGAATTCGAGATGGCTGCTATAGAGGTTTGCTGGGACTGCTGTAGCCAGAGCCACAAGCCAAGTAACTTAAACCAACAGAGATTCTGTTCTGGAGGCTTGGGAGCCTGAAATCAAAGAGTTGGTAGAGCCATGATCCCTCTGAACTCTCCAGGGGGAGATTGTTGCTTCTTGAAGCTTCTGGTAGCTCCAGGTGTTCCTTGGCTTACGGTAGCATCATTCCAATCTCTGCCTGTGTTGCTATCTTCCCTCAGAGTCTCTGTTCAAATTTCACTCTTCTTATAAAGGCAGCAGTCATATTGGAGCAGGGGCCCACTCTGCTCCACTAGGAATTCATCTTAACTAATTGTGTCTGCAATTTCCAAGTAAGGTCATTCTGAGATACTGGGGGTTAAGATGTCAACATATCTTTTGAGGGGACACGACTCAACTGATAAGAACTGCCGTCCTGCAGTTTCTTGGGAGGAGAGAAGGAGAAGTCACACAATGATTCTGGATTTCCAGACTGGGAATGGGAGGTGGGCCATAAAGCATGAGAATGGAGTGGGGTGAGGATCCTTAGACTTTCCAAATCAGGACACAAACTTGAAGACCTGAAAAAATACTGTGAGGAATTAGGGAAGGGAGAAGGTGCGCACACGTGACCCACGATCACATTGCTTAAATGGAATATTTTTATTAATTCAACTTGTAGAGGTCTAGAAGCTTTGTTTGCAAGTGGGGGAGGGAAGCGCCCCCCACAGAGCCACATCAGCTCTGCAAGGCTCCTTGGTGCATGCTCCACTCCAATGGCCATCTCCGTTGTTAAATTTCTTAAATATCCCCCCTGGGAATCGCTAGTGAGGAAGAATCAGCATAGACCAAGTTTTTAAAAAGTGAGTGGTAAAAAGAAAGTTATAATAACTTGATGGGAGAACAAGTTTAGTTTATTTTAATTTTACAATTTATTAACTTTTTAATTTTAATTTTTAAACAGTGTACTTTGACCATATTTATTGTCCTTCAGGAGGGCTTGTGGCCCTACTGTGGGCAAGAGAGTTTGGGATCAGGCATATCCAGTCTGGGTTCACATCAAAATTATTTTACTCCAGGACTGACCTTTTCCGGAGTGTCCTCCGGGCTCTGAGTCAGGGTAGTGGGAAGAGTGCCCTACTTTATGGACGCTTTCTTAGTTTGGAATCCATCCTGTTCACCTGGTAGGCAAAGATATGGCTGTTTTCTCATCATGGGGTTCATGGTGCTGGGGCACTCAAACACATACCACTGCCAGCGGCAAGCAGCCTGGAAGAGGTCAGGACTGTTCTTAACTTCCTTCCTCTTCTTCTATCCTTTAATGGCCAAATGACCTAGTTTCCAATGGGAATGACAACCCACTGACTTGTTTTAATAATATTTTTACCCGTATAACTTCATCTAAGAGCTTTGTGCTTCCGGGTTAATGGAACTTGTTTTAAAATCATACCTAGTTCATCTTCTACCCACTTTGGGCTAGGTTTGTTGTTTTTCTAGTTCTATGAGACATACGATCTTTCTTTCTTGTTTTCTTACCACTGGCATGTATTGCTCTAAATTTCCCTCTTGGAAATGCTTTTTGCTGCATCTCATCGGTTTTGGTTTTTCATTTGAATCAATATATTTTTTAAATTATTTTTTCTTTTATAGTTTATTGTCAAGTTGGTTTCCATATAACACCCAGTGTTCATCCCCACAAGTGCCTTCCTCCATGCCCCTCACCCCCCTTTCCCTCTCCCCCTCCCCCATCAGCCCTCAGTTTATTCTCAGTATTTAAGAGTCTCTCATGGTTTGCCTCCCTCCCTCTCCCCAACTATTTTTCCCCTTTCCCCTCCCCCAAAGTCCTCTGTTAAGTTTCTTCTGTTATACTTAAGAGTGAAAACATATGGTATCTGTCCTCTGCCTGACTTATTTCACTTGGCTTGACACCCTCAAGGTCTATCCACGTTGCTGAAAATGGCCAGATTTCATTCTTCCTTATTCCCATGTAATACTCCATTGTATAGATAAACCACATCTTCTTGATCCATTCATCAGTTGATAGACATTTAGGTTCTTTCCATGATTTGGCTATTGTAGAAAGTGCCGCTATGAACATTGGGGTACATGTGCTCCTATGCATCAGCACTCCTCTATCCCTTGGGTAAATCCCTAGCAGTGCTATTGCTGGGTCATAGGGGAGTTCTATTGTTAATTTTTTGAGGAAACTCCACACTGTTTTCCAGAGCGGCTGCACCAGTTTACATTCCCACCAACAGTGTAGGAGGGTGCCCGTTTCTCCACATCCCCACCAGCATCTATAGTCTCCTGTGAATCAATATATTTTTTGAGATCCCTGTTGATTTCTTTTTTAATCCATTGATTGTGCAGGAACATGTTGCTTAGTCTCTATATATTTGTGAATTTTCCAGTTTTTTTCTTATAATTAATTTCTGGTGTCACACTGTTGGTATTTTCAAGTCAGAAGGAATCACTCCACGTGTAGCTGTACTTTTGGTGTGGCCACTGGAGGAGGGAAGTCTAGGAGCCTCCAATGTTGTCTTCTTGGTTCCTTTTAAAGTCTGAATCTATCTTATTATTTTTTATTAAGAAATTCATGCGTTGTAATCAGAAAAATTTGAATAAAAATATAGAAAAAATATATAAAGAAAGAGAAAATAATGACTTCACATATTATGTTCCAGAGAAAACTTTGATTAATAGTTCAGTACATTTCCTGCGAGACTCCTTTCTTTACATTGTTAACATTGTTGTGATTTTTTTAATATTTAAAAAATGTTGATTAATTCTTGAGAGAGAGAGAGAGAGAGAGAGCCAGAGCGTAGGCAGGGGAGGGGCAGAGAGAGACAGAGGGAGACACAGAATCTGATGCAGGCTCCAGACTCCAAGCTGTCAGCACAGAGCCTGACACAGGGCTAGAACCCATGAACCGTGAGATCATGACCTGAGCTGAAGTTGGACGCTTAACCGACTGACCTACCCAGGTGCCCCAACATTGTTGTGATTATACTACATACACAAACATTGTTCCTGCCTTACACACTTTGTTATAGCATAAACACTTTCCATGTTACAGCAAGTTCTTTAAAACTTTAAAATGGCTGCATACAATATTCCGTCATGTGACAGTACAGAGGTTTATATATTTTTTCCATCAGACATAGCTGGAAGCACTGTCAAGGACATCTTTGTACAGTGTGGATAAGATAGTTAGAGAGCTTGACAGCAATATATGTACATCTGTGTTGGAGACTATATTCTCTAAGGGATATGCCGACTAGGGGATGGAGCCCACATGTGAAAGGCTAGGTTCTTAGCTCTTTGAGTTAATGTCTCTCAGGGCTCTGAGGATGCCTGGGAAAGGATCTGGGGATGAATTAGGGTGGGAGACAGCAATAGGGCCCTAGAAACTGTTAGTCAGTTTTCCTTCAAGCTACACAAAACACACTGTGTCTTGCACCCACAAGGCTGGAGGTGAGATTTCACTGGCCCACAGTTTCCTTGATATCCCCTTATAGGTAAGCTTGATTTAAGATCTAGCCCTTTAGCAGGAAAGTATCTTGAATTGATGAAAGTAATTGAAGACAAATAACTCCATATGTATGGATCAAGTTAATATTGTTAAGATGTCCATACTACCTAATGCCATCTATAGATTCATTTTTATTTATCAAAATTTATCAAAATTGCAGTGACATTTTTTATAGAAATAGAAAAAAGAATCCTAAAGTTTGTATGGGACCAGAAAAGGTCTAGACTCGCCAAACCAGTCTTGAGAAAGAAGTCCAAAGCTAGAGGCAACACACTTCCTGATTTCAAACTATATTACAAAGCTATAGTAATCAGAAAAGTCTGGTACTGGCATAAAAACAGACACACAGACCAATGGAAAGGATTAGAGAGGCCAGAAATAAACCCATGCATGTATGGTTAATTAGTATTTGACAGAGGAGCCAAGAATGGGGAAAGCATAGTCTTCAATAAATGGTGCTGAGAAAACTGGATTGTCTCATGCAGAAGGATGAAACTGGACTGCTATGTAACACCATATGCAAAAAAATTAATTCAAAATGGATTAAAGACTTGATATAAGATCTGAAACCATAAAATTCCTAGAATAAACCATAGGGAAGAATGTCCTTGACACTGCAGTGTTATTTACAATAGCCAAGACATGGAAACAACCATATACTCATTGATGAATGATAAAGATATATTTTTTCGTATAATATGAATATTACTCAGCCATAAAAAGAAGGAAATCCTGACATTTGTGACATCATAGACCTTGAAGGCATTATGTTAAGTGATATAAGCCAGAAAGAGAAAGCAAATGACGTATAATCTCATTTACATACGCAATCTAGAAACATTGGACTCCTAGAAACAGAGAGTAGACTGGTGGCTGCCTGGGGCAGAGGGTTGGGGGAAACGGGGGTGGGGGTGGGGTGGGATGTTGGTCAGGGCATACAGGCTTTCAGTTAGGGAATGATTAAGTTCTAGGGATCTATTGTACAGCGTGGTGACTGTACCTAACAACACTATATTGTATACTTGAAAGCTGCTGTGAGAGTAGACCTTTAATGTTGTCACCGTAACAACGGGCAAAACAAAATGGTAGTTATGGGAGATGAAGGGTGTGTTAACTAACCTTACTGTGGTCAGCATTTTGCAATATAAAGGGGCAGCAAACTGTTACATTGTACACCTTAAACTTACACACTGTTATATGCCAATTATATCTCACTAATGCTGGAAAAAAACCCCAACTGAAAACTCGGTGTGTTGCCCTAGAACTCTGAATGACTCCTCTGGTTACTTCCTTCCAATGAAAGAGCTCACAGAGTTATGCTAAGAGATCACCACTAGGAGATGCACAAGATTCAGAGAAGAAAGAGCCAACCTCTGATTTTTGTTCCACATTTATCAGAGCTTTGCAGGTTTCTTTTGTTCTAAATCCACGGAGAATTTGAGGGCAAAATGTCCATTTCTTAGATCCCATTAGCTCCCCAAAGAGACGAAAGAGTGGTTTTACCTCAGAAACGGCAATCAACCTGGGAACTGGCAATCAAAACTAAGTTAATAATAGTATGATAGCATTTGATTCCTCTCAGGGGGACCTGAACCCCCTTTCACCTTCCTCTGTCTCCATCGAGGATGGTGACGATGATGGCAATGCAAATGGTTACCACACACTGTGTTTTTACTCCGGCACCACGCTAACAACTTTATACTCTTTATCGCATGTAATTCCCAGGTTCATTGTTTCAGTTCATTAACACAACAATGTTATTACCCAGCTGTGCCAAGGAGGAAACCTAAGCATACAGGGGTCAAGAGACTAATCCAAGGTTACCTACCGAGGAAGTGGGCGAGCTGAGACTCAGATTCAAAGCCTGCGACTCCAGAGCGGCACGTTTAACCCCTTAAGTATAAGTGGGTGCAGCTGTAAACTGTGCTCCTGATTGTTATCCCAATTTGACAAATTAGGAGCCGTCTGATAAAGGTCAGGCCAGGTAAGAGATTTGTTCCCGTCCTAGTTGGCTCAGGAAGAAGTCTAGACTAGGTGTTCCTTCTCCTGGTCCAGAGTGTCTCCTTTTATTATCTTGCATTTTTATCATCTGCAAAAGGGCCCAGGGAAGGAAGAGGAAGAGCTCTGTGCCAGAAATAAGTGGAGAGGATCTTAACACAAATAGTAGAAGGCTGCTAGGTGGCAGACTCTTTTACTAACCTCCAGGCCCTTGCAGGCTGTGGCCACCTTGACCATGGCGTGGGTTGACTGGAGATTGCCTGTGTTCTGGGAACTGGGTAGAAGAAGCTAGGAAGGATGTGACAGATGGAAGAAAAACTATGCAATTCTCTTTGAGTCTCCTGGCTTTGCAACTGCCTGGTGGGCTGTGTGGACAGTGGGGGGTGGCAATCCCTTCCTGGAAGGAAGGAACAGGTACTTTGGGTTTCTTTCTGCCCGCCCCCCCCCCACTTGCTTAGTTTAGTCCATAGCAGTGTTGAACTACAAACTAAATGATCTTACCATAGTACTCCTGTGCTCATATGGATGTGTTTATTCTCTGTCCCTTAGTCGCTTCTATTTGATAGAGAGGCTCATAGCGATCATGAAGGCAACTTTTCCACTTTTCCACACCGAGCTCATCCTCGTCATTATCAGCAGTTGCATTTGCATGGAAACTTCAGTCTCTCAGTGACCCAGGACTTCAAAACTTGGCAAGGCAGTGGGACCTCTTCCTGCTGTGGGTTAAGTCATTGTCCCTAGGAGTCGCTTTCTGCAATACACATCTCTCCAGGAAAGCATGAGGGGGACCAGGTAGTTGAAATCTTTAGAAATGGTGGATGAATGGGTGCTCTCTGACAAACAGAGGTGGATTCTCAGGAGCCAATGGGGAGACCCCAATATTTCTATCCCAGAGACATGCTCTACGTGATAAATGGGAAATCCAGGCTCAAAACTGTCTCCTCCTTTCCTCTTTCCTTCCTTCCTTCCTTCCTTCCTTCCTTTCTTTCCTTTCTTTTTCTTTTTTTCTAATAGCCCTGTAGTTACACAGATATGTGTGTCAGTCACAGTCAGTGGTTTTGGTGGCCCCTTTAAGAACTTAGGTGAAAAGAAGCTGGATGGTGAGTTAGTAGTAAAGCTAGAATTAGAAACTAATTAGGAACTTTGGGAAGTTTTAAGACTCTCATCAGTTGTAACATTTTGTGTTTGGGGAAAAATGGGAATTTCAAATGGACATTTTGAGTAAGACAATGATAACAATCTTTAAAAACACAATATGGAGAAGGGCACTGGGGTGGGTCCTTAATCTCCTGAGTTGTCATGGATACGAAGAGTGAGGCTCTTGTCAAGGCTACCCCTGGGGTGTGGCCCACCATAGGGTTTGTAAACTGAATCCACATAGATTATTCTTCAGACTTGTGTGGTAATTGCACAAAGCTGACCATTTATAACCTGCTGGGGCTTGCCTGTGTGTCTTAAACACTCTGAAGACAAATAAATTGTCCCCGTAGTCTATATTTGGTACCCCCCCTTTTTTTTCATCCCTGTGTACAGAGCTGAACTGAGCTGGCTGCTTGCTTTTGGTGCAGATATAATGGTCTAATTGTCCCCCCACGCCAGGGGTGGGCTATGGAGCACACCCAGAGCCCTGTGGGAACCCACAGAAGGGAGGTGGCTATTTCGACATTTAGTCTGTAGTGGAGACAAGTTAACGACCCTGCCTGGGGCATTCCAGAGTTTATTTAATGATACAATTGGACCTGAATTCTCCACCGGGGCTTGTAAGTTCTGTGCAGTGCACGACGGGGTGAGAATGTAGCTCAACACACATCCTAAAGGCATTTTAGCTTGCGAGGAAATGGCAAATCCTCTCTGTGATTTGAAAATACCATTTAAAAATGTGTGCCCAAAGATTTTTTTTTTTTCCTAATGCAACTCCTAGAAAACAGACAAAACAAAATGGTAGCTTCATCTATGAATACACTTGTCAAAACAACGATTCAAGAGTGAAAAATGCATCACCAGTGTCATGTGGGTAAAGAAAATGCAGCTATCCAATCGAATTACACACGCATACTTTACTGAATCCAGCCAAACTGATTCATTACTGATGTAACCTAAATGTTCCATTGGCTTGAAACTCAGCGGGTAAATTGGATGTGAAAGTCTCTCATAAAGCAACACGCGGTCCTCAAATATCAGCTTCCCAACATCCTGACTCTGGCTGGTATTGCGTTTCTAGTTGTGTTGGAGTTGGTGGCAAACCCAAGTCAAGGTGTTGCCAAGGGGATGAGGCTGTTGCTAGGAGGCCATCTCTAAGCCTGAGGACAGACTCCCGGGGTGTTAATAAGCACAGATGACAGGAAAATTGAGAAGAATGGGAACGTCACCTTCTGATGACAGAAGCTCTAACACCTTATATTGATGGACCTTTCCTTTCAAGCCTAGGGCATTTTGCAGATGTTCTCTCATTAACTAATTAGTTAAGTTAATTAAGGGGCTCTAGGAAGGAAAAAAGGTGGGGGCTAGAGGATGTTCGTATGCATTTCATTTTCTGTTCCTTTTGGTTTGATGAGGACATGAGTGATGGGAAATAAGTGGCCAGGGAGAGCACATACCTGAGTGGGAAAAGCTGTGTCTCTCGCTCTCCCTCGTGGACTTTCCCCTTGGTTAGATTTGTGCAAAAAGCAAGGGTAGGTGGGCTGACTCTGGAATCCCAGGGTGGGCTCTGCAGAGGAAAGATTCACTCTGAGAGGGGGAGAGAGTATAACACAAGGAAGTCTTGTGTTGAACGGGTATGTAAGGACCGGAGTATTTCGAAATGTGGAAACAGGTTGCTTTGACAACATAGATCGTTCTATGGAGTTAGAGAGGATCTGGCAAAGGCATTAGGGGCTTGGACGGGGCTTGGGCGAATGACGAAGCAGATAGAAGGGAATCTAGGACAGGAAGCAGAGAGCTCCTGGGAAGAGTAGGTGAAAAGGAGGTGAGAAGAGAATGTATACACCAGAGTGAACCCCTTGTAAATCATGGGCTTTAGTTCATCATAGATACCAGTATTGGCTTATCAGTCATAACGAATGTGCCACACCAAAGCACAAGCTTAGTAACAGGGAACCTGGGGAGACGGGTGAAGGGGAGCTCTCTGTACTTTCCTCCATTTTTCTGTAAACCTAGAACTTTGCTCCAGAATAAAGTCTATTAACTAAAAAAGAGAGATAAGACTGTCATGGGAAAGCTGAGAAAAGGGCCCTGCTAGAGCTAACAGGGTAAGCCTCTAGTTGACTTAAAGGTGGAAAGACAAAGAGAAGATTCAGAATTCACTGAAAAGAGCATGGGACCTACCCTGAAAGGCAAAAGAGGAAATGTTAACAGTGAGATTTTCCTCAGGAAAGCTGGGAGGACAACAGAGTCAGTGCGCGCAGAGGACTTGGGTGTGTCATGAAATTCTCTACGGAATTCTCTAAGACTGGATGGGAGCTACGCCTAAGGAGAAGGCTACAGGGCAGGTGTGGGGAGGTCTAGTTAGTAACAGTAATGACCCTAGTAACCACCACTTGCTAAGTATTTACAGAGACATGGTGCTAACTAAGCCCTTTGCGGACATTATTTTCTCTGCATGATACAATGGTCACCATTAAAAAAAATCTCCACTTCTGAGGGGTGGGTGCCTGTGTGACTCAGTTAAGTGTCCGACTCTTTTCATTTTTTTTTAACATTTATTTTTAAGAGACAGAGAGGGACAGAGAATGCATGGGGGAGGGGCAGAGAAAGAGAGGGAGACAGAATCCATTAAGCAGGCTCTAGGTTCCAAGCTGACAGCACAGAGCTTGATATGGGGCTCAAACCCACAAACCATGAGATCATGACCCAAGCCAAGGTCGGATGCTTAATCAACTGAGCCACGCAGGCACCCCCGACTCTTTATTTTGGCTCAGGTCATGATCTCACAGATGGTGAGTTCGGGCCCCACATAGGGCTCTGAGCTGACAATGCGGAGCCTGCTTAGGATTCTCTCTCTCCCTCTCTCTCTCTGCCCCTTCCCCGCTTGTACTTTCTCTCTCTTAAAATGAATAAACTTAAAAAAAAAAACCCTCCACTTCTGGGGTAAAGAAGCCGAGGCTCAGGGAGTAACTTAACTGGGGTTGCACAGCTCACAAGTGTCAGGGCCAGAATTTGGAACCAAGATGCCTAATGCCACCAGTTGGCTCTTAACTATTGTGTTTTCTTTCCTGACAGTGGCTCTCTGAATAGCTTCCTGCTTCAGAAACAGTACTTTAAAACTCCTAGTTAAGATGATTAACTATCATGTAATAGTACTTTGAATATTTTGCCTCTGTAATTTGTTTCTACTACACCACACATTCCTTTACTCTACAAAAAACTTTGGTTGTGTGAAGACATGTGTTTGCCATGCTGGAGAGAAACATAGCGGCTGACCTACGTCGTTAAGAGAAAAAGGCAAGGACAGCGACTTTCTTTTTTTTCTTAAGAAAAATTAAAGTCGGTTTGTTGTAGCTAATTTAGAAATGATAAGCACAAAGAATATGTACATAGTTATTATTTCTGACTTCAAGCGGGTAACTGGAATCCTTCCAGAGCTACGGGCAGTTGAGTGTACTACAACAGATGTATTCGGCCATGCCTCGTGCTGGGCATAGGAGCAGATGCTGAGGAAGGAAAGATAAACCAGACCCAGTCCCTGTTTTAAAGGAGGTCATGATCATGACAGATACATGAGAACAAAGAGCGCTACTTTGTGTCAGAAATAAACTTGAAACTGTTTCCAGCCTATATCCATCCAGTTCACACTCTTCTGACTCTAGAGAACTCACAGGGCTGAAGGTACTACCTCTTGTAGAGGACATTGTCATAGCAAATCCCAGCTGCTGAGTCTTCATTCTGAGCCAATATCCTGTTGGTGTTTACACTGTGTGAAAATGGCCCAGATGAGGAAATCAAAGCTTCGTGCAGAACCAAACCCACATACGCTCTCAGAATCACGCAAGGCTCACACGACATTCTTGGCTGCCTCTAGTCTTGGAGAGACATAGGGAAGGAAGCTACTCAAGCACTGATGGATTCGACCTCAAATAATTCTGGATCCAGAGTCCCTGTCCTGTGCCAGATGTGATGATGACAGGATGGGGCTTTGGGGCACCAGCAGACTTGTCTTACCCAGCTATGGAGTTCCCAGATGAGCAGGGCTCAGCTTATCCAAATGCCTTCCATAGAGGTCCAGGTGAATGACCACAGACCCATGGTGACTCAGGGAGTAGTGTTCTTCGAAGACTTGGTGGCATTAATGTAACCTTTCCTTCAGAGTTCAACCACCAGCTGGATGAGTGCAATCAACAACAATGTATCTGACTGCCAGTCACCCGGATGTACAAGCAAGATGACTTGGAAGTGCACACTGGACCCGCATATTGTTGTCAGAGACTTGGGTGGTTACTAACTTCTCCCAAGTCTTTACCTGTGATTGAACATTAAGACTCTCTCTCAAATAATCCATTTAGCAAATATATATACCTACTATGTGTCAGAAATAGTTCCAGGTACTGAAGATAGAGCAATGTGCAAAAATGTAAACCATTGTACATGTCGATCGAACCTCGGTAAAGTGATTTTTAAAAATTTATTTTTTATTGTTTATTTGAGAGAGAGAGAGAGAGAGAGAGAGAGAGAGAGAGAGAGAATGCACAAGGAGGGGGAGGGAGAGAATCTCAAACAGGCTCCACACTGGCTCAGAGCGAGATGTAGGGCTTGATCCTCCAACCCTGGGATCATGACCTGAGCTGAAATTAAGAGTTAGATACTTAGCTGACTGAGCCACCCAGGAGCTCCCATAAAGTGATTTTTTAAAAGTAAGTCATTGTGGAGCCTACCTTTGTGTGTGTGTATGTGTGTGTGTGTGTGTGTGAGAGAGAGAGAGAGAGAGAGAGAGAGAGACAGACAGACAGACAGACAGAGACAGAGAGACAGAGACAGAGAAAAAGAGGTGTTGGATGGAGAAAATTAAAGAAGGGCCACAGGGAAATAAGACTGCTGTGGGTAGATAGGGGTTAGGTTGCAATTTTTGACAGAGAGGAAGCAATGGAGGTGATGGAGTCAGCCTTGTGACTCCTTGTGGAAGAGCATTTTGGTCAGAGAAAAGAGTACAGTACAAGGGCCCGGGGGCAGGGAACATTTAGCAAATGCAAGAAACATCCAGGAAGGCATTGCCCAGGGGCAGGGAAAGGGAAGGGCAAATGGAGGGAGAGGAAGTCAATGAGGCCATGCAAAGCCAACGCAATGTCGGAGAAGGTGAGCGATCACAAGGTTTGGGCAGAAAACAATGTGGTCTGACTTTTGCTATGGGAGGCTGGTTCTGTTTGCTCTGCTGAGAAGACTCTAGGGGGACAAGAGTACGAGTAAGGAGATCAGTTAGAGGCTCAACAACACGGATGCAGATGATGATGTCTGCACTAAGGTGGTAGTAGTGGAGGTGGTGACAAATAGTTGGATTCTGGATACATTTTGTAAGTTGTGTCAACAGGATTTCACAGGAGACCAAATGTAGGACATTCGACAAAGAGGAAAGAGGCATTTGAGCTACAGGAAGGGTGAGATTGCCATGGACTGAGGTGGGGAAGAATGGAGAGGAGCAAAAACCAGAAGCTTAGTTCAGGACATGTGCGGTTAAGCTGTTTATTAGACATGTAAGTGGAAATGGTTATTTTATACAAGCCTGGAGTTCAAGGAACAGGTCTGGGCTAGAAATCACTTGTTTTCCAGAGAGAGGGGGGTACTTACCGCCTCAAGCCTGGGTGAGATCACCACGGTGGTGAGGGCAAATAGAAGAAGCCAGAGCGGTATTCCAGGGCTCTCTCCTCACTCCAGCCGGTGGAGGCATGTG
The DNA here is from genome assembly GCF_006229205.1 of Suricata suricatta. NCBI lineage: Eukaryota > Metazoa > Chordata > Mammalia > Carnivora > Herpestidae > Suricata > Suricata suricatta. Next base: position 135,891,368 of record NC_043703.1, on the reverse strand, counting down.
AAGGGGGCGAGGCTGTCATACAGCTGTGGAGTTGTTCCCCAGGGATAAGAATGCACTCAGTTTTTTATCATCTCGAAAGAATGGTTACCTGAGCCCAGAATGTCAGAATCAGCTGGGGCATTAGAGATCATTTCAAGTGGAACCACCTTATTTTGGAGATGAAGAAATTAAGGCCTAGAGTAGAGATGTGAAATGCTCCCTGTAAATAAGGTCTTGTGTGTGTGTGTGTGTGTGTGTGTGTGTGTAATGGTAGGGATGGAAGTGTTCCTCATGTACTGGGTGCCTTCTCCCCCTGCTGAGCTAGTATGCAAGCCTGCCTTACCTTAGATGTGAGCCCCTCCAAGAGCCATAAAATCTGGGAAGTGGGGGTTGGGCCATCTATGCAGCAGCTGAGATGAGAGAGCCCCTCCCCCTTTATTGCTTTTTCTCTTGAGCCTCGATTTCCTGTGAAGGGTTGCTGGGAAGATTAAGTGAGATCATGTATGGTGATGGGTGCATTATATGCAGTGAATTAATGAAAGAAATAACTAAGGCAGGTTCTGAGAAGGCAATTCGAGCAACATATTTTCAGAGACCAGAGGGTCACCCTGGTGGCAGATAGGAGTTACTATCGTGCTCTGGGACCACTGCGGGAGATGGGGGTGGGGCTGGAAGGGCAGGCAGGGTCGAGAGCTCAGACAGGTCACCAGCTTGCTTTCATCCTTTCCTCTCCTTCTTTGGAGGGACTTGTGCTCTTAGATCCTATAACAAGTTTCCCTTAGAAGATGATTAGGTCTCATATCTTAAATAGTCGTGTGGGTATTATTATATTCCTGCCTTGTTTCTCCCAGAAGTATGTGCACTTGAGGCTTTACATCTTCCATGGCAGAATGAAAGGCTTTGTAATGCTGGGGGTGTGGTGGAAGGGGGTGGCTGGTAGAGCGAGATACCATGGAGGAGCATGGGCTATGGGCACAAAACAGTTGGTTTTAGATTTTGTCTCTGCCATTTACTAGCTGTGAGATCTTGGGCAAGTTATGGGCCCTTGACCCTCGATTTCCTGTGAAGGGTTGCTGGGAAGATTAAGTGAGATCATGTATGGTGACAGGTGCATTATATGCAGTGAATTAATGAAAAAAATAACTAAGCCTCTGGGTGCCGTGATGCTGGGCTACAGGCTGATCCTCAGCTGACATACACACTGGTTATTGGGTGCTGGCTCTGTGTGCTCGGTTCTTGTTCATGGTTTGGAGGATTCAGGAAAGACACGAGTCTTTTTTTTTTTTTTAATGTTTTTTATTTATTTTTGAGAGACAGAGACAGCGTGAGCAGGGAAGGGTCAGAGAGAGAGGGAGACACAGAATCGAAGGCAGGCTCCAGGCTCTGAGCTAGCTGTCAGCATAGAGCCCAATGCAGGGCTCAAATCCATGAACCGTGAGATCATGACCTGAGCCGAAGTCGGATGCTTAACCAACTGAGCCACCCAGGCACCCCAAGACACGAGTCTTAACTAGAGCCTTCAAAGATGAGTAGAATGATTTTTTTCAACCAGAACCAGAAACCCTCCAAAACAATCCTTATTCATTCATCTTTTTAGCCATCACCTAATTTTTAAAAATGCAGATTAGCAAGAAATTAGACATTTCTTGCTTGAACTACTTATCTATTTTGAATGATGTTTAAATAGAAAATATTTGTATCACATTTTTAACAGAAGCTCTAAGAGTATAAGCCATTAATTTAGTCCTGACTTCCACTGCCTGCGAGATTCAGGGAAAGAGAAGAAGTCTACTTGATTTACTGTTTTAAATATTTTAGTCAGGATAAAAAAACCAACAACCCTGGGTTTTTGATATTTTTAGTGGTCTCTTTAGAATTCCGAGTGCAGAAGATATTCAAGAGGAATTTATTTCCCTAATTTTATCAATCAGTTGTAAGACAAAAATATTTGAATAGTAAAAGGGTTCTTGAACTCAGTAAAGCCATCAGCTGCTAGAGCAGTGACAATGACATTGGAGTTGAATATATCAAAACTGTTGCAACACAAAGTGAATTTTGTCCCGTAGGGAGCTTGCAGCTGGTTTGTTTCAAGCTTACAGAGGTTTGAAACGTTCTGCTGGGGTCAGTTTAAGTTGCCCTTGTTCATTTTCCTAAGTGTACATTTTTGCACATTTGTCTGTGCAGTTGCCGTTAAGTGCTATGATTCATTGCTCTGATCCCTTTGCCAGCATCAAGGGGAGGACTTATTCTGTGTCTTTGAGGTAACCATAATAGCTGAGTTTGCATTTGTGATGTTAATGCACTAAACACTCCAATTAAGAGGCAGGGATTGCAGAATGGCTGCAAAGGCAGGACCCAACTCTGGATGCTTGGGAGAGATGAACTTGAAACACAGAGATACAGAAAGCTTGAAAATAAACAGGTGGCAGGTGGCAGTGTTAATATCGGATAGCATAGATCTCAAAAAAAAAGGAGCCAGAGATAAAAATGAAGAAGGAAAAATGAACAAACATAAATGTGTATGTGCCTAAAAACTGAGCCTCAAAATACAAGAAGCAAAAATTGACCTAATTATTGAGCGATAATTCCAGAATTTTAGTGGAAGATTCCTATCTCTCAGGAATTGATAAGGACAACTAGCCAAAAATCAGTAAAGATATAGACGTTCTGGACACATTATCAACTGTCTTAACCTAATTAATAATTATAGGCCCTTCACTCAACACCTGCAAAATAAGCATACATTTTTGTCTATGATACACATTTGTTTTATTGTGTATGGTTTATTCACTAATATCACCAATATATACCATATTGGGGCCATACAACAAGCTGTAATAAATTTACAAGCATTGAAATAGTACAGATCTTATCTGATACCAATGAAATTAATTAGAGGTCAATAACACTAAGATATTTGGGTGAATCCCAAATCTTTTGCAATTCAAAAACACTTCACTGAGTCAAAGTAAAAGCCACAAAATAAATTAAAAATTATTTTTAAGTCATTGATAATGTGTTGTGCCCTAGTTTGTAAAATCACCCCAAATCGCCCCAAAACAAACACCAGAGACTGCTAGGGAGACCGAGTCATGCCTGCAAAAGCAAAGGGCCTTTATTACAAGTTTAAGCTCGGGCTCACAGTCTCCACCGGACCCGCTGGTCATGTGGTGAGAGCCCCGAACAAAGGCAGGGCAGGGCTTTTTATGCCTTTGGGAGGGGGAGTTATAGGAAATGATGACAGGTATACAGTGATCCAATCCCTACCCCCCATCAATACTGGCAGTTGTGGGAGCCAATCACAACATTTGGAATATTGACCAATCAGAGTGGGCCATGGGGCGTGGCTAGGCCCACCTCTAGAAAGGTCAAAGGTATCAGCCGGCCTCTCCCGATTAAGGGCTGCAGGAGTTGTCCCTCCTTAATGCGCGCCCTTTTAGGAGAAGCCGGCGCCTTCCCCTTTAAGTACAGGGGATGGCTGGATCAGACCTGCTACCGGCGGGGGACCGCCCACCGGTGGAGACCCGCCACCGCCTGGCGCATTTCCACTGCGGCGGTGCGCCAGCAACCGGCTCTGGGACGGCTGGGAAGGCCCAATGGGGAAGGCCCCATCGACCTGCGTCCTTACAAATGAAAGTACAATCTATTAGAATTTGTGGTATGCAACTGAAGAATTGTGTATAGGGAAATTTGTGGCTTTAAATGCTTATCGTAGAAAAGAAAAAAGGACAGTGATCTAAGATAATTCCTCAAGGCACTAGGAAAAGAAGAACAAAGTAAATCCAAAGTACAGAAAAGAAAGAAGTTAATTATGGCAAGGACAAATGTCAATGAAACAGAAACAAGGATCCTAAAGTAGGTTCTCTGAAAAGATCAGCAAAATGAATGGACTCTTGGTTAAACTAATGAAGGAAAACCCTTAAATTATCAATATTGAGAAGACAAAGGCATTATCACTGTAGATCTCACAGATATTAAAAGGATAATAAGAGAGCATTGTGAACAAATGTATGCCCCAAACAAGGTAATTTAGGTGAATAATTCCTGGAAAAAATACAACTACAATTGATATAATATGAAACAGAAAATCTGGATAGCCTCTTTATCTGATGAAATTGAATTCCTTATCAAAAACCTTCACACTATGAAAACTTCAGTCTCAGATGGTTTTATTGGTGAATTCTGTAGAACATTCAAAGGGAATAATAACCCAAACTGTTTCAAAAACAGAGAGAAGAGAGCATTTTCCAGCCTAGTTTTTGAGGCCATCATAATGCTGATATCAAAACCTGACAAAAAGAATAAAAAAATATGAAGAACATGAACCCTCATAAATCTAGTTGGAAAAATCTTTAGGAAGATGTAGTAAATTGAATCCAACACTGTATATAAAAAAGGAATACAAAGAAATTTTTTGTCAAAATTTAAAAGCTGATTCTAAAATATATGTAGAGAGGAGTCTGGGTTAAGTGACCAACTCTTGATTTCAGCTCAAGTTGTGATCCCAGGGTTGTAGGATTGAGCCCTGCATCAGGCTCCATGCTGAGCATGAAACCTGCTCGAGAATCACTCTCTCTCCCTCTGCCCTTCTCCCCACTCATGCTCTCTCTCTCTCCTTGAAAAATTTATTTATTTAAAAAACTAAGGGCACCTGAGTGGCTCAATTGGTTAAGTGTCCAACTTTGGTTCAGGTCATGATTTCGCAATTTGTGAGTTCAAGCCTAGCATTGGACTCTGTGCTGACAGCTCAGAGCCTGGAGCCTGCTTCAGATTCCGTGTCTTCCTCTCTGTCTGCTCCTCCCCCACTCATACTCTGTCTCTCAAAATTAAATAAAACATTAAAAAAAAAAAAGGAACAAAGTCTGAGGACTTCTACTACCTATTTTAAGTCTTTACTACCAAGGTAGAGTGATTAACACCACGGTATTTGTGAAAAGATGGTCCTGTAGATCAAGAGAAGTAAAATAGATGGAGAGTAGAACAGAGTCCAGAAGTAGATCCCCCATATGCATGTTCAATTGATTTTCAACAAATGGAACTGGAGTAACTGATTTCCATATGAAAAGAGAATACATCAGCCCTTATCTTTCTCCATACATAAAATTAATTCAAAATTAATCAAGAGCTAACTGTAAAAGCCAATACAATAAACAGAATTTATGGGAGAACAATTTTTCGACTTTGGATAGGCAAGCATTTCTTAGATACAACACATGAAGCAAAAAGCACAATAGACAAAAAATAATGACTTGGACTTCATTAAAATGGAAAACTTCTGGTCATCCAGAGACACCAGTAAGAACATAAAAATGCAGGCAATGGAATGGGAGAAATTATTTGCAATGCATATATCTGACAAAGGACTAAGTTCCAGAATGTATACAGAATTGGTCTTATAGCTGAATGATAAGAATTACAATTCAGTTTTAAAAATGAGCAAAAGATTTGCACATGTAAATAGAAAATGGTCTAATTATTTTGGAAGACTATAACAATTTTTTAAAAGGTTAAACATAACACCCCGACACGTCTCCTAGGCATTTATCCAAGAGAAATAAGAACTTACGTGCACAGGATGATTTGTACACAAATGTTCATAGCATCATTATTCATGGTAGTTCAGAGCTGAAAAAAACCCAGATGTCCATCAATATCTGCTGATTGGACAAACAAAATGTGCTATGGCAAGGTGATGAAAATTACTCAGTAATTAAAAAGAATGAACTACTGATAGATGTAGTAATATGGAAGAATTTCAAGTCATTACGCTGAAGGAAAGAAGCCAAAGCCAGGAGTTCATTCTATATGAGTCCATATATATATAATTCCAGAAAATGCAAACAAGTCTGTAGTGATGAAAAGCACATCAGTGGAGGCTGGGGTGGAGAGAAGGAAGATTCTCTCGAGGGTGATGGAAATGTTTTGTATTTTGATTATAGTGGTGGTTTTGTGTATATATATAGTTGTCAAAAGTTATCAATCCTCAACTTTAAATAGATGCAGTTTATAGTATTTTAATTGCACTTCTGGAGGTTGATTTTAAAAAAGAAATGCTTTAATAATATTTAAATAATCCTTCAAATAATATTTCATTTTCATTTACTACTACTACTACTACGGTTAGAATAAACTGATGAATTAAACCAATGAATCACCATCTCTGTCAGCATTATACTAGAAACCTGACCATTAATTTTAAAAACTCCAGAGTTTAAAGAAGAGAAAATATGTTAGTGATTAAACTCAATTGACTTTTTACATACTGAGAATAAAGGTTAAATACTCTAAAATGGATTATTTGCAGAGAAATGTTTCTAAATAGTATTTGAAAATCTTTCATGTCTTTTTTTTCTTGAGAGAGAGAGAGAGAGTGCATGTGAGTGGGGGAGGGGTCGAGAAAGATGGAGAGAGAGATGCCTTTACACATGTGGGGGAGGGGTCGAGAGAGATGGAGAGAGATGGAGAGAGAAAATGCCTTTACACATGAAATGTATAAATTTTAGACATAAGGCCACAATAATAGATTTTGTTTTTGATGCTAGAACACATAGTCTGTAGTTTCATAAATATTTAGGCTTAAATTCAAACATAATTTAAGTTATTTTAAAATCTATTTGTTGAGAAATTGGGGCACCTGGGCGGCTCAGTAGGTTAAGCGTCTGGCTTCGGCTCAGGTCATGATCTCACAGTTCGTGGGTTTGAGCCCCATATCCGGCTCTGTGCTGACAGCTCAGAACCTGGAGCCTGTCTTCGGATTCTGTATCTCTCTCTCTCTGCCCCTCCCCTGCTCACGCGGTCTCTCTCTCTCTCTCTCAAAAATAAATAAAACATTAAAAAAAATTTTAAATAAAATCTATTTGTTGAGAAATTATATTTTATGTCATATAATTAAACTAAGCACTTATGTTACTCGTTAAATTGTGAAAAGATGGATGTTTTCCTTGATTTATTATAAATATTAAATACAGTAATGAAATCGACTTAATACAACATTAGTAATATAGTGATCTAAATGAAATGTGTATTATAAGGAATTTAGCTGGCTTTTGTCCTCATTTCTAGGAATGTCACCTCTCAACCCGGGGGGGATTTCTAGAGTGATAAGAGTGTCTTTGTTATTCATGGTGGACCCAGAGACAATAGTAGTTTATGGTAGTTTATGATAATGACATGATACACAATGGGGGCAGAAAGGTCAACTGTGTGATTAAAGTGTTGGGCTTTGAGCTACATGATAGCAGTCCAATCTCCAGATCAGTCCAACCTCCAGGGAGAGGAAGGGGCCGGAGAGTAAATCACATGGCCAATGATATTCATAATGATAAAATAAATAAAATAAAAACTCTGGGCACTAAAGCTCAGGTGAGCCTCCCTGGTTGGCAATATTCTTTGAGTATTCTCACCCTTCAATGCTAGGAGGACAATCTATCCCTAGGGATGTCAGTCGCTTCCCATTTGGAACCCTCCCAAACCTAATCCTTATGTATCTCTGCCTTTGGCTGGTTCTAATTTCTACCCTTTTGCTACAATAAAACTGTAAGTATAATGCTTTCCTGAGTTCTATAAGTCATTCTAATGCATTACCAACCCCGAGGGAGTTTGTGGGGAACCCCCAAATTTGTAGCCAGCTGGTCTGAATGACAGTGGCCTTGGAGACCCCCAAACTTATAGCTGATGTCAGAAAGTTCATTGCAAATATTTAACTTAAAAGCTTTCATAAAAAATACAAAAATCATTTAAGGATTTTTGAAAACTCTTAGGAGAGGGCGTTGAGATAACATATTCATTTTTATGTGAAAAAGATGAAAAAAATTTGGAAGTGAAAATTTATGCAATGGGCAAGTGTAGCTACTACTGCTCAGGGAAGCACAGATTCTCCCTCTGTAACCCAGATGTGCTACTACTTTCTCTTGGGTGGCTTTTTTTGGGGGCTGGAGGTAGATATTCATGTTATTTCATGACTATGGTGGCCAATATGCTATTTTAGCTTATTCTCCACTTCTTTTTTGTAATAGACTCTGATTTCTGTTCAGAATTCACTCCTCCCCATCTTCCCAGTCCCCCATCCCATACATGCCTTTGTTTCTGGAACAGAAACAGCCAACCTCAGATCCAGAGTGTGACTGTTTTGGTTTAAACCGAGTCAGCATACTCCTTTTCCCTGATCACAAGAATCACACATGTGACCCATTTTGGCCCAAGGAGCTTTGGAGAGGCATTCTCTACGGGCTTCTGGGAAGGAAAGTTTCTGGAAATTTCAAAAAGCCTATATGATAAGACATTTTCTTCCTGCTGGATGTTAACGAGAAAGTAAGCAGCTCCAAAAGCCTTTGGCATCCATCTTCCAACCACAGAATGAAGCCTTGGGATGAAGGAGACATTAACAAAGGCAGTTTGAATCAACGCTGAACTGCTAGATCAAACCTCACCTGAAGTTAATATGACCGCTGAAATTTTTAGTTATGTGGATTCATGCATTCTCTTTACTTCCCCAGTCAATTTGGGTCAGCATTTTCGAAGATGTGTATTCAACACCTTTCTGAGATAATTACTTTAACATGGAACATAATGATTGTTTTGATAGGGAGCAAAGTCCAAAAGTCCAAAGGAAAAGAATATCATTCTTACAGTAGAGAAGAGGGATGGTATTGGATCTCTGTGGCGGTTTAAGCACACTTGACCGCCCTGCTCCACCTCCTAAATCCCTTGAAATGACAGGAAAATATATTGACTAAAGACTAGACCCACTACTTTCCAGAAAGACAATAAAGAGCAACATGTACATATCAAAAATGATGTGGAAATTCCTGGAAGATGAGAAGCAATAGTATTGAATTGAGAAGAGTTAAGAAAACCCCAGCCTAAAACACACAGAGAAAATGGTCAGGGAGGTAAGAGCAGATCTTGAGAAATTTAAGAGGAGAAAGAACATTTGAGGAGCTATGTGCCAATAGGTGGGTCATTATTACGGAACAGGGGCCAGTTGAGCCCATAAATCTTCTGACACTGAGCCACAGGTCATGGGGTGGGGGTGAGACAGCAGGGCATAAACTCCTGCTTAAAACGCTGGGATCTGCACACAGGGTTATGAACTGCTGTCTGGGGAGGGCTCCTAGTTAGACTGGAGCCTTCTAGAGGGCATAAAGTCAACTCCCCCCCCCCCCCCCCCACTCAGATCATCTGGGGTGAGGTGGGAAAAGACCTCTACCAACCTTCCTTCAAAGAGATGAGTTGGAAATTCAGGAGTACCAGATACAAAGGGAAAGTTAACAGTAAGAAGAGGGGTTCAAGATGAATGAACAGATCACGCACCCTGGACAAGACAGAAAATTCAGAGAACAAAAAAGAATTCTATTATTAAAAAAATTCCATGTTCGGGGTGCCTGGGTGGCTCAGTCGGTTAAGTGTCAGACTTCAGCTCAGGTTGTGAATTTACCGTTCTTGAGTTCGAGCCCCATATCGGGCTCTGTGCTGACAGCTCAGAGCCTGGAGCCTGCTTCGGATTCTGCGTCTCCTTCTTTCCCTGCCCCTCCCCTGCTTGTGTGCGCGCTCTCTCTCTCTCTCTCTCTCTCAAAAATAAACATAAAAAAGTCCATGTTCTATCTTTGGAAAAAGAACCCCAAAGTATATTGTATTCATAAAAAAAGGAACAGGTAGATATAAGAGAGTAGCTATCAGGGGCGCCTGGGTGGCTCAGCCGGTTAAGCATCTGCTTCAGCTGAGGTCACGATCTCGCGGTTTGTGGGTTCGAGCCTCGTGTCGGGCTCTGTGCTGACAGCTAGCTCAGAGCCTTGAGCCTGTCTTCGGATTCTGTCTCCCTCTCTCTCTGACCTTCCCCTGCTCACGCTGTCTGTCTGTCTGTCTGTCTGTCTCTCTCTCTCTCTCTCTCTCTCAAAAATAAAGAAAAACACTAAAAAATTAAAAAAAAGAAAGTAGCTATCAGAGATGAGAAAGTTTTTGAAAATTGAAAATAGTGTTGCCAAAACAAAGAAATTCAACAAAAGAGTTAAATACTAGAATGAAGTCAACTCATGACAGAATAATGATCTTGGGAGGAGAATGGGATTAGGTGGACAGAAAGGGGGATTTTACTTTTAAAAAGTATTTCTTATATTGGGTCTTTAAAAAAAAAGAAAATATTAGTTGAATAAAAAAGAAGAAAATAATTTAAAAATTGACCCAATAATTCTGCATTGGGTAGTTATTTTCAAAAACTGGTTTTAAGAAGGTCACTCCAGATGCAGATAAAAATGTACATACCAGAGGATTTAACAATCTTTGTATTTATAATAGCAAATATTGGAAACAACCTAAATATTGAACAATAGGAAAGTGGCTTAATACATTGTTAGGCATCCATATGACACTATGTGATGCTATTGTTAAAAAAATCATGTTTTCATAAAACATATGTAAATGTGGGGGAAACATGCACTATGTTAATAAAAATAGAATAAAAACCAAGTGTTTTCAAACTACAATCAAATGTTCCTTGTGATTATCTTTGGATAATGGTTTTTACTTCTGTATTCTCTAAACTTTTGTTTGTTAGTTTTTAGAGAGAGGGTGCAAGTGAGCGAAGAGCAGAGAGAGGGAAAGAGAGAGAGAGAGGTGGGGGGAGAGAGAGTTGGGGTGGGCTTATTGGAAGTAGGACTCATGTTTTACCTGAAGGCAAGGCCCCTCTCACCTCCACCGCGGTGGGACATGTGCTCACCAGGTGTGGGACTTGAATTCACAAACCGTGGGATGTGGGACTCCGACTCACAAACCATGAGGTCATGTCCTGTCTGAGTTGAAGTCAGACACTTAACCCACTGAGCCACGCAGGCACCCCTAAATTTTTTATATTTAAAAATATATCGCTAATTTACTTAGAAAATGCTCTTGGAAGAAATGTAGTAGGAAGAAGAAGAAGGATGGAATCTGCACAATTGCAATTGCTCTGTCTTGCTCACTTAGGTGGGTATTTTGCTGACTCTGGGCTGGGCTAGAGACAAATCCTAGATGAAGAACCTTCTCTTGCTTTCTGTAACAAAAGATGTATCTGCTGTTTTGTAGTTTTTTCTGGTTTGTTTTGTTTTATTCAGACCAACATTGACATGCAACAACTCAAATGAATCATATTTATCTCGACCAACTCATTTAGTAGAAATAAAACCTTTACACACTCATGTGTGGGTTCACACCCACACACACCCACACACATTCTATTCTTGTGTTTTCCATCCAACAAGTGTTGGGGAGTGTTAAGTGTTTTCTCCTTTACTTTAGCCCACGTCTGGCAGGTTGAAAGAATTTATGCACCAGATCATTTTTCAGAAATATGATAATTATTTTGATTTAGATTTTGTAAAATTTTAATGGATTAGTTTCTCACATTCTAATTGTTTTTTAAATGAAAGGAGATTATTTATCCATTGATTTAAACAGCATTTTCTTTTTCTTTTTTATGAGTTGTTATTTGATGTTGGCAGCATCCTTGTAACATATAGCTATTGCACTAATTTTTCCCCAAAGTCACTTGATTAGAATAATGTTATTATTTTTCATAGTAGCTCTCCTCTTTCTTCTGTGTAATCAATGAAGAGATCACAGTAATTTTGAGAAGTCCATTGAAACAAGACATTGCTTTATTTGAAACTGGTCTTTAATGTGAGGATTCAGAGTCATTCAACACACGCCTAGAGCTTTATTTTCTTTGCAAATCCATTTGTTGAATCTAATTCTAGGAGCTCTCATCCACTCTGCCTCCCCTGGTTTTCCTGAGATCAGTTTAGTGTAGTAGAAAAATCATGGCTTTGGGGTCAGACTGGCTTCAGCTGGAATCCTAGCTCCACTATGTCCACACTGTGTGATTCTGGAAAAGTTACTTCTTTGAGCCTCCATTTATCTGTAAAAAGAGGAGAGTATTAAGGACTAAGGAGAAACAAAATATGAACTAGTGGAGAGGTTGAGTTTCTAATTATGTATACTTTGCAATAACTATTGTTACTTTTTGATATAAGGGGTTTCATATTCTGTTTCACCAAGTTAGAACGTTGAGAGGCCTTAGATCCTGTTTGTTTTAAAACCGTCAGGTTGTAGTGGCTACAAGCCTGTATTCCCTCCTGTACCATGGGGAGGTAGGAGAAGATGACGAAGGCTGGTGCCCGCCCTGAGTGGGAATTTTGAGTAAAACTCTTTTACTTTGCTGCAGGCCGGGCATTATAGCCATGTCAGAAGTGAGACTGGGTCAGGCTAGCCTGTGGACTCAGCAACACCTACTACTTTTAATGAGTATCTTTGTGTTTGGAGGTTGATCCATCTTCTAACCATCTTTGGGAGTTGGGGGGCACTTCTTAACATCTCAACTATCATGGGCTATTCAGGGATTGAGATTTAACTATATTTTGGGGGTTGTTTGGAGCCTAAGAGCCTTGTGGGAAAAACACGTCAACTCTGTCCATTTTTGGACTTTTGATACATACTGAACTTGAGGTACTCCAAGGGTCTACAGGAAGCCAGAGCAATAAAACTCTCATTAAAAAAAAATCACTGTGTGTGAGGAGTTTGGGGGCAGGTTAGACCAAGCTGGGCAGCAGGGCCTCAGTATTAGAGTTCAGAGATGAGCTCATCAGCCAGACATAGCTCTCACTCCCCCAGTGCACCTGCACTACCCTCAGCCCCACCAGAATGAGGCTGCGGTGCTGCAGAGAGGACCAGAGGGACTCAGCACCTCTGTACGGAAATTCCCTCTGCAAGAGTTCTTATGAGAAGCAGAGGTTCCCCAAATGTCTGGAGAAGGAGAAGAGCAGTTGAACTTGGTAGTTTAGAGACCAGTTGGCCTTGAGTGGACAGTGGCCTTCAAGTGATGGAGCAACAGTGGACAACTGGGCAGGACAGAAGAGGGCAGGCAGAAACCATGATCATATATGTGACTCCCCTACCCTGCCCTCTGGTGGGGGTCAATCCAAGGACCCACCAACTGGTGGACATTTGAGTTAGAGTCTTATAAATTCTTTGGGCTGATTGAGGAAAGCACTTGCCCTCAAATTTGGACTTCCATCTAGGAAGCAGATGTGGGTGTATATGGGACAGTGGTCGTGGTGGTGGTGCTTCGGTGTTGAGTATTGAGATCTGGATCTTATTTGTAAGCTTTCTGTGCTCATTAGTTGGTCTAGCTTGGGATGTGCTGGTTGTCCCAATATTTAGAATCATGACTTCCTGTGGTTACCCTCTAGTTTATCTCTTCTACGGCCTGTGTGTGTTGTCTACTGTATACAAAACCTGGTAGTAAGTGCTATGGAAGTTATTGTCCTGTCTTTGGCTACTCATAGCCTACACTTCCTGGTCTCATGACCCTTCCTGCCTACAAAAGGAACAGCTCTTAAGGATGAACTTAGATATTTCTCCACAGACAACATGAGTGGTAGATTAGAGCAGTTCTGAAATGGTATTTTTATTGTCAAAAATATAACTTTTTACTTGAGAAAAGTTAAAACAAATAGATAAGCCAAAAAAAAAAAAAAAGAGGAAATAAGAAAATTCTTCCATGTAGACCTAACTACTGTCAGTTTGGTCTAAACTCTTACAGTCTTTTTATGCATATTTATTCTTTCAACAAACATTGCATCTGCTGTATTTGCAAAATGAGTCGCTCTGTATATGCTATTTTGTAATTTGCTTTTTCATTTGAGAATACGTCATGAAACAATTTTCATGGATAAGCTTGAAGTCGCTCCTCAGTTGGGTCTTGCAGATCCCCTGACACTTTTGGAGGGGGGGATGCTCTCTTTACTTAAAACTCAAGTGCCAAACACAGATCTTTCCCCTCCATCTCTAAATTTGCTTCTTCCAAGAAGCCCATTTGTTAAAAATTATGAACAGAAGGATTGAAAAAGAAGAGAAATCTTTCTTTCCATTTAAGAACCACATAAAAATGTGTTGAATGTATATTTGACATTATCATCTGCTTCACAGATTTCTTTGGCTGGTATCCATTTTAATTGTTTTGCTCCCTGCCACATGGACTCTCAGCAACTATCAGCTCGCCTTCACCAAGGAAGTGTAGAGAAGAGAGCCGCCAGGTAGGGGGACCTGGGAGTCGGGCAAGAAGCGTTGAGAGCAAACACCACTGTTCTGGGTCCAGGAACAGGGGTTCATGAGAATTGCGTGAGCGATCATAGAGACTTACCTTGGACACAAATGTGCCTTTTTCTTCAGAACGAACAACTAAATGAACCACGTGGGGCTCTTTTTGGGGGGGGAGGGGCAATGTTTTCTGCAGAATATCGATAGGTTTCACACATAACAAAATAGGTTCTCTGATCCGGCTGACTTGGGAAATACTGGGTTTTAGATAAGCACATTCTTTCACCGCAGCTCTTCTCAGAACATGCAGCGTGCTCAGATGCATGGTGACGCTCCAAGAGAGGGAAGTAGTCAACTTTTTAAAACTCTCAGTTTTGATGTGCACGTGTGACCAATGTTGGAAGAGGCTAGCCTTAGAGGTACAGTTCTCTACCCACGTTGAAGTCAAGAGAGAACAAAGGCAGCCTTATTGTTCAACATTGGGTTGAGATGTTCACCTGTACTTTGTATTTCTAGGAAGTACCTTGGGCAAAAGCTGCCTTGTAATTGGGAGGAGAGGGTGGGACAGAAATCATTCTTGGGGATTTTAAGTGAGCATCTCTAAGCCCAGATGCTTTCCTGTGCGGTCTGTGAGTGAAGTCAGTCCTCTCCTTTCCTTACTTTGCTTGCAAACTTTGCAAAATAACAGGTGCTGGCTGAGAAGTGAAAAGCGTGTTCTAGGTCTTGGTTCCTTCCCTCTTATATTCTTCAAACTTCTCTCCTTTATGGGGTCTGTCATCCTGGAATGAGACCCAAGCAGGCTTCCTTCCTAAAGCTAGCTAAAGGGCTCTGCTGGATCCTCCCCCCCAACAAACTCCTCCCTCTTTCCTTCTCCCTGCAGTGATTTACTGCCTGAGGCTGAGTTGGGGAAACTCCTAAGGAGCCTGGGGCTGTGCTTGGAGCTGCCTTTAACCACAACTATTCTTATCAAAAAAAGAAAAAAAACCCCAACTAGAAAAGTAGGACCCCAGAAGAGGACCTCTGAGGGAGATGGTGGGTGTTTAAAAAAGGAGGCGGGCAGCATTCCTGGTCATCTATAAATTAAAACAAACAAAGGAAAAATCACATCCAACTGTAGTCAGTTGCTCCTGTAAGAGAAGGAGTGTAATTCAAAGAGGTTTATGTATTTTGGCGGAGGCTGGGGTGTGTGTGGGAGTTTAAAAGCATAGAATAACATGACCAGGAATCAGCTCCAGCCGCTGGCCAGCTCGAGCTTCCTCAATCCGTCCAGCTAATGTGCCTTGAGCCAATTTTTTTTCTTCCTTCTTTATCCCTATTTGATCTCTCCCATGTCTGAGACACCAGGGGGTGTTGAAAGAAGGACTGCATGTGTCCGAGATAACATCTTACATTTCATAATTAGGAACAATTTCAAAGCATAGTTGTGTATTGTAGTCTTATTCTTACCCCATTGTATAGATGAGGTATTGAAACAGAGAGAAGCCTGAGGTTGTAAAGCAAGTTAATGGCAGGGCCAGGAGGGGACTCCGCATTCCTAGCTGGGGGCCCAGGCAGTTCTGATCTAGGGCCCTCTGTGTTGTCACACTAGCCTCTGGCCCTTGACATTTCACGTGAAGAAGGACTAACTTTTGGTTACAATCAACCACTTACTTTAGGTTGGATCAAGATCATGAAGAGTGTCTATTAGAGAATTTTTTTGAAGGGGTGCCTGGATGGCTCCATCAGTTAAGTGTCTGACTCTTGGTTTTGGCTCACTTCATGATCTCATGGTTTGTGAGTTAGAGCCCCGCAACGGGCTCTGTGCTGATAGTGCGAAGCCTTCTTGGGATTGTCTCTCTCCCTCTCTCTCTGTCCCTCCCCTACTTGCTCTCTCTCTCTCTCTCAAAAATAAATTAATTAGTTTAAAAAAAGGAAGTGTCTGGGTGACTCAGTTGGTTAAGCGTCCAACTTCAACTCAGGTCATGATCTCACAGTTCATGAGTTTGAGCCCTGCATTGGGCTCTCCACTGACAACACGGAGCTTGGAGCCTGCTTCGAATTCTGTGTCTCTTTCTCTCTCTGCCCCTTCCCCACTCGTGCATTATCTCTCTTCCACTCTCAAAAATAAATAAACATTAAAAAAAACCTTTTTTAATAAAAATAATAAGAAAAGAAACTTTTTTTGAGTCACCTCTCAGCTCCAGGGCTGGAGCTGAGATTGTGAAAACAAATGAAGGCTGCTCAAATGAGAACAGGCTACTTACCCAGAGCTTGCTATCACAAGAGACTTGGTCACCATCATTTGGGTTTGACAGAGACTCAAAGGCAGGCAGAGGAGTGGAAAAGCTTTATAGCAAACCAAAGGGAATGCTTTAGGTGTGCCCTGTTTGGGGGCAGTGGTCTTGGTGAAGCTTAGGGGGGCTGACATCCTCGTGATGACTTAGTGGTCCATATTTGACTTTCTCTGGTTGCTCCTAAGTTGGGAGTAAAAGCAAAGCTAAAGAAGCTGTTGGTTATTAATCAAGCCATGGCCATGTGGACTGATGGCCACAGAGGTTATTTTTTTGCTTCCTGAGCTGGTTATTGTAGATGGTAGATTGTTCTCCTGGGCAGGTTGCTGCAGGTTGTGGGTCCCAGTTCTGTTTTTTGTATGTAGTCTGGCCACTGTCCGTTTACATTTTCAGTTTCTGAGTATCGAGCGAGGTGAAGGAAGAGAGACAGGACCTGGGAAGTGCCAGGATGCAAGGGCCCTGGCACCACCAGGACTTATAAAGCTCTGTCCCTACCTTTTGGGCTGGGTGCTGTTGAATATTGTTAGGAGACAGAAGAGAAAGTGGTAAGAATCAATCTTGTAGTTTCACTCTCCTTTCTCTGGTCCAAGTTCCTTTCATTTGGTATTTTTGGTTTCTGCTGTTTGAGAATAACTTTAATGCAGTGGAGTGCTTTTTACCTTTTCCAAGGCAGTGAATTTTTAGATGTCATTAGCCAAGTGTAGACCCGAATCTCTGCCACCTGGTCCTGGATACATTGGGTATTTCTTGATTCTGGTTCTACTTTGACTGGAGGACATAGGAATGATTTGTTATAGGAGGTGAATAAGGAAGAAACCTGAAGGGCAGATAGATTTTTGGGTAAGTTAAAAGTGTATTTGAAAGCAGAAAGTATAGGTGAAAGGGGCAGTGTGGGCAGATGGATGGAATAGAATTAGACTGTGTTTACAAAATGGCAAATGACTTGTATAGGAGTAAGATTGGATGGGGTAAGACTGGAGGGACTTTGAATGTCATTCTCAGGAGCTTGGATTTTATCGACGTGGGAAGAAGCCTTGATGTGTTTGGACAGGATTTGAAATGAATTGCATCCTTAAGATTACTCTGGCAGAAAGGTATGTGTTAACTTTGAAAAACAAGGCAAGGTTGAAAGTGGAAAAGTTAGTCTCTTAAGTGTTTTCAACAATGCAGAGAGAAGTTTGAACAGAAGTCAACATATCTTTGGGAAGACAACTGTAATTATACTCCAAATTAAATGTTTTTAGGACATCCAACTTTCATATGTGCATGAATCAGGAACCTCTTCTAGTTCTTACGTTAAGTTTCTGAAGCACAGCTTAGCTGTGAGCCCAAGTAGAGCCGTCAGTAACCAGTCCTGCAGTGCAGTTGGTAACAACAGCGATGATAGAGAGGAGCAATAAGGACTAAAGGCAGGAAGAATCAATTTAAGGAGTAAAGAAAGAGAGCTTGATTTATTAGGCAAAGGGCTGCAGAGCATAGGGTGGATTGGTATACAGCAAACTGAAAGGAGAAACAAAATTATTTTATAATAATATGTCCTTAAGAATCTTGGATTATTAGTGGAGCGCCTGGGTGGCTCAGTAGGTCAGACTTTGGCTTAGGTCATGATCTCATAGTTCGTGAGTTCAAGTCCCCCGTCCGGCTCTGTACTTCAGATTCTGTGTCTCTGTCTCTCTCTGCCCCTTCCCCACTTGCGCTCTGTCTCTCTCTCTCAAAATAAATAAACATTTAAAACAATTTTTTTAAAGAATCTTGGGTTATTAGTTTAAAAATATTGAAAAGTATGCAAAGATTTGACTGCATTTGTGTTGATCTAAAATCCTGGTTTCAGGGATAAACACCTAATATTAGGTTACTTACTTATAAAGTAATGAAAACCTTAAAATAAGTGCATCCTGTATCCAATTCCTGAATTAATCTTACTGAAATAACCAGATGAGTTTTTTAAAAAAGTTTTATTTATTTTGAGAGAGAGAGAGTGCAAATGGGGGAGGTGCAGAGAGAGAGAGAGTCCCAAGAGGTGCAGAGCCTGATGTGGGGCTTGAACTCAGGAACCGTGAGATGATGACCGGAGATCAAACTAAGTGTCGGACATTCAACTGACTGAGCAACCCAGGTGCCCCTCTGTCGGGGGCCGCCAAGTGTTCTGTCTACCTCCGGCAAGGATTATCACTCTCCGGAGAGTGAACCAGTAAACAAGATTTGCATCTAGAGGCTGGAGACTGCGATTTCCTGGTCAAAATAACTTTGGCGTCTGTCATGCTGGGCCAGACGTAGAGTGGCCAAGGTGCACAAAAGATCAAAACCGTATTTTGGATTATTCAGTGCTAACTCCCCCCTTCCCAGCATTGCTGAGGCAAGTCTGGGCGTTTCTTTTGATATTCATTTGACTCTGTTTACCTGGTAACTGACCTAGGTCAGCTGCTTTGTTTTCCCGCCTTGAAACCTTTATAAGAGACAGTTTTCTGAATAAAGCTCTCTCTTTTGCCTGATCGGAAACCGTGAGTTCTGTCTTTACTCTCTGCGTCTCCTTCTCCTGCCCCCTTTTTCTCTCCCTCCTTCAGGGAAAGAACCCGCGACGATTCTCCGCCCTGCCAGTCGGGCGGACGAAACAGGTACCACCGAATGCCGGGGACGAGTGCGCTGGACCCGGCCTCCAGGTTACGACACCCCTCAGATGCAGTTTTCAAAGATGTGTGCATGAGAATTTTTTCACATTATTCATAATAGTGAAAATAGACACAAGAAAATAATGAAATATATAAAGACATACTTAAGCTATGACAATTTATGTAGCCTTAAAAATGATATGACTATATGTTGACTTGGAAACACATTCTTGGGGTACCTGGGTGGCTCAGTCGGTTAAGCATCTGGCTTCGGCTCAGGTCATGATCTCACGGTTCGTGGGTTTGAGCCCCGCGTCAGGCTCTGTGCTGACAGCTAGCTCAGAGCCTGGAGCCTGTCTTCAGATTCTGTATCTCCCTCTCTCTCTGACTCTCACCTGCTCATGCTGTCTCTCTCTGTCTCTCAAAAATAAATAAAAACACTTAAAAAAATTTTAGGAAAGACATTCTTGGTATGGAGTGAAAGTTTTAAAGAAAGGGGGTATCCTGCTTTTGCACATATTTCCATTTTAGTGAGAATATATTTATTTAGTTTTATACATATATTTCTTTTCTAGATGTTTATACATAAAAACATATATATAATTACTATATATGTAAGCATATATACACATATAGTTCTTATGTATAAACATTACATGTATAATTACCATATACATATATACAATGTGTGTGTATGTGTGTGTATATGTAAAATATTCTTATATATCAAATCTGAAAGGCTACACAGCAAACACTAACAGTGGTTTTATCTAGGTGTTTGTTAGAGCGTCTTTATTTTCTTCCTTAAATATTTCTGCATTTTCTCAGAAATCTTTTTTTTTGTTTTGGCAACAAGAAAACAGAAATATATTTTAAAAGTTTATTTCTGTAAAAAGAAATGAGGGGATTTACTCTCCTGGAACTTCTTTGGCATAAAAATAAATGGTATTTACTCTCTTTCTAATATACATATATATAGTTGCATATACACAAATATTTATCAATTATAACTTATATATAGCATGTGTTTATATATAGTGTGTGTTTGGGTTCCAGTAGCTAATTATACACATCTATTTATAAAAAGGCTATCCATGCATAATTTGGGAAACCCAGAACATATATTTTTCTGATGTGGTTCAATTTCCTTTTGTAGGAAGATTGAGTGACTCTGCATAATAGTGTGTTTTTCCTTAGAAATTACAGTTGTTTCCAGGTGGGAAAAAATCACTGCCTTCGTTCTGGATCTTTCAACCTGAGCTCTGGAGGGAGGTTGCATAGCAACTACTTTGGTGTAAATGACTAGTGTTGATTCTCTGGGGGATGATATTGATTTATACAATAAAATGATGCATTCAGATCCATTGTTGGTTATAATAAGACAAAAGAGCTGCAGGAGCTGGAACCTTTAAGGATCCCTTTGAAAAAGCACTCAGTAAGATGAAGGGCACTTAGTTTGTCCCATTGGACAATTCGGGGCAGCTGTGAACGCTGAAATTCGAGGATGCAAATTCCTCGAGAAACACAGCCTTTCCCTTCTTTCCATCAACTTTTACTACTAGGTACACAGCATTGTCCTGGTCATTAGGGAATCAGTAATGATAATATGTAGTTTCTACCATCTGTGTGCTTATACTTCATTCTGTAGGGAAGAAAAACACAAAAATTAATAATGTCAATACTTGATGCTGGGTGATGGAAGTATGTGTGGAGGCTTTGTGGGACACACAGCAAGGGTATCTAACGCCACCTGGGAACTGTTGCATAATCATTTCTTGAGCAGTGACTATGCGCCTTGGTGTTGGGGATACAAGGATGAATGGCTTGGGGTGCCTGGGTGGCTCAGTTGGTTAAGCGTCCGGCTTCAGCTCTGGTCATGATCTCACGGTCCATGGGATTGAGCCCCGCCATCAGGCTCTGTGCTGACAGCTCAGAGTCTGGAGCCTGCTTCCGATTCTGTGTCTCCTCTCTCTCTCTGACCCTCCCCTGCTCACATTGTCTCTCTCTATCTCTCAAAGAAAAAAAAAAAAGATGAATGGCTCTTGACCATACAGATTTCACAGTATGACAGAAGAGACAGAAAAGAAGCAGTCTACTACAATGTGGTAAATGCTCAACGAGCATGAAGATTAAAGTATGAGAGGGCTCAGGTAGAGAGCAGTGAATGATTAATGCCTGTTTAATACTCTACTGTTTGCAGACCCTCAAAACATATATCACCTCCTTTGATGTTTATGAACTGGTTGAGTTTATCTCTCTATTATGGAGGAGGAAACTGAGGTTTGGGGATGTTGTGACTTGTCTATGGTCACTGTGTTAGTAACAAAGGACCATGGACTGGCTGGGTGGCTTAAACCACAGACATGTGTTTTCTCACAGTTCTGGAGACTAGAGGTCCCAGGCTAAAGTCTGGTAGGGTTAGCTCCTGGTGAGAGCTCTCTTCCTGACTCGTAGGTGCCAGTCCTCTCACTGTGTCCTCGCACGGCAGAACGAGAGAGAACGCGCGCGTGAGAGAGAAAGAATTTTCTACACCACACACTAGATTTCAGAGGCATTTTTTTCAATGTGATGAATCAGATTCTCTTTTTTTTTTAAACATTTTTAAAATGTTTATTCAGTTTTTGAGAGAGACAGACAGAGCGTGAGTGGGGGAGGGGCAGAGAGAGAAGGAGACACAGAATCCGAAGTAGGCTCCAGGCTTTGAGCTGTCAGCACAAAGCCTAACGCAGGACTCAAACTTGTGAAGCATGAGACCATGACCTGGCTGAAGCCAGATGCTATACTGACTGAGCCACCCAGGTGCCCTTCAGTGACTCTCTTATAACATGAAGACATAAGGAGTGCTGACATTTTGGGTCTCTGGTTATGCTCCCTTCTCCAGCTTGTCTTTAGGACTTACTGAGATGTGGCCCTTTCTACAGTCCATCAATACTTGTTTGGGGTTTGTCACTTAGAACTTCCAATTTTAAAGGAGGGTTTAGGGGTGGGACTGGAGGTGGCTTGTGAGGACTGGGACTGGGATGGTGGAGAGAGATCAGGACCCTAAGGCTAGTTCCGTTTTAGGTTCCCATTGCCCAGCCCATGATGAGACCTCAGTCTGCTCCAGAACCTCTTGGAGGAGTAGGGTGGTAGAGGTAGGTCAAGGGCAGCCATGAGGACTGCAGGGCTGGGGAGAGGGCATTTTGCTGATAATAGTAGTGCTGCTCCGTATTGCAGGTCCCATTCTCTTACTTTCTTTTCTAGAAGAGCAAGATACTCATTCTTGTTTGTGTGGGGGCTGATATTCCTCCCTTTTGCCCTTCTCCAGCCTTATGATATTTAATCTCAACTTCAGATTATCAGGGACACATTTAAATAATGTTAGTGCTCAGGCCCTATCTTCAGACATTCTGATTTAACTGGAGTATGACTTAGGGCTTCCATTTTTTGAAAGCTTCTCAAATGGTTTTAACATGTGGCCAAGGATGGAAATCCAACACATTCCTTCTGCTCTGTTCTTGAAGGTGTGGGGCGTATGCCGTGACTCTCAAGTTTCTGACAGCCTGGTTTATTTTGATCCTCCCAAGACCTGCAGAGGTAAGACAGGTATCAGGACCTTAAAGATGGAAACCTGGGATTACATTTGACCTGTGAGCTGGGAGGCTTCAGTTCGCCAGTAGGAGGCACAGGTAGAAAGAAAAGCCAACCTTATTCTAAGAAAATCAGCAAGGAGTGATTTTAAGTTCCCTTGCTCGTTTGAGCAGACATGTTTCATTCACGTACTCATTGAACAAATGTTTGCTGAACATCCACTGTGCACCAGGGGCTGCACAAGGTACTGGGTTAAGAGAAAGCCATTGGCATGTGGCAGGGCTGGTGACGGGGGCACAGGCAGAGGACTACACCTTCTGAGGGTCCAGCTTTGGGCAGAGGTTCTTTGGAGAGGTGTGCATATCAGAGCTTTGAAGAACAGGGCACTATTTTCTTTGTCTACATGACCCATATACAGAAGGAATGAAATTAATTTGTTTTTCCATTTAAAATTAAGCCTAGCCAGAATCTGTAATCCAGTTGGGATGAAGGTTTACAAACTGTAGAAAAGGGTAGATTTCAACCCTGGCTTGGTGACCAGGAAGAGACAACACAGCCTTAGACTCATGTATTCTGCTCTGGCAACACTGAGCTCTCTGACACCCACAGACGTCCATCCATCTCTGCGTGGAGACATTCCACCACACAGAGCCCGTTGATAACTCGCATTCTGAGGATTTTTCAAATAGCATTACTAGCATTTTCCCTTGTTTTGTTTTCATTCAAGTGGGTTTTGATTTAAGATGTTGAGGTCATAAGTTTTATCCTTAGGCTTGATTTAAAACCTGGCCATGACAGAGAGTAAACAGTGGTCTCATTTTCTTGTAACAATAGTTCATGACATTGTGGTAAGAAACTAAACTTGGCAGTCAAACGTAACAAATATACAGTCTTTAGAGCCAAACAGACCCAAATATGAATCCTGATTCTGTCATTTATATCATCAGGATGTAGGACAAGTTACTCAACCATTTTGAGCCTCTGTGTCTTCATCTTTAAAATGGGGAGAGCAATGTGATAAAGTATATACGTGTCATAAACAGTGCTTAATATGGAATTGGCTTTTGATAGGTATTCTTTTCTATTTTTGTCATGACATGATATTTCCATCCATAGTGTCAGGGCCCAGGCTCAAAGAAGTGTAGAGCACACAAAAGACCTTGGCTGATGGGGCACCTGCGTGGCTTACTCAATTAAGTGCCCGACTTCAGCTCAGGTCATGACTTCACGGTTCGGGAGTTCGAGCCTCGCGTCAGGCTCTGTGTTGACAGCTCAGAGCCTGGAGCCTGCCTTGGATACTGTCTCCCTCTCTCTCTGCCCCTCCCTCTGCTTGTTCTCTCTCTCTCTCTCTCTCAAATATAAATAAACATTAAAAAAATTTAAAAAAGATCTTGGTTGAAATTCCACCTTGGAAGAAGAGACCACATAGTTTCTACCATGAATTACAAATACCTATGGAAGACAAACAGCATGTTTCTTATGTGTGTAAATTACATTTGATTTTGTGTATTTGTGAATAGTTGAATAGTAGGCAGACATATGGCAAGGGAAACACTAATACCTCTCAACAGAGCCTTACCTCTGTGCCAGGCACTTTAAATTTGTTATTTTATCCCCACAACTCTCAAAGAGAGGTGTCATTATCTCATTTATAAATAAGGAAACTAAAGAATAGACAGGGTTCATTGTCTTTCCCAAGGACCCACAACCAGGGTCAGAGTTGGGATTCCAAGCCGAGGGTGTCAATAAATCATTGAAAATGGCAGCTGTTATATCAAGATTATTATTTCTTGACTAAACTCAATCATGAGGGTAACATTCCACTACCAATATGCTGGAAGTTGCTGAACGAATGATTTAGTAGAATTAGTTTCTGCAAGTCAGGAGTGCTTAGCTATCCAAGAGGATTATTTCCTGACTGGTGGCTTAAGCTCAGTAAATGGGGCGATATCCGCTAAAGAACCCAGGGTTCATTGGGACAATGACATCCGTAACGCAATGATTGATTATACACCAATAATTTTAATGTTTGTTTTATGGGTCATTGAGTGGATTAACAATTGTTGCCTTAATTATTTTGCCTTGGATGGACATTTTGGTTTAGTATAATTTTTTCATATCATCAGTGGGCTCTTTTGAATACTTTCCTGAATACTTACTTATTTGGGTTTCTTGAACAGTTTTTGCAAGTTTGTCTTTTGGGTGACATGAAAAGTGTTTTGACAGTTATGTTCTAATGGCACTTAAAGTCCTTATGATTATAGTAAGGCTGGAATTCATCCAGTGAAGCAACCACAGAATATGTACTTCGTAATGATAAAAAGTTTTAATAATTTGTCTGTAGTCAGCCTAATGATTTCAATTGATCTTTAATATACACAAGCTTCATTCTTAATAAGAGCAGGAAGCTTCGATTCCTTTCAGGTTTCCCTTCATATTTATCCTCAATAATATAATCTCTGTTTGAGTATCAGTCTGTAGTCAGTATGTTTTCCCCATTTATATGCATTTATCCAGGTCAAAATGTGGTTAAAGCGATGACATACAAAGGAAATTCAGGACTCTTGACCCTGAGCCAGAGGCCTGAATAAACATTCCTGTGTCTGAGAGTTTGGGGTTGGAGAAGGTCTTTGGACCTGTCCCCTCAAAATGTCAGGAGCCTATTGCATTTCCAAAAGAGGAGGGTGCCTAGAAATATAGCCTTTGGTGATAAAAAAAATTACACCGTTATTATTACATGGATATTTAAGATCATCTTGCTTTTAGAGAATTAGGCAGATGAGAATAAAAAGTTGTTGGTGTTGATGAAGAAGAGTGGTTGGCCGGAAAGGTCTTACTAATAGTCCTTTACGAGACAAACAGACAGAACCCAAATCACGGTATTGGGGCAAAACCACAACAGCACAAAATTCATAGGGCTCTATAAAAACAAAACCCCAACAAGACTCCAGCCCTCCTGACTTACGTAATTCCAGAAAAGACCCGGTAAGGGGATTAACTGACTGCATAAGGTGTCCGTGGCCAAGAGGAACTGACAGGGTCAAACCTCCAGGAGTCCTCACATTTCTGGTTTCCCAGTAGATTTTATCTTCTGTTGCAAGCAGTAGGATCTGGCAAGAAGGACACAAAAGCCTCTGTGATTCAGCTTTCAGAAGAGTTGGAGGAAAAGCAAGGCTGTGCCTCTCGGTTAAGCCTCTGTGCTGTAGACCACAGTGTGAGAATTTGGAAGGAGGAGGAATGGAGGAGGCCGCATCAGAAATCTTGGCCTGGGATCCATTTTAGGGAGTTTTGCATAAAAGTATTTACTTCTGGAAGATAGTATTAGCTTACTTATTTCCCATGGAAACTGGAAAATAAACGCCTACTTAAAAATAAACACATATACACACATACACAAACTTAATTTCTACTTGTACTCTTTCTTGGACTAGTGAGTGAGAAAGGTGTGTGTGTGTGTGTGTGTGTGTGTGTGTATGTGTGTGTGCGCGCGGGCTTCTTTGTGGCTACATTTTTGGTTTGCTTCAACTTACTTCATGCCGCTGCCAAGCAGACATGACTGGATGGAGTCTGATCGGGCATCCTGCCCACTCTCGGCCGTGGTGGGATGCACACTGACCAGTGG
The DNA here is from genome assembly GCF_006229205.1 of Suricata suricatta. Lineage (NCBI taxonomy): Eukaryota > Metazoa > Chordata > Mammalia > Carnivora > Herpestidae > Suricata > Suricata suricatta. The sequence goes on along the minus strand of NC_043703.1, from coordinate 135,865,248 downwards.
GTAGGCTTCCCTGACGTTCGGCACATCTGTCAACATTCTGACGAAGCGAGATTGATGTGTTTTGAGGTGGAATTATCTTTCAAAGTCTGTTTGGGCTAGCTCCTGACCGAGTGCCATGTCTTACATAATAATGTATATCACGAGAATCCGCTGAGAAAGAAACAACTAGCCCATGTTTCTGAAGCACCCTTCAGCTTAGGGCAATCACGATCGCCCGTATACTTCTGGCCAGATTCCTTTTTCCAGTAGCCTCAGAGGGAGTCCAGGGTGCAGAAAAGAGGAGCGTATTGTGCTTGTGGGGTTAGCCGTTTATCTGTCACCACTGCTGTGAAGGAGCCAGGCTGTCTCACTGGTGATTAACTCAATGCCACTCTTCTAGGGTCAAGGGAATCACTTAATGCGTGTGGTTAGTCAGCCTCTGAAGTAAGAGAAGGGGTGCTGATCGCTACATAGGAGTAGTGAGCCCCCCAAAGGGGAATGGCTCTGGGCTTGTTAAAAAGAATGATGGTATATTACAGCTTCTCCTTCCTTTGACTTTTTAAATATATTTTAAAGAATATTAATTTATTTTTTTGATAGAGCAAGCAGGGGGGGGGGGCAGAGAGAGAGGGAGACAGAGGATCCGAAGCAGGCTCTGTGCTGACAGCAGTGAGCCAGATACGTGGCTCCGACTCCCAAACCATGAGATGGTGACCTGAGCCAAGGTCAGGCCTCAGGAAGTCGGACTGCTGATGTGATAGCTCAGCGCTGTAATGCTAGTGCTCCAATGAGGCAGGCGGACATTACCTCACCCTTTCAGACTAAGCTTTGGAAGTCATGACAGTGTCCCATCTGCTACATTTCTGTTGGTTCCAAGTAGGTCACAAGAGAACTCAGAAATAAGGGGAGGGAACACAGACTCCACTTTTTGATGGGGGAATATCTAGGTCATCTAGTATAGTGTTGGGACGCTGCCACGCTTGGAAGATATAATTTGTCATAGGTACAGCCCCTGCTCAGGACAAAAGGATCACAAAGGGACAGTCCAGCTGGCAGGAGGCCATTCAGGAAACTTTAGGATCTCAAAATTTTGTAAACCAGTGAATGGTAAAATATCCACTGGTCATTCTGTGACACCTAATTTTTTTATGTTTAGAGTAAGTTTTATTGAGGTATAATTTACATTCAATAACATACAGATATTGTAAGTGTACAGTTCAATCAATTTTGATAACTGTATATAACTGGGTGACAACCACTCTTGTCAAGAAATAGAATATTTCTAAAGCCCCCCAAAATTACTCGTTCTTTTGTAGTAAATCCTTGCCATCCTTGGTTCCAGGCAACCATTGATCTGGTTTTCTGTTACTGTTGATTAGTTTTGCCTGTTCTAGATTTTCATGGAATTGTTTTTAAAATTCTTTTTCATGTTTATTTATTTTGAGAGACAGAGATAGAGCATGAGCAGGAGAGGGCCAAACAAAGAGAGAAAGAGAGAATCCCAAGTAGGCTCTGCACTGTCAGCACAGAGGCCGATGTGGGGCTCAAACCCATGAACAGTGAGATCATGATCTGAGGTGAAATCAAGAGTCAGACGCTTAATCAACTGAGCCACCCAGGCACTGGGAATCTTTTGAGATTCACTGATTTTGTTGTATGGATTAACATAATTGCTGCCTCTTACTCCACTGTATGAATACACTACAATTTGTTTATGCAGTTTCCAGCTGATAGACATTTGGGTTATTTACAGTTTTGGACTATTATGAATAAAGCTGTTATGAACATTCATGAACAAATTTTTGAGTGGGCAGATACTTTTATTTCTCTTAGGTAAATACATAGGAGTGGAATTGCTGGGTCACATGGGAAGTTTATATGTTGAACTTTATAAAGGCTGCCATTCTCTTTTCCAAAGTGGTTGTTCTCTTCTCTCCAACAATTTATGAGAGTCCCAATGGCTCAGAGTCTCACCAAACTTGATGCTGTCCATCTTTAATTTTAGGTAATTCAATGGTGTGCAGAGGTTTAAAAATTCATTTTCCTGGGGCACCTGGGTGGCTCAGTCAGCTGAACATCTGATTCAGGCTTAGGTCATGATCTCATGGTTTGTGAGTTCTAGTCCCTCTTCAGGTTCTGGGCTGACAGCTCAGAGCCTAGAGGCTACTTCAGACTCTCTCTCTCTCTCTCTCTCTCTCTCTCTCTCTCTCACTTCTCTCTCTCTCTCTCTCTCTGCCTCTCCCCTGCTCACACTTGGTCTCTCTCAAAAATAAACATTAAAAAAATTTAAATATGTGCTTTCCTGATGATCAAAGATGTTGAACATCATTTCATGCATTTAGTGGACATTTGTTTATCTTCTTTTGTGAGCTGTCTGTTCAGATCTTCTGGCCATTAAAAAAAATCATTTTGGTGTCCTTCCTGTCTAATTGTGGTAGTTTTGAAAATATTCTTGATACAAGATCTTCAGGAACTATGTGTACTGTGAATGTTTTCTTTAAGTCTATAGATTGTCTTTTTATTCTTTCTTTAATGTTTATTTATTTAGTGGCAGCTGGGTGGGTCAATTGGGTTGAGCATCTGACTCTTGGTTTTGGCTGGGGTTATGATCTCAAGGTTTTGTGGGTTTGAGCCCCACATTGGGCTCTGTGCTGACAGCATGGAGCCTGCTTGGGATTCTCTCTCCCTCTCTCTCTCTCTGCCCCTCCCCAGCTTGCACTATCTCTGTCTTTCTCAAATAAATAAATGAATAAAACTTAACAACATATTTAAATGTTTATTTATTAATTTTGAGAAGGAGAGAGAGAGTGGGAGAGAGGGTGAGTGTGGGGGTAGGGCAGAGAGACAGGGAGAGAGAGAGAGAATCCCAAGCAGGCTCTGCACTGTCAGTGTGAGCTTAACTCAGGGCTTGATGTCATGAAATTGTGAGATCATGCCCTGAGCCAAGATCAAGAGTAGAACGCTTAACTGACTGAGCCACCCAAGATGTCCCATCTTTTTATTCTTGAATGGTATTCTTGGACTAGAAGTCTTTAATTTTGACAAAGTTTAATTTATAATTTTTTCTTTTTTTGTGCTTTTTATCTGCTGTATCTAAAAAATTTTTTACCTAGCCCATAGTCACAAAGACTTTTTCTATATGTCTTTTTCTGTAAGTTTTGTATTTTAGCTTCTAGGGGCGCCTGGGTTAAGCATCCAACTTCAGCTCAGGTCATGATCTCATGGTTCGTGGGTTTGAGCCCCACGTTGGGCTCTGTGCTGACAGCTAGCTCAGAGCCTGGAGCCTGCTTCAGATTCTGTGCCTCCCTCTCTCTCTGACCCTCCCCTGTTCATGCTATCTCTCTCTCTCTCAAAAATAAATTTTAAAAAACAAAAAACAAATATATATATATATATATTTCTATGATCAGTTTTGAGTTAATTTTTTGTGTACATATGTTATCATTTTCCCTCAGCCTGAAGAATTTCTTTTTATATTGGTGTAGGTCTGCTGTTCTTAAATTCTCTCAGTCTTAAAATTGCTTCCTTTTGCTTTTATTTTTTGAATAATATTTTTGATAGATGTAGAATTATAGATTTACTTTTTTCTTCCTTTCAGAACTTTAAAGAATGCCATTCAACTGTTTTTATTTTAAATATAGTTTATTACCAGGTTGGTTTCCATGTAACACCCAGTGCTCTTCCCCACAAGTGCCCCCCTCCATGACCGTCACCCTCCTTCCCCTTCCCCCCTCCCTCTTCAGCCCTCAGTTTGTTCTCAGCATTCAAAAGTCATTCAACCGTCTTTTGACTTACTTCATTTCTTTTTTAAAAAATTTTTTTAACGCTTATTTATTATTGAGAAACAGAGACAGACAGAGCATGAGCATGGGACGGGCAGAGAGACAGAGAGACACAGAATCTGAAGCAGGCTCCAGGTTCTGAGTTGGCAGCACAGAGCCCAGCACAGGGCTCAAACTCACAAACTGTCAAACGTGACCTGAGCCGAAGTCAGATGCTTAACCGACTGAGCCACCCAGGTGTCCCTGACTTACTTTTATTATGATATGAAGTCAGTGATTTTCTTATCTTCATCTTTCTGTATTAAATATGTCTTTTTTCCCTTGTCAACTTTTAGTGTTTTCTATTTCCAATTTTCATCAATTGTTATATGAGGTACCTTAATATATTTTTCTTTGTGTTTATACTGTGTGAGCTGTGTTGATATTCTTGGAAGCAGAAATTTATATTTTCCACTAAAGTTTGAAAAATTTTGACCATTATCTCATATAGTTTCTATTTGTATGTCTTCACATTCACTGATCTTTTCTAGTATATAAACGGCTGTTAATCACACTTAGTAAAATTTGCATTTCACCTCATGTATTTCCCAGCTCTAGAAGTCCCATTTGGTCCCCTTTTACATCTTCAATTTCTCTACTTCTTTTGTTTATATTTTTCTTTAAATCTTTGAACATATGTAAATATCACTTTAAAATACCTCTGCAATGTCAAACATATGTAAACATCACTTTAAAAAAATCTTTGTGAAATTGGTCATCTTTGTAATTTCTGTGTATATTTCTATTAAATTGGTTTTTTTTTTCTGGTTCCAGGTCTCATTTTCTTGCTTCTTACCAGGGCTAGTTATTTTTGATAAGATATTAGACATTGTGAATATCACATTGTTAAATGGATTTCGGTGTCTCCTTTTAGAGATCACTAAATTTTATTTTGGCAGACAATTAAGTTACATACACATCAGCTTGATCGCTTTTAGGTCTGTGTTTAGTGCAGGTCTGCAGTGGCCTCACTCAAGTATAGTTTAGCCCTACTGCCTCCGGAGTCTCTTCTAAATGCTCTGCTTGTTCAATGAGATTTCTCCACCACAACTGGTTAGAACTTGGATGACTCCCAGCCTGTATGAGTTCTGGGAATTGTTCAGTTTACAGCTCCTTGTTCGTTGTTCTTTCACTCAGAGTTATTCTTCGCCTGGTTTGGTGGTGTCTTACCACACATACGCAGAACTAAATATTCTGCCAAAGACTCCAAGGGCCACCTATGCAGATTTCTGGAGCTCTTTCTCTGTGTAACCCTCTCCTCTCCGGTGCTGCGCCTTGCAAATTTAAGACGCCTGTGTTCTCCAAACTCTGATATGATTTCTTCAGTTCAGCGAGGTGCTGCAATTTACTTGGGTTCTCCTTTCAGACATTCTAGTCTCCAGATAGAAAGCTGGGGCATTTTTAGTGCTAATCTTATTTACTTCCTTTCTTTCAGGGATCAAGTCTGGTGCAGTCCGCAGTTCATGTTTGAAAAGAGTTATATTATATATTTTGTCCCTTAGAAAAGGTAGTTTACTATGGAAGGTAAGTGTGGTTCCAGCTACTATATTATATAGTGGAAGAAGAAATTATAAAATTGGATGGTAAGGCAAAATGGAATAATCCCTTTTTTTCCGTGACTTTTTGTAGGCATACATGACTTTATCTGAAGACTGATTAGGTGAAAAAAAAAACCCTCTTAACTCAATTTTTAGAAAATAAAAATTTCCAAAAGGAGAACTAGACTCTGAGAGGTGAATTAATTTAATGTATCTTTTGCCTACTGGACAGGCGTCCAAAATCATTTAGTAGGAAATAGCATCATTTTCTCAGTCACTCTGTTCTTGTCTATAGAACATAGATTCTAAAGAGCTGGAAGAGAGGCACATGCAATCAGAAGGGCCTGGGCTTCTCTGGACATCCAGTTACAGCGCACAAAAGCACACTGCATACCTTTTCAGAGAGCCACTAGTGTGGTAGACGAAAAGGGTCTCTCATTGCTCTCTTGGCTAGCATTGTGGTTTTATGTTCCCAGAGTTTGGAAGCTGTGACTTAGGAAAAGCCGTGGTACCTGGCTGACAAACCAACTGACATAAATGTGCTAACCATATGCTGGCAGGTGGCCTGGTCTGCTAGCTGGCTTCTGAGAAATGATAAACACAGAGGCCTCCCAGACAGATCACCACTATCTCCAGCCTCTGAATGTACTGGAATCAGAATCTGGAGCAAGTTCATTGCTCTCTATTTGTACTGGAAATGTACCAAAGAAACTGCCCCAAGCTCTTTCTGTGTCTAATACCCATTACACACTGCAGCATTGTTTGTCAGGCTGCTGGGTTCCTTATCTGGCTGGGGCTTGGAAGTTAAATATGCATACATGCATTATCTACCTATCTATCTGAATATATTTGTTATATAGGTATATAGATTATCTTTATAGTTTATATAATGTTTTAATATATAGATGAAGCCACTGGAACATGATTTCTCAATATTCTGTAATAAATGGATAATACTAATTTCAACTGCGAAGGGTAAAAGGATACAATGAATGAATTCATACAAATAACTTAGTACCTAATATATAGCTCAATTTGTTTTTACTACTGTTATTATATATTATAGATGCAAACTAAGACTTCTTGGTTACCCTAAGACTCTCTTTGAGACATTTATCTGTAAACATGTTTTTAGCATATATTTTAGGAAACATATTTTGAAGGTTGAGATAGCGGATCTACTTGAGCATTCGGATCTATCTGCCAACACCAAGAAGAGACCTGAGTGTGGTCATTTATAAGAATTGAGTGGAAACGCAGGCTTTTCACTGTGTAGGTGTAGTTCTCCTGCCTGAAACTCACATTCATATGTGTACACAGAATTGTAAACTACTGGGTGGGAAAGAGATAAAAATGGAAAGGCCTCATAGAAGATACTAGATCTATTTTAAACAGAACAAACTGAAGAGCATACCACTATCTGTGATGATCATTTGCCTATTGAGTCTGAGCCCCAAACCCAGAATTCTATACTGGGCTCTGTGCTGCCGCAGTTGGAGCGCTGCCTAATAGTCACTGGCCGGTGGGCTTCCTATTGGGTTCTGTTAATATCTATCACTAGAGGGGAACTGGAAGGTACGAGTTGGAGAATAAAGACTTTCTTATTTCTATTTGGTCATGTTAGTGTTGCCTTGACTTTGGAAACAAGCATGTCTTACTTGCTCAGAGACATCAGCAGCAGCCAGTGTTTCCCTTTGGTCAGTGCCAAGGACTCCTCTGATTTTTGAGATTCTATTAGAAGCTAGGACATACTACTTTCTCAGAGGACTAAACCCCAGCTTAATAGGTATCCCTTTTCTGAGTTTCCAAGTTATGAGAATTCCAACCCTTCCTTTTTCTTCACCTAGTCCTAAATCTTATAGATTCTTCCTGTAGTTATCACCTCTAGGTTCTAAGTTCTTGCTTTTATTCTTTCACTTCTCCAACTGTGAAATCAGTTCTGCATATTAAACCCTCTCTGTTTAATTTCTTGTGTTACTCTTCCTCCTTCCCTCCCTCTCTCTTTTCCTGTCTTCCTCTTTCATTCGTTTTCTTTCTTTCTTTCTTTCCTGCTTGCTTGCTTTCCTTCCTCCCTTCCTTCCTTCCTTCCTTCCTTCCTTCCTTCCTTCCTTCCTTCCTTCTTTCCCTCCATGGATAGACTGTTTCTAATAGGAATAGTCCTATTAAAATATGTATGTTGGTATTCTTGGCTTGGTTTGGTTATGACTTTGGTCTTGAATGTAGCATTGACTTGTTTTCCAAAGGAAACTGAGATACTCTTAATTCAGGGGCATGCTTTCCACAATCATTAAATTATCAATGATGGTCACTTGGGATAAAGTTCCTGTTAAAGTAAGCTCCTTGGGAAAGTGATTGTTACATCATAGTGATAATGCCTACAGGGACTGTGGCATGAGATGGTTTTTTCAGTCTGCCCTGGGGGAATGACAAGAAGAAAGTGACAAACTCAGGGCTTAAAAATTCAGCCTGAGTCTCAGTCAGAGAACCAGAGAATTTCTATGGCTGTCTAGTAAAAGACCATTATATTTATTAGTTGTGGAACAAATGTTATTGAAAACTAAATCCTAAATTTAATTGTGTGGATTGCCGAATTACAACATCAATTAAAATCACAGACTCACCAAATTTCTTAAATGAAAGTTAGGGACGTGGTTGGGAAGGAGCGAGGCTTTGAGATTTGGAATGAGGGTACTCTAGGTGGACTCAGAAAAAGCTGAAGATTTTGAATGCTTCCCAGGTGTCCCTGAATCTTCCCTGCTAGAGAATGAACTTCTCTCCATGAGGTTTGATCTCTGTCTCCTTTGCTTGAAACTCTGTTTCAGATCACCTTGCCCTGTGGGGTTGTGAGAGACAACCCAGTCAAGGCCCCCTTCTCATTGCCTCTAGACTTGCAGCTAGAGTCAGAGCCCATCAGGTACAGAAGTGCAAGTGTGAATCTGGCCTGTGAAGATATAGCATATTCTCCGGAGTACATGATCTAGTTCATTGAAGCTGAGGAGTATGGCATATGTGTGGGAATCCGTTCTCAGTGTATTAAACCAGCGAGAACAGAATATAATAGGAGGTCAGGCTGAATTGATTGAAATGGGTGAATTTACCAGAGATTATGGATTTAGTGTATTAACTAACTAGACAGTATGCTTAATTGGTTGGCTGAAACTTGGACTAAATGGTGGCTTACGTTCTACGAGGCTGAGCTGTCAGAACTTCCGCGGCATAATATAGATCAGGAGTCAACAAATGATGGTCTATAGGTCACATCTGCAAGCTAAGAATGGGTTTTACATTTTGAAGAATTATAAATAGAAGAAGAAGTGTTGTAAATAGAAGAAGGGTTATAAATAGAGGGCAGGAGGAGGAAGAGGAAGGAGGAAAGGGAAACAGGAGAGAGACCATACATGGTCTGAAAGACTTAAACCATGTGCTATCTAGACTTTTACAGAGAAAGTTGAGGACAATTGATATAGAGAAAGGAATCAAAGGTTTTAGGTTCAGGGAATAATGACATAGCTTTATCATGTGCAAACTCATTTCTACTTCATCCAGCTGATCCACAAGCATCTACCATGATGATATATGTGGGCTCAGGCCAAACATAACTGGGAGAAGTTGATTCCCTTTATTCCTCAGTGTTTGTATTGAAGGGAGAAGAATGACTTCCAAAGACTCCTCCTGGCCCGTACACCTTCTTGCTGGTAACCCTTGGAGAATGGGAGACACAGGATGTTAAAAACCAGTGAGCCTTTAGAGAAGAACTGGCTATCTGTTGGGTCTTTTCTTCCTTTAGTAGACATGGCTTCCAAAAAGGCCAAGGGAAGAGAAGATTCAGATATTCCTGGGAACCCATCCTTCAAAACGTCTTGCACAGACTTAACTAAAGTTTCCTAACATAAAAGCGTTCTTTATCCTTCCTCCTTAATCAATGGTGGGCAGATAAAGTGATTGCTGATTGGTGACTGGTTTCCAAGGTTACCACAAATTCTTTCTGAAAGAAACTCTGCTTGTTTTCTAGCTTACCTTTTCCAACTCACATACTTTTTAAAAGCAATGTTTGTATTTCCTGCCACTCCAGTATCAGTGAGAGAATTTATTTTATAATGTGTATGAACTGGCAGCTTCTTGGAAAAAAAAGCATATTGTCAGAATGAAGTCATCTGTTTGGTGAGCAAAACCTCAAGTATCATTCAAGGGGCGGGAACCTGGTGCCCTCTGTGTGCTCAGCCCTTTGGCATATAGAGCCATTGTCAAAATCTGTTTCCAAAGCAACTGAATTCTTTTTCGAAATTACTTGGCAGTTCCTGGCCCTAGCGATCTGGAGTAACTCTTTTCAAGGGCTTTATGTTAAGGCAGCTGGTCCCTAATGGAAACCAACTTCACTGCCAGCTAAAGAATTTAGCAATCCACTAAAGTGGGCTCACCTAATAAATTTTTATAGTCTCCAGACTAAGGTGAGCATTTGGGGGCTGGGCTCTACTTGATGTCCTTATCATCTCAAAACCACGGAAAAAGTCAAAAACATCAAAATCTGGCCTTTGGTTATTTTCAGAATATTATTGTATCTGGATATATAATGCTGAGAAGGTAGCTTTTGAGGGTATTCCTCCCATGCATTTATCCAAATTGAATGTGGAATAAATAGCAATTCATTACACACTCTGTTTTCTGACTGTGGCACATTGGGGTCTAGGGAAAGAAAACTAGGCCCTCTCTTGACTTTTGAAGTCTTTACTTTTTGAAAAAGTCTTTTTTAAAAAAACACAATAAAAGCTTAATTTAAAAACGGATGTCTAGGCGGAATTGCTGGGTCAAAACTAACAAAAGTGGAATTTAATATAAGTGTAAAAATCCTGTGATTAGGTTAAAAAATCAGTTTCCTAAATAACTACCAGGTGGAGAAGTTCTCTGTTTTACAGTCATAGGGAATCTTTTTCTATTAAAGAAAACCGACTTGTATCACTTCTTCTACCAACCCTCCTCTCTCCCCTGCAGAAAAGCCTCTGTTGAGCCATGTGCAAACAAAGAATAATTTAAATCTCATTTTAAAAAAAAGATTAAACAGAATCCTTTGTTGTTGAATGGCATCCATTAATTAAGACCAAGAGTAAGAGCATTTTAACCATACAGCTGAACTAACAAAATTTGATATTTAGGCTATTAAAACCAAAAATCCAGGTCAGTCACTGAAAATAAAATTGGACACATACAGAAAGTAAAAAACAACCAAGAAAATGCCAGTGGCTACCCTGAGAAAAGGAGAAGTCACTGAGGTCCTTTGGACAATCTTCCATGAACCAAGTTGGAAGTTGGATAAACTTAGGTCTCCTGATTAAACCCAGGCTGGTTTTGGCATTTGTGGGGCATGAAAGAGGGAAATGGGCTCCATTATTTTCCATGACAATGGCAACAGCCAGTCAAAGGTAAGACCCATAGGAAAGGCCATGCATGGTGGATCTGGAATGGGCTTCGGTGTGCTATGGTACATTATGGCTTCAAAGCACCTTCACCTTCATTCTCTCTCTTGCTCCTCCTGTTTTACAGATGTGGTCATTGAAGGGCTGAGAGAAGAAATTGCTTCAAGTTCCCACAGCCAGGGAGCAGCAGGATGGGGGTTGCCCTCCCAGAGCCCTGCTTTTTCATGGTCATTGCCTCCCCTAGAAGATTGCATCCTTCACGAGATTATTATTTTATCTGGGAAATGTTAGCCTCAACATTAACATTTTACTCGCCACCATGCTATTTTGAATTAAATTTGGCTAATGATACGAAAAGGAGTTCAGTGGTGCTTTGGGGTTGCTGAGGCATTGTCGCCCCTTGCTGAACCCATGGAGCCTGGGATACTCTTTCTAGAAAGCAACAAGACCCACAGAAGCTATCACTTCTCAGTAACAGCTAAATCAGTGGCAAAAGGCTCTGGTCTTTCCAGACAGCAGACATTCTGGTGGGAACTGAACTGGAGGTGGTGGTGGTGGGGGGAAACCTCTGCCTTTTTAACTCCTCTTTCTTTTTTCATATTTGCCCCTCTTTCCCTGTTATTGCTCCCAAGTGTGGCGAATCCAGAATATTCTCTCTTCTTTGTATACCTGGTGGCACTGGCTTGTTAAAGAGCACTCATACTCCAACTTTTGAGATGGGGTTCTCAGCCATGTAACCTCACCTCACTGGTCTTGATACGGCTTCCCATGATGTCATCTCTGGCCCCGTTGGGGTGAATCTCAGCCTGTCAAACCAGTCCTGCCTGCCGGGTCACGGTCTCCTTTACTCAAGTACTCACTTCAACACTGAGCTTTGCGCCCACCTCTCCCCCACTTTCGCCATATGCCATTCCATATCTCTGTGCTGCAGAAACCTAACTGCAAGATGGAAATATCATGGATTCAGTTTGCTCAATCATCCGAGACTAAAAAGTATTTATTAAGTGCCTCGTTGAGCAAAGCAATGCATAAAAGGGGCTGGATTAATGATGGGAAAATAGTAATAATCTTTCATGTTTTATGACAGTTAATGCCGTCAGACCCACTATCTCTGTCTCTGTTAACACATCCACGTCAGCTATTTCTGTCTCACACATTTGTCTCAGGAGATGTGTGAGACTTGGCAGACCCAGAATACTGCTTGCAAGAGAGACCCTGAAGTCTTGTGGGCAAAGGAACTACATAGAGGACCTCAAGGGCAATTTAAAGCCTTTTGACATTTTCTTTGCCTCTGATTTTGAGTTAAAACACCACCTTAGGGAAGGAAATGGGGTTTGGAGAGCAAAAGCAATAGTTGAACTCTTCCCCCTAAATTTAGGACCATGAGAGAGCAACTTGGAGGGAGAGGAACAAGCATGGTGTTATTTAAGGCATTGTTTAATGTTCCAGGGTCCAACCTGTGTCAATAGCCCAAGAGTCAAATAGTTAGGTTCATGCTAAACTCAAAAAAGGTTTCACTCACTACAGCTCTTTAGTGAGATGTTAATAAAGGTGACACAACAAAGAGACATCCGGGGTCAAAAGAAATTAGGAACCGAGATATCCTTAACACACATTAGTATCATGAAAGCTCTGAGAAGTCCTGCAAAGAAAACATTTTAAACCTTGTTTGAACCTGGGTTTCCCAAACATATTGGATCTTGGGACCATTTTGGGGAAGACACCTGTGAACGTTTGTGTACCTCTAGTAGAGATCTCTCAAACTCATCTTGAGAAGTGCTGAATTTGACTAAGTTTTGCAGCAAAGGGAGATGTAATAAAGGAACAGAGAGTCTTAGAGGGATGAGGAAGAAACAGGACAGGGCCTGTGAGGAGAGGCAGAAGGACCGGAGTGGATGAGGTGTTCGTGGCCTTGATGCTGTCAGCCATGGGGAGGTGCTCAGTGTCCTTGTCTCCCTGTATTCTTTTGGGAAGGGTGGATCATTTTTTTCCTCCTGTCAAAGCACCCTCGGTTTAGGAGAATGTCAGAAGGTTCTAGGATTTGGTCCTGGTAGAGTCTGAATCTAGGATCTCTGGATTCAAACACGAACTCTCTATTTCTTTGCTGCACGTGTGGCCAGGAAACAGATACTTGTTACAAATTACATTGTTGACCCTTTGCCCACTTTCAGGAATTCTTTCCCAGTTTTTGCATGATTTTCCCTGGAGGAGGTTCGGGATCAGGCTGCTGCCAACCTACCCTCGACATGGACCCAAAGCTGCAATTTCTGGAAATTCTTGACCATATAAAAATACCTAACGTGTTTTTTTCCTTGTCAAAATAGAAGACCTGGTCTTGGTGAAATTTTAATCATAAACTGATTTTGCTTGGAAAGGCCCCAATATTTGCTCCGATTTTTAGGACAGACTTTAAGGTTCAGTTCTAGGGCTTTAGCACACGTTCTTCAACAAATAACTCGATGTGTTTGAATGGTGCTCCTAAATTTCTGAAACAGCACTCAAGGATGTTATTTTTTGGTGTGGCTGGGAATGAAAATACCCTGTTAACTTTTGAACCATCCATCCCTGTGCCTAACTAGCCGGGCAGATGGGGAGAGAGAACTCCTGCTCCTCCTCCCCCTCCTCTTCCCCCTCCTCTTCCCCCTCCTCTTCCCCCTCCTCTTCCCCCTCCTCTTCCTCCTCCTTCTTGGAAGGGGGTGGCACCAAGTGAGGTTTTTTCTCAACACAGTTTTGCTTTATTTGAAGACGTTTATTAGACAAGATTACTCTTCAGGCAGTAATAAAGATTCTTTAAGAATCAAATATTGGGCCCCTGGGTGGCTCAGTCGGTTAAGCATCCGACTTCCACTTAGGTCATGATCTCACCTTTTGTGGATTCAAGCCCCACATCGGGCTCAGTGCTGACAGATCAAAGCCTGGAGCCTGCTTCTGATTCTGTGTCCTTCCCGCTCTTTGCCCCTTCCCCTGTTCGCACTCTGCCTCTCTCTCAAAAGTAAAAATAAACATTAAAAAAAAAAGAATCAAATATTTACACTTTGAACTCACTGTAGAAATATTTACGGATTTCTGTGACTTTAGCTCAGACCTTCTTCCTCATTGTACTCAAGTCAGGCTTTTGCTCTTAGGAATGAAGTTTAAGGTAATATATGAAATATATAAATAGCTAATGAGATGGGAGATATTTTTAAATTGTGGGATCATTTTTCCATTAAGAAAGCAATAATTTTAAGAAATCTGAGGCTGATTTTAAATTTCATAATAAATTGTTGAGGTTAAGAAAAATACTTTAAAAAATAGGCTTTCATTGAATTATCTCTGTGACTCTTTAGATAAAAGTTAGGGCTTCTAGGAAGGGGACCAGAACATTTAACAGCTAAGGTCTACTATGTTTGATTGGAATTCATTGCTTTGAGTGTGCCAGGATTTTTGCTGTTAGTTTTACATGGGTAAAGGAAGGGTATTCCAGCTTTCAGTGTTTTGACATTTTTATTAGATAAATTTGAAAATCACTTATTCATGCCAATCCTCTATCCTCTGGAGGTTCAAACGAAAGTTTGCAATATCTCAGTCATACAACACCTCCAGAAGGACTTATATTTCTACTTAAAAAGGAAGTTTCATTTGGTATATGTTTGGCTGACATATTGCAGTTCTGAAAACTTGTACAGACAAGCATTTTGAACAGATTATTCTACCAATTTAAAAGCGATTATATAACATCTGTGAACTCAGTGTACATTTCAAGAAAAATGCTGCTGGCTTTGTCCTCATGCTCAAGTCACACTTTAAGCAATGAAATCCAGAGATGGCCTCCTGAGCTGTCATTATCGATTCTCCAACTGTCCCGTCTCTCTTTTATGTTTCAGAGGAATGAGTGCATAGGAATGAAATTAGAATTTTGTGTAGTATATAAGTTTTAATGAAAAACTATAATCACATTCTTCCAATTTCTCTTTTTGTCCAAGGATCCATTTCTTTGGTTGGGTTCCTTCAAACCCCGAATTCCCGAATCTTCGGTACAAATGGCAACGATACATAAACCACAAACAAACAAAAAGCAAGCTGATCTCAGAGTCCTCCAGATTCATCCTAAGACCGGGCCTACTTTGGGAACACCTGGGTGGCTCAGTCGGTTAAGCATCTGACTTCAACTCAGGTCATGATCTCATAGCCTGAGTTGGAGACCTGCATCAGGCTCTGTGCTGACAGTTCAGATTCAGATTCTGCTTCAGATTCTGTGTCTCCCTCTCTATGACCCTCCCCCACTCACACCTCTGTCTCTCTCTCAAAAGTAAATAAAACAAAACAAAAAGATTGGGCCTACTTAGGACAGTTTTGTGAAGTGTCTCAGGCTATGTTACTTTATGGAGTGATTTTCTGATACAGCAGTGGTTTGAAGGAATCTCAGGGTTTACAGACCACTGCTGATTTATGGCACTATTAACACGACGATGAAGCAGGCTACTCTAGGTAATTGGAAAAATTCCTAATTAGCGTGTAAGGATCAGACGTGCAGCAGAAGCCTGGTTCTGGGCCCCCTTTGTGTTAAAAGAACAAGTGGACAGGTAGGAAGCCAATCAGAAGCGTCCCTCTGCCAGAGCCAAGCTGTGGAGAAACTTACTTAATGGAACTGCTGATAATAAACTTGCAGAGAACCCGTACCGTTATCTTGTATACAGCTCATTGCCGTGTCTCGGGTGTTCTTACTATTCCCGCTGCACTCACCTTAACCCAGACCCTCATCAAGTGTACCAAAGCCATTGTTACAACTTCCTAGCTCGTCTCCTGCCCCCCAGCCTCCTCTGTGTCCTAGCCCAGAGGATCTGGCTAGCTGAGAAATCTTCCTAAAATGTCACGTTCGTCCTGTTAATCCTTTTGCAAGGTCCTGCAGTGACTCCCCACTGCTGACCTCATCAAGCCGAAACACCTTATTCTATGCAGCATGGAGCTCTGCATTGGCCCAACTCTCCCCCTCCTCCCATCCCCCACTTTGTTTTGGTCAAATTTTAATCCACCAAGCAGTTTGACAGTGTGTACTGGGTCTTAAAAATTTTCCCTCTTTTTTTTTAATGTTCATTTATTTTTGAGAGAGACAGAGAAAGTGCAAGCAGGGGAGGGGCAGAGAGAAAGGGAGACAGAGGATCTGAAGCAGGCTCCACACAGAACAGCAAAGGGCCTCGAACCCACGAACTGTGAGATCATGACCTGAGCTGAAGTTGGACACTCACCTGACTGAGCCAGCCAGGTGCCCCCAGTTTTTTCCACTCCTGGAGAAATAATTCTTCAGATAGAAAAAGGCTTAATGTGCAAATGGCTATTAGGGTTATTTATATAATTACAGTTACAACCTATATATTGAGCAAAAGAGAAATAAGTGTGACACATTAACAAAATATAGGCAATAAAAATAACGTGTACAGATTTGTTAACATAAGAAAACACTTACGGTTCAGTAAGAAAGAGAAAAATCTCCACCAAACTCTATATACAGTATGAGCTCAACTACTAAAAATTTTTTTAGAAAAGGCTTTGTAGAAATCCATATTCCAAAACTGTCAAGAAAGGTTATGAGTAGTGAGATTAGGGACTACTTTTAGTTTTTAATTTTTTTTAAACTTTTTTTAGAGTTGTCAATATATTTTTTAAATGTTTATTTATTTTGAGAGAGCAAGCAGGGGATGGGTAGAGAAAGTGAGAGAGAGACAGAGAACCCCAATCAGGTTCTGCACTGTCAGCAAAGAGTCCAACTTGGGGCTTGAACCCACAAACCCATGAGCCAAAACCAAGAGTTGGATGATCAATGGACTGAGCCACCTAGGTGTCCCTAATGTTGTCAATATTTTAATCAGAAAAAATTCATTTATTTTAAAAATTTTGTATCTTCATTGACTTCTCTGATAATAAAAGTATATACCATACCCATTGTTAAAATTTCAGACATAAAAATATACATATACATTTTTTAAAAAAGTAAAAATCCCCTGTAGTTTCAATGAAAATAAAAACCACCTAGCAATAGCTACCATATTTCTCAGGTTCACCCTTGTCACAGATGACACACAACAGTGGTGGCTTCCAGAGCAAACATCTATTTTTCCCTTACATTACAGCTCACTGTCTTATGCTCCAAGTGCTAGGACGTGCTCCATGTGTCATTTCCTTCTCGATCTCAGGTTAAGGAAGCATCCCTGTCCTCACTGCAGAGAGGAAGAGGGAGAGGCTGAGCCCAAACCACACTGTTATGTTGAAAGCCTTGGACAGATGGCACATGCGCTCATATTCCATGGCTCAGCACAAGTCACTTGGCCAAGCCCAACCTTACTGTGGCAGAGACAGGTACTCCCCCATCTCCTAGGGCGGGAGGGAGCATTATCTACCTTAACCTCCAACAACATTTGGAGCATACATCCTTTCAGACTTTTCAGTAGGCAAGGGCATGGGCCCATCATATACTTTTTAAAAATGGAATGGCTCATGCTATGAAATTACTTGTCTAATTTTTTTTGATGGATAGTTTTCTAAGCCAATATATACATTCTGACATATGCATTCTGATTCGCTACGTCGTAATTCACTTTATAGATAGGTGTGGACACCCTTGTTCCTATATCTTTGAACATATCATTAAGATCGTTACTACAAGGAGAATCACTGGGTCATTCAGATGTCAAAGCTTTTGGTGAATGTTGTAATTTACACTCCTGCTAAAAGTGACAACCTTCACTTAAAATAAAAATGTATTGACTCTTCAAAACCAAGCTTAAATTCGACTTAAAAAAATTTTTTTTAGTGTATTTATTTTCCTGGGGGTAAGGGGGGAGAGAAAGAATCCCAATCAGGCTCAGAGCTGTCAGCACAGAGCCCAACGTGGGGCTCAATCTCACCAACTGTGAGATCATGACCTGAGCCAACCCAAGAGTGGGAGGCTTAACCAACTGAGCCACCCAGGCGCCCCTAACTTCAATTTCTCATAGCTTGTTTTCTTAATAACTTCATCTAGAATTAATGTAAGGTCTTGAAAATTATGTTTAATATGTACAGTTGGAGGCCTGCGTGTTTGTGTTTTGTCATCTCCATTATAGTGTAAGTTTCAGAAGGGCAAGGATTAGTCCTTGGACTATTTTATTTCCTCAAAAGAAGCTGCTTTTTTTTTTTTTTTTTTCCGTCCTTCCCCAAGACTCTGAGTTCAGATCTGCCTGCCCATCCCCTAGTTCAGGCAGGTGCTGTAATTCACATCCCCTCGGAAGAGGAACACGGGAGGGGATGGCACAGGAGGGCAAGCCTTTCCGGGGTTTGTTCTCAAAATGTTAAAGCCAGAGATGAGAGAGAATTCGAGGGGGTAGGAGCAGCAAAGGAGAGAGCAGATTTCTTTCCAAGTTTAGAAAATGATTCGCTTGGTCTGGGGTGGGCAGTGCAGGGGCCCTGGGGGCGGTGCACCCGCCCCCAGAAAGGAGGGCCTTGAAGTAGCATCCAGACAGGAGCTTCATTCTGAGGAAGGCCTCAGACAGCCTTTGTTTCCCGCATGCTTTTAAATTTTTATTTATTCATTTTTATTTTGAAGAAATTACACGCATTTAGAGTACTCCGGATGTGTAATGGGCATTTCCGGCTTGATGGGACCCCCCCCTTCCCCCTCCTGATCGTCTCTAGAAGGCTGGTTTGCCCTGAAGACTTTCTCATCTCAATTAGTGGCATGCCATCTACTCAATTGCTCAGGCCAAATAACTTGGAGTCATTCTTGCAAATACCATATACAGTCTGTAAAACTTGACTCTATTTTCAAGATCTGTTAACACCCCAACACAGCCCCTGCTATGGCTCTGGTCCAAGCCACTGTTCAGGCTCACTGGATTCTTGCCTTAGCCTTCTGCTGCTCTTCTTGCTTTTGTCCTTGTCATTCTATAGTCTGATCTCCATCCAGCCCTCAGAAGGATGCTTTTAACAGTATGTTATATATCATGTCTGAAACTCTAAAATAATGACTTCCCATAACCCTCAGAGTATGAGCTGATGGGTCACCCATGTGGGTCTGTATTATCCAGTCCCAAGTTACCTCTCTGGTCTCCTGGATGGTCATTCACCCCTTCCTTCAATCTGCTCTAACCATATGGCCCCCTTCCCCTCCAAGACCTTGCATTTGTTGTCCCTTTCTCTGAAATCCTCTTCCCTCAGATATGGCTCCTTCTCAAGGAGGCCATCCCTGAATACTATATTTATAATTGAGATAATCCACAAAATCACCTGTCTCCTCTCCTTGACTAATTTTTCCCCATAACACTTAAAGATACCTAAATACCGTGCATTTGACTTATTTATTAATTGCCTCACTCCCTCCACTAAAATGTGAGTGCCCTGAGGCAGAATGGTTGTTGTGGTTTCTACTGCGCCCCCAGGGCCCACATTGTGTTTGTTGAATGAACAAATAAAATGGATGAATCTCAGAGGATATTGTACCTGAATTGATAAGTCAGAGGGAGGAGTGGTTTTATTTCACACTCATGAGACTCTGCTATCCTTTGGGCTCTGTGGTCATTGTTGGGGGAAACAAGAAACAAATGAGATGTTCTCTCTTCATTCCAAGTCCATGTGGGGCCACTGCCCTGCTTATTCAGAATGGGACCCAGACGTCAAGGTGTTTATACAGGCAGCACTGCTGATGGTCCTGTGGGATAAGTTTTTCCATTTTTACCCTTTGAAAGTTTTTTTTTAATTAAAAAATTTTTTTACATAAATTTTTTATTTTTGAGAGACAGCACAAGTGGGGGAGGGGCAGAGAGAGAATCCAGACACAGAATCTGAAGCAGGCTCTAGGCTGTGAGCCATGAGCACAGAGCCCGGCACAGGGCTCGAACTCACAAATGGTGAGACCTTACCTTAACTGAAGTTGGATGCTTAACTCACTGAGCCATCCAAATGCCCCACCCTTTGAAAGTTTAAGGGACTATGTCCCATGTTTTTGAAAATTGTTTTCAGAAAAATTTTATGAAAAATTTCCATCTACCTAAGGGAGCTAGAGAAGATCAGAAATGAGAAAGAGATAAACATTTAACAAACAGTTTTACTATCAGAATATTCTATACCTGCTTTGGTGGCTAGACTTGAGAATGAAGTTTGGGATTAGTTTTTGATGTAAATGTATCCTTATGAGTTCA
The DNA here is from genome assembly GCF_006229205.1 of Suricata suricatta. Taxonomy (NCBI): domain Eukaryota; kingdom Metazoa; phylum Chordata; class Mammalia; order Carnivora; family Herpestidae; genus Suricata; species Suricata suricatta. Next base: position 135,845,347 of record NC_043703.1, on the reverse strand, counting down.
TTTCTCTGTCTCTGGGGAAATAGAGATGTGGCTAAAGTGTATTTTCTGGTGAGGGGTAGGTCAGGTGTATTCAAATTTGAAATTTAAAAGGAACCACTACAGCTCTGAGTCCAATGCAAGGTTGAATAGTAGTAAAATAGTTGACTAAGAATTATTGTATGTTAAAACATGTCTCTCAAATATTATTTTAAAAGAATCTGGGAAAAGCCAGCAACTTGTCAGGGGGAACAGAGCCCTCATCCACATCCACAAAGGACTTCATGGTTGGTGAAATCAAGGTTCTCATGCAGACAAAAATTGTGAACTGGGAGGCCCATCATCTTCATAAAAATGACAGAGCATCCTAAACACCTTTCTGGAATGTTGAGAGGGTTGCGCCATAAACTGTAGGGTGCCAAGAGTGTTGCGTGATAGCAGACGTAAGAGTGGAGAAAGGTAATCTCCACTAGAGAAAGAGACAGCTATTGCTGGAAAAGGAACAGGGTTCTTATGTACATTTCTGTGCTAAGAAACTCGAGATAATGAGGATTTTGCATAAACAGAACAAACAAATCAGAGACACACAGAAAAAGCCACAGTCATCTCTCTCTCTCTCTCTCTCTCTCTCTTTTTGGTGTAAGTCACTGGCACTAGCCTTTTCCATGATGCTATACCAAAGATTCTCTGGCATTAAATGGGAAAATAGAAAACTTCAGAAGACCCAAGTAGAGTTTTGGTGAAAAAGACTAACAAAGTCTTTAATCTTAGACCCTGGGAGGTGTCTCGCCTCTGTAACTGGAAGCATATTTGATATGATTCCTTTAATTAAAACCATCTGATGCACAAACCCCCTTCTCAGTTGCCCAGAATAACTTATTTTCCAACTCTGTCTTCAAACAGTTTGTCTTCCAATAAAGCATGTTATCATTTGTTCAGAAGACTGATAACCCAAGAGTCGTGAATAATGGAAAAATGACAAAACTTGCTATACATAATCAGTTGGCAAAGGAAGAAGAAATAACAGCTGCTCCACTGTTGGTAACATATATTTTTAAACTGAGTTTGTAAGTCAGTATGGGTGCCAAGTCACAGATTTTCTTCAACAATCTCAGGATGGCTCAAGGCCATGCAGATAAGTTTGTTGGTGGCTTTCTTCTGCCCTAGAGCCTTTGACTTTGGAAAGATACTGGGCAAGGGGAAAAAATTCCTTCTAGAACCACAGTTGCTGAGGATCCCAGACCCTCCAATGGAAACGCCACTAGAACCAGACAGTGACATTGTTACAGGCACATTTTTGTCAGCTGTAGAGCGTCAACGTCTTAATTCAGGTAGCTGTTGATGTATGTGGGAAAAAAACCAATGTGTTCTTAAAAAGTTGATTGTCAGTCAGATTTTGGTAAATCAGAATATTCAATGTAGTGCTAGAACTTGATCTTTACAGGACTCTGGATAATCATTTTGCAAGATAAGGAATTTTTGGAGTGTCTTGGTGCAGGTGACTTAAGTTGGCTTCTCTCCTTTCTGGCTCTGTGATGGTTGGTAAAGGGTTTGACCTTGAGGAACCCGTATTCTCATCTATAAAAGAAACAGTCTTATTTGTGAGGGTCTATCAAAATGAGAACATGGATATACTGTGATATGTTGATTTTATTTATTAATTTCTTAAAGTTATGAAACTTTAAGAAACTACCCTAAAAGATTCCCATGTACCAACCATTAGATTTATGTATTTACTTATTTTTAAGTTTCTTTATTTTGAGAGAGAGAGAAAGCACAAGTAGGGGAGGAGCAGAGAGAGAGAGGGAGAGAGAGAGAGAGAGAGAGAATCTCAAGCAGGCTCTGCACTGTCAGCGCAGAGCCCGATGTGGGGCTCAAACTCACAAACCGTGAGATCATGACCTGAGCTGAAGTCAGATGCTTAGCCAGCTGAGCCACCCAGATGCTCCTCGAACCACTAGATTTAAAAATTTGTTGCATTTGCCTAGTTTCCTCTTTTCTTTTTTTAGAAACAAAATATTAGCCATGAAGCTGATGGCTCCTTATCTCTTCCTTTACTTTCCTCCACAGTAACCACTATCCTAAAATTGTACTTTTATATTTATTCTATATGTACGTATCCCTCAACAATATATAGTATTGTTTTGCAACTTTTACATATTTACATAAATAAAATAGTTTTAAATCTTTTTGCCATGACCTTTCATGGAACACTGATTCTGGGAGTTAGCCATGTTGAAACATTAACAGCTAGTTTCTTCATTTAAGCTACTTTCCTGTCCCATTACATGTAATTATCCATTTCCTCAGTGACAAACTTTGAACTTGCTTCTGATTTTTGCTGTTCAAAAAAGGGTTCAATGGACATCCTGTACATCTCTTCTTGGGTCTATGTTTTTGTGTGTGTGGGGGAGTGCATCTAGAAGTAAAATTATCGGCCATAGGGATATGCCTCTTCAGCTTTGCTAGATTTTTATTGACAAACTGCTCATACAAATATTTGTAACTTCCACATAGGAAAGTTCCAGTTTCTCCATTTCCTCCTGAAAAATTAGTATTTTAGATGTCTTATTTTTCTGAAATGATATCTTACATCAATATGCATTTCCTTGATAGTTCAAATGATTGACAAATTTTCCATGTTTCAGTTTTTGCTGTTTGAATTGCCTGTTCATGTCCTTTACTCATTTTGTTATAGTACTCTTAGTATTTTTATTGTTTGATTATTATTATTTGATTTATAAGAATTATACTTATTTTTCAATTCATACATGACAAAGAGCTCTTTCCAAGTATGTGGTTTGTGTTTTAACTTTGTTTGCTGCAACTTATTTTATTTTTTAAATTTTTTAAGTTTGCCATGTCTTATACATGAAAAGTTAAATTTTCAATATAATCAAATTTAATGTAATAAAAAAAGAGAATCAACCTTTTTCTTTGATTGGTTCCATTGGCATTTTCTTTAAAAAACAATTCATTTCCTTGTGTTCACAAAGAATAATCTCTCCCTATTTTTCTTTTCAATGTCCTAATATTCTCATGTGGGTTTTTAATCTGTTTATGCAGTGAGGTTGGAGTAAGTTGTATTTTTGTGTGTGCGCATACAGACAATGCAGTCACATGCACTGTATAGTAGATCCTTTTCCACTGACTTGTAATGACACCTCATATACATGTGGGTTTTTTTTTTCTGCCTGGGCTTTCTCTTCTATTTCATTGGCATAGTTCCTCATTTTTTGGACAAATACCACATTTTTTCAAGTTAATATAACTTTATCTGTTCTCATACTTGCACATCTTCTTAGTCATCAAATGGTTGTGACTGCTCTTGGCTTCTCTCTTCTCCATACAACTCTCATTAACTTGTCAAATTCTGTAAAACAGTGGGTGGCAAGATTGTAGAAATTGCATTAAAATTTATAGATAAATATAAGAAAAATAATATCTTAATAATATTGAGTCCCCTTTCCACTACCATTATATATTTCTCCATTTACTTAGTTTTTTTAAATGCCACTCAGTAATGATAAAATGTTCTATAAAATCTTCAACATCTTTTGTATATACTTGCGATCACTTAATTTTTTTTTTGTTCCTTCTGTGAAGGAATACTTTTTATTTTTTTAATGTTTTTTTATTTATTTTTGATACAGAGAGAGACAGAGCATTAGAGGGGAGGGGCAGAGAGAGAAGGAGACACAGAACCGGAAGCAGGCTCCAGGCTCTGAGCTAGCTGTCAGCACTGAGCCTGATGCGGGGCTCGAACCCACGAAGGTGAGATCTGACCTGAGCCGAAGTTGGAGGCTTAACCGACTGAGCCACCCAGGTGCCCCAAACTTTTAAAAAAATTAACATTTTCTCCTTAGCTGTTGCCTGTAAGATTGTTTTTAATCAAGCCACTTTGTCAAACTCGCTTAAGTTCCAGTTACATGCTGGGCATTTTCTTTTATTTACTTGTTTAATTAAATTGTTAGAAAGTAATGATGGTTTTATTTTTTCTTTCTAATTCTTAATTTTTTGTTTATTTTTTTATTGCACTAGCTAGAAGCACCAATATGATAGGCTGAAAAGAAACAGATATGTTGTGTCTAATATTTCATAATTAAGTATCATGTTCACTGTAATGAAGCACCACATATTATGACCCAGATGCGAAGTAACCGCTTGAGCTAAGGCCGACCGAAGCACCACATATTAGATTAAGGTTAATTCTTTCTATTTCTCAATTGCTAAGAATATGTTTTGCTTTTTAATCATGAACCAATATCAAAACTTATTGGATGTCTTTTTTTTTTTGATGTATTGGGATGAATTCATAATTTTCCTTCTTTAAAAGGTGAGTTACAAGGGCACCTGGGTGGCTCAGTCATTTAAGTGTCTGACTCTTGGTTTTAACTCAGGTCACAAGTTCACATTTCGTGAATTCAAACCCCATGTCTGTCAGTGTGGAGCCTGCTTGGGATTCTCTCTCTCTCTCTCTCTCTCTCTCTCTCTCTCTCTCACTCTCTCTCTCTCTCTCTCTTTCTTCCCCTCTCCTACTGGTTCTCTCTGTCTCTCTTGAAATGAATAAACTTAAAAAAAATAGAGCTGAGTTACATCAATAGATTACCAATAACTGACTTATCCTTGCATATCCGGGATAACCCTAATTGGTCATAATTTAACATACGCACAAAGTGGGTTTATTTTGCTAGTATTTTATTTAGGATTTTATATTTATTGTGAATGAGATTGGTGATTTTTTTTCATACAGTAGTTTAGTTAATTTTAGCCTTAAGGTTATATTAGCTTCATAAAATGAGTAGTGAACCTTTCTCTCTTTTCTAAACTCTGAATAATTTGTACAGGATATGAATTATCTACTATCTGAAGATTCAGTAAAGGTGGCTTGAAAACCTTTTGAAGCTTCTTTCTTGTGTGTGGTTAGATTTAATTGATCATTTTGAAATTTTATATATGATTATGCTAGTTTACATGTTTTTCATTAGTTAATTTTGCTCATTTATGTTTTTCTAGAATTTTCATTCACTTTAAATTTATTGGCATAATGTTTTGTATAATATTTTCATAAACTTTAAAAAAAGCTCTATTTTATCTGGTCATATACCTTCTTTCTTTCCAGTATTTTTCCTATTCCTTTTTCTTTTATTTTCCCTGCTCAGTCTTCTAGAGCTTTATATTTCCTTTATGTGTTTTCTTCCTCAAAGAATCAATTTTCTGTTTTTCTAATCAATTGTGAAAAATGTCTTTGTTTTCTCTTCTATCAAGTTCTGCTTTTATATTTGACCTTTCCTTTAGGCCAACACCGATGCTCTTCTCACTTCTAGAGTGCTGGGCTTCTAACTCATTTTCCTTCCTACCATGTGCACCAAAAGGTGTATACATTTCCTTTGAAAGAATACTTAGGCTACTTCTTGCAGATTCTGTGTTTTATTTCATTGCTATTCAGTTCTAAGTATTAAAAATATCTTCACTGGGGTGCCTGGGTGGCTCAATCGGTGAAGCGTCCGACTTTGGCTCATGCTGGAAGCCCTTTCTGAACTGTACCTTGTGAAGGAAATTATAGGAATTTCTTCTTTTGTGTTTATGGGAGCAAATATTACATTTCCTGACAAACCTGTTTTACTTCCCCTCAAGAAAACAGGCTATTGGACCCTGCTCACAAAGAATTAATCTTTGCTTTTGTTACGCTAAAAACATTGCTTTGTATTTGAATGCTGAGAACACCTCCTTCCTTCCCCATATGATAAGCATCTAAATAACCTACAAGATTATGTTTATCTTTATGTTCTGGGAAATTTGTACATAACAATGAATTTATCAATCAGGAATCATTATCTAAGGCAATTGCCACTCCAGTTTTGTACCCCATATATTTTTTTCAATAAAAAAGGTTAACTCTCCAATCAGTGCAGAGATGTCTGACTGGAGAGCAGAGATGCCAGCCTGCTGATCAGAAAGAACCTCGTGGCTCTCTCATTCCCTTTCCCTTTTGCTAATTTTCATCTCTTTCATGCCAACGCTGTCCGTCCTTCAGGGGAACCCTGAACCTGCTGGAGCTGGACTCTGGCAGGCTCAGGCATGATCTCATGGTTCATGGGTTCAGCCCTGTGTCAAGCTCTGTGCTGACCACTAGCTCAGAGCCTGGAGTCTACCTTTGAATTCTGTACCTTCCTTTCTCTCTGATTGTACCCTGCTCACGCTCTCTTTCTCTCTCTAAAATAAATAAAAACATAAAAAATTAAAAATACATAAATAAAAATGTCTTCATTGATTATGAGTGATTTGGAAGCAAGTGTTTAAATCTCCAAATGCATATTTTCACCTATCTTTCAATTGTCAGTTTCTAAGTTTATGGCATTTTATAAGAATTTTAATACCGTAATTTTACATCTGTTTCACCCTGTTCTCTCTTCTGTTCCCTAGCTTTAGGGTTCCTCACTGACCCTGCTTGTTATGCCTGTTGGTTTTCCCTCCCTGAAAATCATTTCCAAGTGTTGGTTAAGTTTTTCACTATGAACTCATCTTCAGAGGGGGTGTCTTTACTCGGGTTTCCTGTGCCTTTGTCTGTGAAAGTTTCTCTACAGGGTATTTTGTATTTGTTTATACTGAAAGCCTCAGTGTTTCATTGGTCCAGGACCTGTTTTTAGGTGGATTTCTCAGTACGCTATTTCTTTATCACATAGCTAGTATAAATTTTAACCCTGTACCCACCTATGGTGCAGGTTTGGGATTTTTCCTTTTCCTTACATAAACTTTCTCTTCTTCCTAGAAGCCGTGGAGGTGATAAACCATTATTTCCCAGACTGGTGAGAAGCTGCCCTCCCAGACTTCTTGTTTTGTAGATTTGATCCTAGCCTTTGCCTTATCATGGGATCAAAAAAATGCCTTATGTTTCTGGGTGGACATTGAAACTCCAGCCTCAGCCAGGAGGCCCTCTGGACCATTTATACCCTCAGCTTGCAGGCTTACCAGTCTTGTATTGAGTAACTTCTTTTTGGTAATTCCCTTTTGGGATTAGCCATATATTTAAAGGTTTAGGTTGTATTTTAGAATTTCTAATTTCCTAAGAGAAGAAGGGGTGCGATGTCAAAGCAGACAAACTTGTTATAACTGATGTAAAATTTTACAAATGTAAGCTAAAGATACTTCTTATCTTGAGCTGCAAACAATCATTCCTGAAGTAAATTATTCTTTTTTAAAAAAAATTTAATTTTTTTGAAATTTATTTTGAGAGTGAGAAAAAGTTCAAGCAGGGAGGGGCAGAGAGAGAGGCAGAGAGAGAATCCCAAGCAGGCTTCACACTGTCAGCTCCAAGCCCGATGTGGGCTCCAACTCATGAACTGTGAGATCATGACCTGAGCTGATATCAAAAGTCAAACGTTTAATTGACTTAGCCACCCAGGTGCCTCTGAAGTACATCATTCTTGTAAATAATTGTTTTTATATGTTAGCTTTGCTTAAAACAGGGCACACATAATTACTTTAAGTGAACTTCACTTTCAGAAGGGAAATCTAAGTATGAATTATAGTTCTGGTCTATAATTGTTTTAGAACCTTGCGGGGGTGGGGGGGAAGACAAGTCCTGGTTGCAGAGAGATGATGTAATTCCATTTACTGCTGATTTCTAGGAATATTTACCTTTACATCATTGTTAATTCTCTGGTCCAGAATCAGTCAGACCCTGGTGGGCAGTGGAAAGCCAAAAAGCTCAAAGTGATGTGTATGGTTTATATGTCTAAAATGTTGGATTCTGGCATTTTGATAGATTGACAAGATTTGTGCTTGTCTGCTTTTTCACTGAGTTCTAAACATAGATAATGAGCTTTTTTCCCCCACATGGAAACTACTAAGAATTTATTTTCTAAAGAACAATTTTTTCCAATTCTAGGTCTGATTCTCTCCGATAAGATGAAGTTTTGTCAGCAATAGATATTTCTGTTGGTTGGCCAGATTGATGAGAGTCTGAAACATTAACTAATACAAGTTAATATGGAAATTAACATTTTAAAAAATGTTTACAATACTAGATATTTACTTTGCATTGTTATAGAAACCATTTCAAAAGGCCGAGAAATAATTAGTAAACTCAGATAATTTCAAAACTGTTTATGATTTTGCTTTAAAAAGCATTGAACAAAAAAAATAAATAAAAATAAATAAAAAAAATAAAAAGCATTGAACAGCTGGAGATCCTGGGTGGCTCTGTCAATTGAGCGTCCAACTCTTGATCTCGGCTCAGGTCATGTCCCCAGGGTCATGGGATCAAGCCTCGTGTCAAGCTCTGTGCTGAGCATGGAGCCTGCTTAGGATTCTCTCTGTCCTTCTGCCTCTCATCCCTCCCTCTAAAACATAAAACAAAAAATAATTGAACAGGTTAGGAAAAATCAGTAACTTGATTATATAAGCAGATCACTTATAGGTGTTACCTGAATTTTGGTACCTCCTGTGACAAATAATCCAGTAATAAATTTGAAAACTCAGGTGTTAGTGTCTTTAAAAGATAGAGCCCCTTTAAATAATTAGGAAAATAAATGAAAACAGGATCCTAACTAATAAATATCTAATTGTTCTTCCCAGCTTTTGACATTGGCCAATATTTAGTCATTTAAAAACAGAATGACCATTGACTTTACCTTCTGTTAAAAGCTGTTGCTTGACTGAACCAAAGGACTTTAGTGGAGATTGGGCTGAAGGTGGAAAGAAGGTTAATCAACCATTGCTGTGACAAAGACATGCTCACATTTCCTTACATGGTCTACCTGAGGCCAGCCCTATGCCATTACCGGATAATCATAAACTTCAGGATATGTGGGCATTGATTTCATTTAAGAGATGAACAATCTATGGACACTTGGGTGGCTCAGTTCGTTGAGCGTCCGACTTTGACTCAGGTCATGTTCTCACAGTTCGTGGATTCCAGCCTGGAGCCTGCTTCCGATTCTGTGTGTCCCTCTCTCTCTCTGCCCCTCCCCTGCTCATGATTTGTCTCTCTGTCTCTCAAAAATAAATAAAAATATTTTAAAAAAAGAGCTGAAGAATCTAATGATCAATTGTATTGAGCCTTTTTGACATTTTCTACTTAATTCAACTCTTTTTTTGAAGTTTTTAAAGCTTTTGTTTGCTTATTTATTTATTTTGAGAAAGAGAGAAAGTGAGAGAGGGAGAATCCCAAACAGGCTCTATGCTGTCAGCATGGAACCCGACAGGGGGCGCAAACTCATGAACCTGGAACTCATAACCTGAGCCAAAACCAAGAAGCAGACACTTATCCAACCGAGCCACCCAGATGTCCCTACTTACTGCAACTTAAGAGTTGACTACCCTGAATTCACAGTACACAAGTGGTCAAAAATCTTCTTTGATCCATTACTTGCCATTTGGTGTAGGTAATTTCTATTCCTGAAATAATACTATCATTAGCATTACACAGAAGCTATTTGAAACACTCCCTCAAACACACCTATTGCCGTGGTTGAGAATTAGACTGTCTGGGTTCAAATCCTAGCACTGTCCCCTCAGTGGTTACCATTGATAAAGTTGCTTTGGTGTCTCGTTTTGTAGAACGCAGGTGATAAGAGTATGACTCTTTCTGGGGACTTGGGAGGATTAGAATATACACAGAAATGAGCATTCACCATCGGCCTTTATAATTAAAAATGCATTTATTCTGCATGGAAACACACTCAAAGGGGCTGAAGGATAACTCTTACCAACATACTAATGACTGAGACATTTCTGCCATTCTTTTGGGAAATAAAATTTGATTTTTCTCCTGAGAAACCATGCAGTCTGTCTAGATTGATGATTCTATGGGAAAAAATAAATAATAATGCCTGTCTTTTCAGATATTTCAGCCTCTTCAGGAGTGAGCCCTAGACAACTACCTTCAAATATTAGCTCTAGCTGTGCTTTGCTCATTACTCATTTTTTTTAATCCAACATTTAATGAAAGAAATATGATTTTCACATCTGAGTAAAGAGAGCTTAAGTATCAATTGTTTTTATTCATGCTGCCTTGTCCAATTCCTTTCATTGTCTTCACAATGTCATCGTCATGCCTCCCTCTCTTTCCCTTGCTGCTCAGAGCCAAAGCCTTTCCAACTGGACCTATCCACTGTGACTTGAAATGCTAGCTTCCCAGCTGGGAATGGAGTGTAACTGCGGAAAGCCTGCGCTTGTGAATTTCTGGTTTGCATTAGACCATCATGGTTTATTGTTCTGAAGGCTCTTGGAGGAGGGTCCTAACCCATGGTGCCATGCAACGTCTCCAGGGTGAGCTGCTCCTTCAAGACGGCTGTGCACTTGACATTCCAGCATTTAGAAATCACTTGAGTAAATCTTTAGATACAGTTCATCACCACCGTGTATCAAATGAGGATAATCCGAATCCCTTGAAAACATGCATAAAATATGTAATTGCCCTTGAAAAGAAACACAAATAATTTACTGGTAAACATTTGTTTTACCAGACCACATCCCACTTCCCTGGGCTGCAATCTGTACTCCACAGATGCTAGTAAAACCCACACTTTTTATGGGTTCACTGTGGCTCTAAGTCAGAGGCTACTTCTAAAGCTTTTTTTCTGAGTCAAAAAGTAATGAGAGACAGAGAAAAGGGTCTTTATTGATTCCACTGTTGACTTCCCTGACAGTGGTTTCCATTACTCCCTGGGCTGATTTGCTGTTGCTCATTAGACCTCATCTAAACTGTTGGCATTTGGGGCGCCTGGGTGGCTCAGTCGGTTAAGTCTCCGGCTTCGGCTCAGGTCAGATCTCACATTTGTGGGTTCGAGCCCCGCGTCGGGCTCTGTGCTGACAGCTAGCTCAGAGCCTGGAGCCTGCTTCTGGTTCTGTGTCTCCTTCTCTCTCTGCCTCTCCCCCTCTCATGCTCTATCTCTCTCTGTATCAAAAATAAATAAAACATTAAAAAAATTAAAAAAAAATAAACTGTTGGCATTCGAGACCTCCTACACCTGAATTCTTTATACTTACCTCTCTGGTCATCCTAGCAATGTTTCCCACCCCCCCCTTTGCAGCTGAGTGTGCAAGTCCAGCACTCATGTCAGTTGTCCTTATTTCTGGCCTCTCACTTAGAGGCTCTTCTTCCCTCCCTCTAGCTCTGTATTCTCATTTCTAGCTCTCTCCTGATTTCGACATTCTTGATTTTAGAAATCAATCTGTGTATAAAATGAGGGATGGTCTCATATTGCTTTGGATTCCCAGTATTCCCAGGGTGATCACTGGTACCCCCATTCCTGACAGAGATGCTTTTTATATCTTTGGTGTCTCATGTTGAAAAAGTCCTTGATCATCCATGTCTGTACATATATTTTGTTCATTGCCTCATCTGTGTGTGAGGTAACTATGTTTTCAAATGACTGTTACAGTGCCTATTAAGCAACTTATTACTAAAGGCAATATTCAGGATAAGTTTCAAGATGTACTTTCTTTCAAATATAACGCAAAAGCAATCTACTGCCTAGACTTGCGATCTTGCCTTCTCATTATCTAAAAATCTAGAAGGAAAGTTGGGCAAAGACAGCAGGAGAAAATGGAGAGGTTGAAAAAACTTGTCCTGAGAAAGTCAAGGAGAGGCTGCAGGGGTATGTGGAAGATGGTAGCAAAAGGAATAAAGGTTTTCTAGCGATATAAGTTGTCTACATTTGCCTTTTCATTTCGTTTTTTTTAACTTAAAAATTTTTTTCTAATGTTTTATTTATCTTTGAGAGACAGAGAGATGGCATGAGCAGGGGAGGGTCAGAGAGAGAGGGAAACACAGTATCTGAAGACAGGCTCGAGGCTCTGAGCTAGATATCAGCATAGAGCCTGACACGGGGCTCTAACTCACAACTATGAGATCATGACCTGAGCTGAAGCTGGATGCTCAACCAACTGAGCCACCCAGGTGACCCCGTTCATTTCTTTTTCAAAGTGTCTTTTGTCTCTTCAAACTAAATCATTATGAGAAAAAAAAAGCCAGCGGTATTTTGTTCAGGAAGTCACCTTATTCAGTTTTTTGATTTGTATTTGTGGATGTATCAATTGACGCTTCCTGAGATCAGAGTTGGGAAAAGGGTTAATGAATCAATTTGATTGCATTGCACCTGCTCAGTCTGCTAATGTTTAGTAATTTATGAGCATTGCAATTATTCATAGCTGTTTAAAAACAGGGAATATTCTAAGCATGCTTAACAAATCCATTATCCGTGGAAAACTGTATGTATTTATATGATTCCCGGGGTAATAAAATTCTCCATTCCACATGTTTGAAGAGGTTTTCTTGAGAGTTTCAATCTGTCACGGGATCTCTGTCTACAGTCTCCCGTGATGTGTGTTCACCACGGGAAGAAGGCTCTTTGTACCCAGAATGACTCTTTTTCACTTTACTATTCTTGGCTTGGAAGAAAAGGAAAGAGAAGGCTAGGCCATATTTTCTTGTTAGGATGGGCACAGTCTTATGAGGCCCTTTGTACTAAACTTCTGGAAAAACATCTTATGCAATGCTCCTTGTACGGAGTTGGGATAAAGTTAGGGAGTGGGCACAAGCTTCTGCTGCCATCTGTGGTTGTTATAACCTTCAGAAATATTTAATGTGCCATGATTACAAACCTCAATAGTATTAAAGACAAAGTCTTCATTCATTCATTCATTCAATACAGAAGTACTGAGTACCTCTGATGTGCAGGCACTATGCTTGTTGCTAGGGGCGGGGTGACAAGAAAAACAGTCTAACCTCATAGGGCTCACATTTCAGCGGGGAGACTAATGGTAGTTAACAGAGATGTAGAGGCATATATATCTCCTTTTGGTTCTGTGTCTCTGGAGACCCCTGACTGACACAAGAAGTGAAGAAGACTCTACAGAAGGAAGTGCATATGCAGAGGTTCTTAGGTGAGAGGGAGCTGGTGTTTGAGGGAGCAAAAAAATGGATGGTATTGCTGAGCAGGGAGAGCTAGTAGCTGGGGAAGCAGCCAGGCCAGAATTTTGTGTTGTGGAGTCATTCATGCAGAGCTGGGACTTTAAACACAGCTGTAAATATTAATTCCTTGAATTTGCATAAGGCTCTGTTCTTTTTTTTCCCCCTAAATTTATTTATTTTCGAGAGGGAGAGAAAAAGAGAGTGAGCATGAGCAGAGGAGGGGCATAGAGAGAGAGAGAGGGAGAGAGAGACTTCCAAGCAAGTTCCTTGTTGTCATCCCAGAGCCCAACATGGGGTTCGAACCCAAAACCACAAGATCATGACCTGAGCTGAAATCAAGAGTTGGGTGCTTAACCAACTGAGCCACCCAGATGACCAGAGAGTCTCTTTTTTGAAATCCACTCAATCTTCAAAATTTTAAATTATTTAAATTATTTACATATTTTGCATTCTGCTTTTCTTACTATCATGTACGATTTTCATAGTCACTCGCATGCACTCAATGTTTCATTTTTCTCCCTCTACTCATCTCTCCCATTTTTTTCTAGATAGTGTGCTGCCTTCCTGGACACTTCCTCTTTCAACTGTTAAGTTACTGGTGCACTTGAACATTTCTGCTGAGTCTTTAAGTTCAACTTTGTACTTTGAATCCACAGTTTATCCAACTTGATCAGACTTGCCCCCCATGTCCTTCACGGTGATATTTAGTTCTGGTACCTGAACTTTCTTTTGAGAAATGATCCCTGTCTTGTGCTGGATGCTCTTGGAGTCTTGGAGGTGTTCGAGAAAGGAGCCTTGCCTTCCTGAAGCTGAAGTGTGGGATGTGGGCATTGGAATCTTGGGCAGGATAGGAGGTGGCTGGGCTGGTCCATCCTTATGGTGTCTCTCTGAAGAGATGGTCTTGCTGTTCTAGGTCCTCAGCTCTGCTCTGGTTTCTTATCTTTTCTGAAACCTGAATTTTCAGTTTTGCCTTTTAATTCTGTAAGTAATCCTATTATATTCCTAGTAAGCTCTTCCCACAAATTAGCCAGAAACAGTTTTTGTGGGAGGGGTGCCTGAGTGGCTCAGTCAGTTAAGCAGTGGGTTCCGATCCTTGATTTTGGCTCAGTCATAATCGCATAGTTCATGGGTTCAAGCCCCACATCGGGCTCTGTGCTGACAGTAGAGTCTGCTTGGGATTCTCTCTCTTTCTCTCTACCCTTCTTTTGCTTGTCCTCATACTCTCTCTCAAAAATAAATAAATAAACTTAAAAAAAAAAAGAGTGACAGGAAAAGACCCCAAAGAACTTGGAAATAAAGGTATCTTCTGTGAGGACACAGTGGAATGAGAGAGTGATGCACGACCCAGTTGGGCCCATTAGTGAGTTTGGTATTGAAGTGTTCCAGTTTCTCCCAGAATTCCAAGGGAGATGCAATCTCAGAAGAATGGTGAGAATTCTTTGTGAAATGTGGGAACCTACTGGGCTGTTTTGTGGCACCTGAAAATGGTTGGTCACCCTGGATTGTGGAAAATAGAAGCCCAATACAGTGGGGTTATGGGAAACAGCTCCCTAGTTCTGCAGTAGTGTCTGTAGTGACATGGGCTGGCCTGGTGGACATAGCCAGAACCACCATTCTGGCCCCAAACGGCCGACTGATTCGCCCTCTTGAGGGAACCCCATGACCATAAAGAACCTTATAATAAAATTGCTATTCCTGTAACTCTGCTTCTGGAGGAGGAAGAGGTAGAACCAGGCCAAGAGGAGGATTAAGGCTTGTCTAGCAGATACGCTTCAATGAGAATTAATATGCTGACAATTTTGGTTCCTAGAGGAATCTGGGGGATTAGTTAATGTGAGTCCATGCTGAGATACTGATTGAGTTTCTGAGCTTATGAATCTGAGGATAAGGTAGTAGACTGTTGTGAGTTCATTTATTCACGTACTATCATGAAGCCAGAACTTCTATGCATTTCCAGAAAGCCTTCTTTTTCTTTATCTATTTTATCTTATAGGCAAAGTTGCCTACCCAGGAAGGTGTTTTAGGAAGTGAGCAACAGGATCAGGTTAGAAGAGATCTTAGCTGCAGGGCAGAGAGACTCTGGCAAAAGAAAGCCCAGGTAGGAGGCTTCTGCGATGCTCCTCAGGGAGTGGAAGATGTCTGGACTAAGGTGACAGCTGCGGAGAGAAGATGGGAAGCCAGCTACTGGACTGAACCTGGGTCCTCAGATCTTGATGCCCCGTGGACATAAGGGATGAGGGATTGGCTGGAATCAGAGATAGCTAAAGAATGTCTTATGTGTCATTTTTCTCCCATTAAATAACCATCCCCGAATTCCCACAAACAATGCTGTAATAGTTAAATTGTGACAGGATGAAAAACAGAATCTGAATTAAATTAGTGCTCTGTCAGCCCATCACACTAAACCATGAATTCCCTTAGAGATTTAGCAACATATTGGATAAAGTGAAATTAATCCTTTAGAGCCACAAGTTGACATATGGATACACCATGAATCCATAAACTATACTGGGAGCATTAGAAAAGGAAGCTAAAAAATGCAAGCAAATGCCTCTGCATTCTGTCCTGCAAACAAAGCCCAGGTCACAGTGTCATTTTCTTCGGTGACGTGGAACCCGGAGGAGGCTGTAAAACCTTGTTGACCTTTAGTCCAACACGTTAATTGCACCCTCGCCCAAACTTTATGAGGCTTTGCAGTCAGATTACTACTTAATATGCTTCACCACCCTAAATTTAGAAAAGGCTGCGATTCTAACAGCAAGTGACAAAAACCAGAGAATTTCAAGTTCTTGTTGGCTGCTCTGGGTTACATTCCCCTCTAGGTGAAGTCAGCACCGCCAGCCTCATTAGTGAAAAAAACCCAGCCTGTTAGGAGAAGAACTAGAAGGGGCCGCAGATAAGAAGTGGCCGAGGATTAGAACTCTCCTCGACTTTTGGCTTCCTAGTTAAAATATTTCCTTTGTTTTAAATATCTTTACCACCAAGATCTGTAAGAGAGTTTTGTGACTTTTTCGTGGGCTTGCATGGGGTTGTGTGGTTATGTGATGGATTTGGGATCATGACCGTGGCCAATCCTGACATCGGAGAGCGGGCTTTCGGCTTCAGTCTGTGTGAAACAGTCTCAGATTTGCCAATAAGTCATGGAATACGGTAGTTCATACAGGACGCTGGAGCCCTGGCCACAGACATTCTGAAAAACAGACCTCACGGATGCCTGAAAGAACCAGAAACCTGTCTTATTGGATTCCTTTAGGCTTATCAATACTTCACTTTTAAGGGTACAAAGAAGGCTTTGTGCCATCGGCTGATGGGCTCCGCCGGAGGGAATGTGGATGGCAGGGAATGTGCCAACAAACGAACTGAAAGAGAAAAGAAAATAAAAAGACAGCGTAGACACTGTCAAAATAAAGTGCCATGTTTTTATTCACTCTACGGGGCCACATTTATCAAACTGCCAGCTTCGCTTCTTAAGTTAATGCCGCCTTTCTTCTTTATATTCTCTTCTGATGCCAATCCTCTGTTTAATGTGCTTCAAATACCAATATGCCTAATTTTATTAGGAAATATCACAAGCTTCTCAATTTAGGATAATAAAAATTATATCCATTCTTCTATTTTAACATATGGGTACAGAGAGAACTCAGGGGGGTGGGTGGTGGGGTGATTTCCTGGGTTCTCATCTTCAGCTCAGGGGTCTCAAGTTTTTTGCATTCAGTGCTAACTTTGGCATCCCAGACATTTTGATGGCAAATCTCCAAATATTCAACTAGATAACAAAAACAATCAACATAACTAGTCCTAAGGCAAAACCACGTTTTGCCAGAGTCTCTAAAACTACCTATGGCCATTGCAACAGTGATGCAATGGCCTGATGTTACTGTTTCAGCAGATTTCCTATCCTGACCCCTTTCTCTTTTATACTCATGAGGAGAGTATATCACATTTCTAGAAAACACACTATCTTTCTTTGAATACTCTGCTTCTTCATTTTTGTTCTAAACTTGTTACTCCCCAGGCTGCACCTACTCTGCAAATCCACAAATCTTGACATTCCATCTGGCACGCATTGCTGGAATGGTGAGTTTTACTCTGTTGTAGCAAAAATAAATTATATACAGAGATGAAAACTTGGCAGCGAACTTATGTGGTCCTCCAGTATGCTTTGGCACACTGCCTTCATGCAATATTGGCACCTCGGATAATCTTGAGCAATTTGCAGAGATTTTGTGCCTTGATTTCTCCTTCTGCAAAATCTGAGTAAATGCGGTTTTATAAAAATAAAAGCATCGTGAGTCCTCTAAAGGTAATTGGCTAGATGACCTAGGTCCAGGTTGGATTCTCCAGGAAACTGGCTCTGAGATGTAGATCAGCACACAGGGAGGGTACGAGGGAGTTCTTAGGATCAACAAGTATGGAAGAAATGGAACCACGAGGACACAGCAGAAGGAGATGGGATGTGGTTCCAACTCATAAGGGCTCAGCCAACCCCGTAGGAAGCTCTGAGGCTGATTTAGTCCTTTAGAGGTGTGTCAGGTTGGAATGAGGGAGCAAACTCTTCTGGGCTGACCTGTCCTTGAAGAGAGGCGGCCCTAGAAGTGGGCTGTGACGTTGGATGCAATGGTTCCTTACATTGAGGCCACCTCCAAAGAGTAGAGAGCTGTCATCTGAAAATATTCCTAGCAGGTGGGAAACCAATGTTTCACTCCTGACGTGGGGATCTAGGCTGCACAGCACAGTACACATGACTAAAACCAAGTTAGAAGCAGCATATAGGACAACTTTGCTTTCCTTTATGGTGGCCAGAGGCCTTCAGTGGAGACAGAATTATTTCGGCATGTGTGGTTACAGTGAGAATTCCATCTCTACCTCCAGCCCCATCACACGAAGGTCCTGAACATCCTGATGCTGTAGAAGTTCTAACTCAGGGATTCTAACAGGGAAGCTGCCAAAGGATTCTCCCTTGGATTCGGTTGATCTTGCCTTCAACAAACCTTATCATCTTTGTGCACTCAGGACTATCTATGGCTATCTAACCTCTCTAGTATTCAAAGTGGAATATTAATAACACTGTATCTCTCAAGTCTGTTTATGTAAATGCAATTGATGGTTTAAAACAGTTAATGTATCTCTTAATCTTATAAAGTGGGACAGTTCTCCTAATATCTCCTTTTTTAATGACCTGAATATTTTGAAGAGAACAGGCCAGTGATTTTGTAGACTGTCCCTCATTCTGCAGGTACCTGGGTGTTTCCTCATGATGTTATTTAACTTGTTCCTCTTCAGGGTAGGAAATTAGATAAGTCTAAAGGCTTGATAAGATTCAGTTTCAGTGTTTTGGTAAGAATACTTGATTTTATCTATTTTGGAAAAGAAGAGTTACAAAACACATTTTGGATCTTCAAAATACATGGAAGTAAAAATGGACAGAAGTAGGAGAAAATAGATGATTTTAAAATCAAAGTTGGAGATTAAAAACTTTTCTCTCAATAACTGATAGAAAAACAAGGCAAAAAAAAATCCATAAAGGTATAGGAGATCTAAACAAGACTACCAACCAACTTGACTTAACTGATATTTGCAAAACCTTACACCCCAATCCCAAAAAGTAACCATTCTTTTCAAGTATACAATGGTACAGTCAAGATAGACAGACTGTGAGTTGAGTTGTAAAACAAGCCTCAATATTCAAAAAAGATTAAGATTACGTAGAGTAGATTCTCTGATCATAATGGTATTAAATTAAAGATCAATAACAATAAAATATCTAGGAAACCCGTAACATTTTAGAAATTAAGCAAAACACTTTTTAACAACTTATGGGTGAAATAAATCACAAGAGGGCTTAGAAAATATTTTAAACTAAAAGAAAACAGAAGCGTAGCAAGTCCAAATTGTGGGAAGTGGTTACAGCAATGCTTATAGAAATATATGACTTTAAATGCTTATATTTGCATGGTTGCACCAGTTTGCACTCTTGGGGGGAATGCAGACTGGTGCA
Source organism: Suricata suricatta (assembly GCF_006229205.1). Taxonomy (NCBI): domain Eukaryota; kingdom Metazoa; phylum Chordata; class Mammalia; order Carnivora; family Herpestidae; genus Suricata; species Suricata suricatta. Next base: position 135,826,451 of record NC_043703.1, on the reverse strand, counting down.
GCCACCATGGAAAACTGTGTAAAGGCGCCTCAAAAAATTAAAAATAGAATTACTCTACAACCCAGGAATAGCACTACTGAGAATTTATCCAAAGGATATGAGAGTGCTGGTTCATAAGGCACATGCACCCCAATGTTTGTAGCAGCATTATCAACAATAGCCAAATTATAGGAAGAGCCCAAATGTTCATCAACTGATGAATGGATAAAGATGTTGTACATATATAATGGACTACTACTCAGCAATGAGAAAGAATGAAATTTTGCCATTTGCAGGACTGTGGATGGAACTGGAGGATATTATGCTAAGGGAAATAAGTCAGAGAAAGACAGATATCATATGTTCTCACTCATGTGGAATTTGAGTAACTTAACAGAAGACTGTGGGGGAAGGGAAAAAACTAGTAACAAACTGAGAGGGAGTCAAACCAGAAGAGACTCTTAAATACAGAGAACAAACTGAAGGTTGATGGTGGGCAGGGCAGGGAGGGGAAGATGGTTGATGAGCACTGAGGAGGGCACTTGTTGAGATGAGCACTGGGTATTGTATATAAGTGATGAAACACGGGAATCTACTCCTGAAGCCGAGAACACACCATATACTCTGTATGTTAGCTAACTTGACAATAAATTATATTTACAAAAATAAATAAATAAAGTAGATATCAAGAACAGAATAAAAAAATAAATGCTTGTATTTGAATAGAAGGATCAATATGAGTAATTAAGGATCTTCTTTAGAAAAGAAGAATGGAGTAAACCCAAAGTAAGTAGAAGGAAGGAATTTAAAAAGATAAGAGCAAAAGGAAAACATAGCAATTGGAAATCTCATACCCTGTTGGTGGGAATGTAAGATAATACATGCACTCTGGAAGAAGGTCTGGAAGTTTCTCATAAAATGAAACATATTCAACCCTAGGAGCCAGCAATTTCTCTTCTAGGTATTTATCCAAGAGAAATGAAAAGATACGTTCACAAAAATCATCTGTACAGGAATTTTCATAGCCATTTCATCTATAATAGCCAAAGCTTAGAAACAACCCAGTGGAATTCTTCTCAGTAATAAAAAGGAATGGACTGTGGATATAGGGAACAACATGGATGATTCTCAAGAATATTAGTTTGAATGGCAGAAGCTAACTCCATGAAGTATATGCTGTCTACTGTACAAGTCTATGTGAAGCTCGAGAACAGGAAAAACTAATGCCTGGTGAAAAACATCGTAACGGTGTATGTGTCAGAATGGGAAGTGGGGAGGGGATTGTCTGGGGAGGGTCACGAAAGAACTTCCTGGTAATGTTCTATTTCTTGATATGGACTTGGGTTACACAGCTGCATGTGTTTGTTAAAAGTCAGCAGTGTAATTTAATATTTGTACATTTTATTGTATGTAAACTTTCTGCCAGAAGAAAACATAAAGAAATATTGAACTCTACGTAATGATTTCCATACAGAATATTTAAGAGTAAACTATACTGATACATTTTACTTTGAAATATGTCAAAAACTAAAGTGAATTTATAGGTAAAAAAATACAGAGGGGAAGATGTAAAGATGTGTGGTAAAACAGATGTAATAAAAAATCAATGGTACCATCTAGGTAGTAGGTAATGAGTTCTTTTAACTTGGTTCCTTGAAAATCATAACAATAAAAGGTAAAAACATTTTGGGTACAATTGGGAGAAGTTCAATAAGGACTGGATAGTAGGCGATATTAGGGAATTATTTTTGCCAGTTTTCTTTGGCATTTTAGTGGTATTGTGGTTATGCATGAGCGTTTTCTCTTAGGATAAGGGAACTAAAATGATTAGTGAAGGGTCATAATGTCTGCAATTCAGTTGGAAGTGGTTCAACAAAAATTTAAATACGGCAAATGGGGCACAATGTTAATAGTGTTTGAATCTAGACCATGATTATTGGGATGTTTGTTGTTCTTTTTTTCATTATAAAATATTGGAAAGGAAAACAGTGGAAGTAATGAGACATTATGTTAAAAGGTGAAGAATAAAAAGAAAGGGAAGCCTACACCTGAGACATTTAAAATTTCCAGTGTTCCTTCCAAGGATCAGCCTGAGGTCAATAATTGTGGGGACCTATTGCTGGACCTGGTTCAGAAGGCCAGGTCATGCACTCTCATTTTGCCTTCTATCTTATTTTATTTTACTTTCTGAACTCTTTTTATTTGAGAGTTTGAATGCAAACATCTGTGTACATGACCTTGACATTTGGTCTCGATTCTGGACTACATTGTTTATGCATTTGATACTGCATCTTTTCCACCAGAGATTAAAATCTGGGTTTCTAGATTCATTCCAGTCATTGACCTTAATAGCAGAATTTTACTTCACTAGAAATCCATTAGACACTTAACCACAAATTTACTGCCAAGAGGAAATGTAGGAGGAAGAGTGAGTATAACATGGTAAGGTGTCTGTAATTGTTTAGGCTTAGCTTCTGTTGTGTTTCAGTACCCTAAGAAGGACGTGGAAACATAGTCTGTGGCACACAGCTATGGGCCTGCTGAAGAGGTTTGGAGGGGAGATATCCTTATAAGGACCAAGTAATCATGGCCACAGACGGTGCTGTGAGTGTATTGGGAAGCATCACTCGTTTATCTCCTTAGTCTGATTTTATCATTTTGTCTGTGTCTGGGTACAGTTATGTTTGTGTGGATTTGCTCCAAGAGCTAGAAAGTCTTCTTTAGAGAAATTATGCTTTGCTTCATTTCACTAAAAATTTCCTCAGCTAACAAAATTTCCTATTACAGAGTCTAGCTCTCAAAGGATTTTATGGCTGGAAATAAGATAAATATCTAGATAAAAATGTAAATATAGTGACTCTCAGAGTATTTTGAACTGCCTCCATTTTAACCCTCTGGATGATTTTCATTGAAAACTGGAGTGCACTTTACATTGAGTACTCTAGATTAGAGGACTCCAAACTAGCTGTCCTTTCCTCAACAATTTCATGGAGAGCTAACTTAAAATACAGATTCCTAGGTCTACCTTCAAATCCACAGAATCAGGATCTCTGGGTAATGGGCCCTCGGAATCACTCTTTTTTCAAGCCACCCATGTTACTCAGATGGGTAGTAGGAAGGGTGTAGACCTTTAGACCAGTGCTCCTCAAAATTTAATGTGTAAGTGAAACACTTTGTTGTTAAAAGGCAGATTCTGATTCAGTAAGATTGCAGTGGAGTTCAAGATTCTCTGAATTTTTATTTATTTTTTATTTATTTAAAAAAATTTTTTTAATGTTTTATTTATTTTTGATAGAGAGAGAGAGACAGAGAATGAGAGGGGTAGGGGCAGAGAGAGAGAAGGAGACACAGAACTGGAAGCAGGCTCCAGGCTCTGAGCTAGCTGTCAGCACAGAGCCTGACACGGGGCTCGAACCCACGAACGTGAGATCTGACCTAAGCCAAAGTTAGAGGCTTAACCGACTGAGTCACCCAGGCTCCCCAAGAGTCTCTGAATTTTTAGCAGAGCTCCCTAATGCTGCTGTTGGTTGGCAGACCACACTGAACAGGGAGAAACTAGGTCATGTCTCAAAATCTTTTCCTCAAAATTAGAATCTTGTTTTCCTTTCTGGACAGCCTATTTGACCAGCATTCAGCATGTGACATGTTTTCTTCTCACTTCGCTACTTGATACCTCTTTGCTTTGAAATACTGCTTGAACAGTTAGTTGGTAACTCAGATTAGGGTGATCATCTACCTCAATTTGCCCATCAGAATCCTGGTCCACACCCACTGTCCTGGCATAATTATGAAAAGACCCTCTGCCACACTCACTCTTAGAAGAATCTCCATTTGAAAGATAAATTATAGAGTGATCCTTTCTAAATTCACAAACATTGAGAAGGATATGGCACAATGTACAGACTGTAGGTCATGTTACCCCTAATCCTGGGTGGGTTCAAATCCTGCTTCATTATTCCACACTACATCCATAGCCTTAAGGAAATCAAGTCTCATCATTTTAGGTGTAAAACAGAAGTGGTTTATGATAAAGATTACTTATAGAAATGCTATAGGAAGCTTCTAGCACAGTGACTGGCATATAGTAGACACCCATATGCTTAGACCCCTATCTTCTTACAGTCAATGAAATGAACATCTACTCTACTTTGGAATGATAATAGAGTCTGCTATCAAGTTAGGATCAGAATCAGCTGTAATATTAAAATAATGCATCTGCTAACCTCTAACTGACATATGGCATAAACTTATATGTCAGCATAAACTTAATATGCTGTGGAATCTGTCTTTGAACTCAATAGTCCCATGTGACTTACATGTTATCATGAACCCTTCAGGGCTTGTTGATAAACTGAAATCTTGAACTAGAAAAATGAAGGCATTGACATTTGTTGAGTTCCAACTATACACCAGATGGAGGGAGTTCCAAATTAGGATAGATCTCTAGCAAGGACAAAGAACAGAAAAGCTCGATCCATCTATAAACAGAAAGAGTTAAAAGGTTTTCACGGAGAACCTCTACAGCCAGTATTTTAGACCCAAAAACCTCACAGAAAGAGTTTGATATAACTGCAGAAGCAGAAGAGAAGGTGGATAGGAATAGAGAAAACTTGATACTCTTACCGAAAGAAAATCCCAATGAAACATATCCAGTAGGTAAGGACATTTGAACAAGGTATGATCCATAATTGACTCCTAGAACTCCCATCAATGAGCTATGGAGGCTCACCTGAGTCATTTCATTACCTCTGTGGTAACACGACTGAGTATTTTAAAGAATTAGAATTTAAAATTAGAATTTAAAGAATTAGAAACCATTCAGTGTTACGACAGGGTTTTCATTTATCAGGAACCTATCTGGGCCAGGCCTGTGCTGTACATGCATTATATTATTGAAAACGTAAAAAAAAAGAAAATTCAAAATAACTTCATGGGGTGAATAGTATCATTATCTCCATTTCACCTGTGAGGAAACTGAGACATAAGAAATTATGTTTCGTGCACAGTCACATGGGTCTCTTCTGAGAAACAGAAGTTTGAATGCGATTCTAACTCAGGTATGTCTAACTCTGAGATCCTTAATCCTAACCATCACGTATGGTTGCTGGGTGTTAGTTAACGCTACCATTCTTTCCACATTTCAAAAACAACATCTTATTACTCTACAGTCTAATGTGACCAACTTGGGAACTGGGCTCAGGAACAGGGATCATGTGAGGTACATCTAAATCTGGGGAAAAGACAGCAGCAATCCACTGCACCGACTTGGAGTTGGGGCCATTAGACAAAATGTCTCAATGTATTTTACAACTTTCTGAAGGTAATATTGAAGTACAATGAACTGCACGTATTTACAGTGTACAATTTTATCAGTTTTGACAAATGTATACGCCCGTGAAACCATCAACATAATCAAGTTAACAATTATTTCTCTCTGCCTAGATTTTCCTCCAGTTCCTTTGTAATCCATCCCTCTCTGTCAAGATCCACAGGCAACCTCTGATCTGTTTTCTGTCACTAAGGATTAGTTTACATTTTTTAGAATTTCATGTAAATAGAATCATACAGTAAATACTCCTGCTTGCCATCCTTTTTTTTTTCACTCAGCATGATGATTTTTAGATACCTCTGAGATTTCAATCTGTTGAGCATACCAATAGTTTCTTTATTTTTGTTGCTGAGTAGTTTCGCATTATATGGACATACCGCAAGTTGTTTATCCAATTACCTGTGTTGATAGACATTTGAATTGTTTCCAGATTTTGTTTATCACAGATATGGTTCTACAAACATTTGTGTGCAAGTCTTAGAGTGGATGTGTTTTTATTTCCCTTGGGTAAAAAAACCTATGAGTAAACTAGCAAAGTAGTATGGTAGGTGGATGTTGAACTTTTATTTATTTATTTATTTTATTATTATTATTTTTGAATGTTTAGTTATTCTTGAGAGAGAAGGTGGGAGAGTGGCAGAGAGAGAGGGAGACACAGAATTTGAAGCAGGCTCCAGGCTTCTAGCTGTCGGCACAGAGCCCAGTGTGAGGCCTGAACTCACAAACTCTCAGATAATGACCTGAGCTGAAGTTGAACACTCAACTGACTGAGCCACCCAGGCGCCCTGGATGTTGAACTTTTAAAGGAACTACCAAATTGTTTTCCAAAATGATTGTCCAATTTTTTATTTTTAGCAACAGGTCTCTGTCCCACACCACTACTGTCAGTTTACAAATTGGGGCACTGGGGTGGCTCAGGCGGTTAAGCCTCCAACTCTGGATTTGAGCTCAGGTCATGATCTCATGTTCATAAGTTTGAGCCCCGCATTGGGCTCCATGCTGGCAGTACAGAGCCTGCTTGGGATTCTCTCTCCCACTCTCTCTCTGCCCCTCCTCCACATCCACTCTCTCTTTCAGAGTAAACAAATAATATTAAAAAAAATTTTTAAATGTATATATTAGTCATTCTATTGGATGTATAATGGAATTTCATGATTTTAATTTGCATTTGCCCAATGACTAATAATTTGAACATCCTTTCATATGCTTATGGGCCTCCTGTAGGTCTTTTAAGGTAAAGGGTCACTTTAAAATTTTGCTTATTTTATTTATTTTTAAATGTATATTTTTGAGAGAGAGAGAGAGAGAGAGCACATAAGTGGGGCAAGGGGCAGAGAGAGAGGGAGAAAGAGAATCCCAAGCAGGTTCCATGCATGAGCCTGATGTGGGGCTTGATCTCACAAACTGTGAAATCATGAGCTGAGCCAAAATCAAGAGTCTTAAAAAACTGAACCACCCAGACGGTCTGTTTACTTATTTATTTATTTTTTGCTCATTTTAAAAATTAGGTTATCTTCTTGCTATTGAGTACTAAGAATTCTTTATATATTCTGGATGTAAGTACTTATCTGATATACACTTGGCAAATATTTTCTTCAGGTCTGTGGCTTGCTGCTTTATTGTGTTAGTAGTGGTGGCTTTCAAACAGTAAACATTTTATTTTTGTCAAAGATCAATATGTCGTTTTTCCCCCTCTTAAGGCATGTGCTTCTTGCATTCTATCCAAGAAACCTCTGTCTTCTATTCAAGGTCATAATTCTCCTATGCTTTTTGTATTTTTTTTTAATTTATTTTTGAGAGACAGAGAGTGTGAGCAGGGTAGGGTCAGAGAGAGAGGGAGATACAGAATCTGAAGCAGGCTCCAGGCTCTGAGCTAGCTGTCAGCCCAGAGCCCGATGTGGGGCTTGAGCCCACAAACTGTGAGGTCATGACCTGAGCCAAAGTTGGACACTCAACCAACTGAGCCATTCAGGTGCCCTGATTATTGCAGCTTTATAAAAATTTTTGAAATCAGGAAAGGAAGTCTTCCAACTTTGTTTTTCTTTCTATTTTTTTATTTAAAAATGTTTTTTAATGTTTTTATTTATTATTGAGAGAGAGCAAGTGGGGAAGGGGCAGAAAGAAGGAGACAAAATCTGAAGCTGTCTCTAGGCTCTGAGCTGTCAGCACAGGGCCTGACAGGGGGCTAGAATCCATGAACCACGAGATCATGATCTGAGCTGAAGTCAGATACTTAACTGACAGAGTCACCCAGGTGTCCCTGTTTTCTTTTTTAAAAAAGTGCTTTGGCATTGGATAGTCTAGGTCTTTTGCATTTCCATACACATTTTAGGGTCAGTTTGTGGATCTCTACCAAAACAAGTCTGCTGGAATTTTGGTTGGCATCGCATGTAAATGTAAATCATTTTGGGGATAATTGTTGTCTTAATGACTTTGAGCCTTTTAATCTATGAATATAGTATGTTTTGCCATTAATTTAGGTTTTCTTCACTTTCTCTTCAGTAGTGTTCAGTAGTTTTCAGGACCATTCTTTACTGGTGTTGAAAACGCAAGACTTGTGCCATCAGACTGTAATATGCTTAGGAAACTAGATTTTGTTGTTGTTGTTGATTCATGTGTTATGACTAATGAATGTTGAGATATGTAAACTATTTGACCTCCCAGTTCTGGGGTTTCTTCTTACAAGAGTTCAATCCCAGATTAGCAGAGAAGCTTGATCTGGCCATGAGAACTCATTAACCAAGAAGCAGTTCATTGAACACGAATGGGTTTATGGAATCAGGAACATCAGAGTGTCATTGCAGATGGGGGAGCTAGTCATCTCTGGAGATTTTACATAAGGTTGAGGTTCTTTTTTGGATGTTACACACTTATTCTAGTTAGGGATAGATATCAGCTGAAGAACCTTGCATACCTGCTTCCAACTGAAGAGAAGTCTAAAGCAATGCGATGTTTTCAGCCAAAGTGGAGACTCAGGAATTCAGTAGGTCTGGGAGTAAATGCATGGATTTTGAGTTAGATGACTGTGGATATGATTATTGGCTTACATTCACAGGGCATGTTTTTATGCTGTAGACCTCAACTTTTTGAGCCTTGGTTTCCTTTGTATCTATGTATAAAGATCTTTGTAAAAATAAAATGAATAGTATATGTAAAGCCCTTGACATACAATAACAATTAAACAATGTTAATTTCTTTCTTTTCCTTTTTTCTTTCAATGCTAATTTATTTATATTTGAGTGGGAGAGAGAAGAGACAGAGAAAAGAGAGAGGGGCTTGAACCACGAACCATGAGTTCATGACTTGAGCCTAAACCAAGAGTTGAACGCTTCACTGGCTAAGCCATCCAGGTGTCCAAATTCCTTTATTTTCCATAGGTCAGTATTTAAAACATGGAAACAGTATATTCACCATTTTGAGATTTATTTTTTATAGTCCAGACTTCGCCAATTTTTCTTTTTTATGTAGTTAGGCTGTGTTTGTAGTTTCCTCCTTTCCCTTCCTCTCTCCCTCCCTCCCTCTCTCTCTCTCTCTCTCTTGTCAGCTCTATGAAGACAGCAAACTTGTCTACCTAGCCCATGGTTGTATTCCCAGATATTAGTATAGAAATTGGTTCATAGTAAGCAATAATATTTATTTCTTTTATTTTTTATTTTTATTTTTGACAAAGGGAGAGAGAGAATCTTAAGCAGGCTCCCTGCCTGACACAGGGTTGGATCTCATGACCGACCATGAGATCATGACCTGTGCCGAAATCAAGAGTCAGATGCTTAACTGACTGAGCCACCCGGGTGCCCCAATAATATTTATTTCTTAAATAAGTGAATTATGCTGCTTGCAAGCTACTCCTATACAACAGTTGGTCTCTGGAAAGCTTCTTAATTGCCCAGTTTCCCTAAGAGAGGCCAAGACACCAGAAAGCATTCCAATCAGCAAAGGCTATGAAAGTGAAGAAACGAATACGGATGGCCAGAGGTGGTTCATCTCATTCTTTTTCAGTCCAGAAAATAACTCAGAAAACGGTGCTTTTTTGATAGGGGTATTTTGCCTCGTGGGATAGCTAATAGTTAAGCCAAAAAAAGTCTTGGTAATGAGCGTCGTGACTATCAGGTTTTATAAGTTGATTCTAAATGGGCAGTGAATTCCTTTTTCTGCTGTAAATTTTTTCAGGTTTCACATCTGTTTAACTTTGTAAAAGTGCCTGATGTAGAATCCAACCAAAGCTAAAGCCGCATTATCTGCAAAGTTGAGAGCTATTGAGATTCTGGCTACTTAACACATTCAAAGGAGACTTTGAATGGCCACACACAAGTCCGATCACTACAGGAGGGGCACAAGAATAAAGGAGTACAGTCATTGAAACTCACAAAAGTCCTTCTAAGAGGCCCACAGGGCTGGTGACAGGAGGTTAATGCAGCTAGCCAGCTTCTTGTCCGGCATGTTAAACCAATTAATGATAAGGTACACCTACCTGGCAGCTGAATTTCTTCCCTCCCATTTCTTTTTTCAAGAAAAGTAGAAGTATACTTAAATAAGAAAGAATGCTAAGTAAGAAGGAAGAAATGCCAAAATAAAAAAAAAGAGAACTTTTTCTTTGGTGTGGTGTTTGTTTTGTTTTGTTTTTTTGCCTTTTTGTTTTTTTGTTTTTTTTTTGCCATTTGTTCTTAAGATTTTTTCTTCTTAAGCAAATCCAAGAATGTTTTTGGAACCATCTGAAAAAAATGTGTTTCTATTTCCAGTAGGACTTGAACTGGATTTGAGATAATTTCAAATTTTAATTGACGGCTCTTCAGCAGAAAGGCTAACGATTCAAACCTCAGCCCTCTCTACAAGTGGAGTTTTTCTTTAAGATTATGAAATAAATATGTTTGGGGAAAATGGTAATTAAGTGTGAACAGATGGCCCTTTTTAGCTGAGATATTAAGTCTAGGTATTTGATGGAATCATTTGCCTGTTGGAGTCAGTGGGTATGATGTGGTGTCCCGGATGGCAAGACACCAGGTTTGTCAAAGCGAACTGGGAACTGTGATAAAGATTAGATTCCTTATATGGTTGTAAGGACGGGGGAAGTGTTAAGAGTTGGGAGGAAGATTACGACACCGTGCTACATGAGGCCAAAATCTTACTCTGCAGCTCTGTAGAGGCAAGACTGCCAAAACAGAAATATGCTATTTCCAACAAACAACCCTGTGGTAGAATGAAAAGGGCCCTGGATACTCTTACTTACTGCTTTGCTCTTCACTGACTTTGTGACCTGGGGCAAGTGCCTGAATTCCTCTGTGCCCTGGAGTCCTCATTTTTCAAACAGAGAAAGGTTGGAATTAAAATTCAATTAGATTATTTTCCAAAGCATTGTCCAGCCAGGAAGGTCTTACTAGATCAAAGAATACTTCTGTGCCTCTGTGTATTGTGGATAGCTTTCTGTCTTCTTGTTAGTTATGTGCAAAATACTACCCAAAGTTTCCAAGAACCAGACTTTTGGTCTGCAGACGTCTCCTTCATGTATCTTATATTTCAAGGATTTAAAAAGCTAAGAATGTGTGAGCTGCAGATTTCAGGAAAATCCAGGATCTGAGCTCATTGTTAAGAATATGTCATTATGTTCATTATTATCCCCAACATTTTAGATGTCTTATTATGAAGCACACATTCCTGGGATTGCTGTCATGAGCCAGGTCAATTTTTTAACTAACAGACGCTCATGGACTTAGAGGCAGATGATGGTTTTCCTGAGAGGGAGCAAGAGACTTGGGAGGTGACATCCTGCCACATAGCTCCCCATTTTGGCAGATGAAAGTCAGGATTATTAGGGCAATATTTCTACGTAGTTGCGGCTAAATCAGGCTGTGCGCTAGACCGCCTCCTCCAGAATATTTGGATGCTTCTATGTAGCCTGAACAGTTGGACAGATGGATTACAGGTCTGCCTCGGGTGATGTTTCTTATGGTTTTAATTAGACCTGAATTAATCCAATGCATGGCAAGTGCCCAAAATCAGGCAAGGACGAAATGCCTTTCCAACAAGCATTTTATTCCCTCATAATCAATGTCAAAACACTTCTTGCTTTGTATACAATCCATCTGACTAATGAGTGAGTCTTAAATTTAGAAGTTCCTTGCACTTTAGAACAAGATTTCCCCATTCTATAACCTCTTAGCCTCTCCATGTAGCTACTCAGTAGCTTAGGCCTTGGGATGGATTGTGAAGGGTTCTAGGAGATGGGAATTGCTGTTTAGAAGTTTGAGATGATTGGAAAAACAAATGGAAATACCAGAATTTCAGAATTTAGTGTCTACCCAACAATCATCTCTATAAAATTTTCACTGGGGCTAATGTGTCAGATGTATCAAAAACAACCAGGGATGGAATGTAAACAGAATTGAGAATCTCACCAATTTAAAAAAATGATAAATACATGATAGATGGTAGGCTTTGTCAGTGAGCTAGCTTATACTGAATAATGACATAGTGTAACTATCAACCCAAGCCAGGCGCTCTGAGGCAGACAGAAAACTTGGCGGGCCCTGACATGTAACAATGAACAAAACTAAACATGAATTAAAACTTCAGTGTGAAACACACATATGTTGAATGTCATCTTAACTCAGGGCTGCTGATTTTAAGTCCTGTGTATGTTACACAGCTGCCTCTTCCTTGTCTTTCAGGTCTTATGTCTTCCCTGACTACTTTGTCTAAACAAATTCCCATCTGAAAAAGCCCTATCTCTTGAGCACAGGGTGCAACAGGATGATTATGGCAGAGATCACAACGTGGGCCTTTGAGTCCTTTGTTATTAAAATAATAGAACTCTCTGAGTTTTTCCTGGGCTTCTGACTGTCCAAATAGACACTGCATTTCCCAGCTGACCTTGTAAAGGGCTGTGGCCATGTAACTAAATTTGGGTCAATGGGAAATGAGAGGAGTGAAAATATATCACATTTTCATGGGCGGCGGGGGGCGGGGAGGGGGTGTGTTCTCTTCCTTTCCCATGGGCTGAAATGCAGACACAGGCCGGTGAGCTGCTCCAACCTTTTACATGAGAACACCACGTTAGGGCGTGGACAGCGAGATCAAAGAAATCTTAGTTCTCGGAAGCCCTGACGGATGGAGCCACCTTCTAACCCTGGACAGATTCGTCTCCGGGAGCAAAAAATATACATTTCTATTTCCTTTGAGTGTCTGATTTCTGATCTGTTATTAAAATCCAGCTATAACCTAAACCATACACCCTCTACCCCATCTGTTTCATTTTCTTTGTAGCAGTTACCACCATCTTTATCTATCTTATTTATCTGTTTGTTTATTTGTTTATTGTCTGTCTCCCCTCACCGGAATGTAATTTCCATGAGAGCAGAAATCTTATGTTAACTTCTGCATCCCCAGTGGCCAGAACAGTACTTGGTACATAGTAGTGCTCAGTACGTCTTTGAGAATGAATGAATGAATGAATGAATGAATGAATGAATGAATTGGTTGTAATTAGGAAAGCAGGGCTAGTTATAAGAGTGCATTTGAGTGGATTGTTATAACGCTACTAAATACTTGTAAGCAAGTGGCTTTGATTTGAGTGCCAGCAGCATCTTTCACTGATAAGTCAAATTGTTTCTACCTTGAGCCACAGCCTCCCAACTTACCTGATAAGAGGCCAAGGTCTAGCACTAGTCTGAACGTGGCAATTACTTAGCTCTTCTGTTGTTTCAAATGGACAGTTTAGTGGGAGAGGATGTGATGAGTAGATAGAGGCCAGAGGATGAGTTAAGTAGTACTGCTTTCTTATGAAAAACATTTTTTAAATGTTTATTTATTTTTGAGAGACAGAGAAAGACAGAGTGCAAGCAGGGGAGGGCCGGAAAGAGAGGGAGACACAGGATCTGAAGCAGGATCAAGGCTCTGAGCTGTCAGCACAGAGCCCTATGTAAGGCTGCATGCAACTCATGAACTGGGAGATCGTGCCTGAGCCGAAGTGGGATGCCCAACCCCACTGAGCCACCCAGGCACCCCTCTGTGTTTTATTTTTTAGTTTTTTCATTGAAGTAGCGGTGAGACACAATGTTCCATTAGCTCCAGGTGTACAACAGAGTGATTCAACAAGTTTATAGGTCATGCTGTTTTCACCATCTGCGAAAGCCGTATTCTTATTCCATGTAAAACTTGAGGGTCAGGAGGGGGGTGGTTATGTATAATGCAGGGACTAGCACACTCTGGGAATGCTGTGGACAATTATATCAGGACAGTAAATGCAAACAGGGACTGTTTCCGGCAAATCTAAGCCACTGCCCAGGTAAGGATCAATTCACACAGAAAATCAGCCTGCTTTCTTGGAAAGATGGGCGCCGCATTTGACAAATGGCATTCTCAAGAATTGAAGGAATGACCAGCTCCTCAGGAGATACAGAAGTGGTCCTAAGTTTTCTCCTGTGACTGGATATTTTGCTGAAATGTGAGTGATTCCATGCATCAGCCCCAGAATGTTTAACTTCCAGATTAATTCCATTTTGATTCATTTAAGAATACGAAGTAGAAGTTGACTAGTAGGTGGCAAAACAAAAGAAACAATAATTGAGTAAGAGTTCAAGATCAGGAAGGGCTTGAGTGCAGCACAATTCTTAGAAAACGATTTACCTTCGTCCATATTCTAGAGGCAAAAAGAGTACATTTTAGTACATTTATAAGCCGAGAGGAACAACTGCAACTGTTTATGTCTTGGGAGACATAAGCATTATAATTTTTTTAATGTTTATTTATTTTTTGAGTGGGAGAGGCAGAGCACGAGTGGGGGAAGGGCAGAGAGAGAGGGAGACACAGAATCTGAAATAGGCTCCAGGCTCTGAGCTGTCAGCACAGAGCCCCCATGTGGGGCTAGAACTTGTGAGCGGCGAGATACACCCGGAGCCAAAGTTGGATGCTCAATCGGCTGAGCCACCCAGGTGCCCCAGGGGACATAAACATTTTAAACAGAGGGTCATGGAAATGTGCAAAATCTACACAAAATGGAGACACAGTAGAAAGGAGAAAAGGAAACAGCTTGCAAACGGAGAGAGGTAATACATAACGAGAAATTTAATAAGGCATCAAACCCGCAGGTATCTGTTATGGGTTTGTGAAGAGCCCAGGTGATTCTGGAGTAGCTCTTCAGCAGGCTCATGCTGCTTGTGACAAAGTAACAGGACAGCGGGTTCATTTGGTCACTGACACCTATGTATCAAGGGTCTGCTAGCCACCTGCGATGAACTGGTGGGGGTGGGCATGGAGGTTTCCTTTATCCTAAGGTCAGGACCAGCATCAATGCATCAATGTACTCGAAGACTGATCACATATATTCCCACGTGGCAAATCACAAAAGAGTCGTACAATTGAGGAATGTAGCCAAGAATGATGTTTACAACTAAACCTGTAATGAGGGGAAGCCACAGAGAAACACAATGCCATGGTAACACTTATTTACCCATCACACCTGTTCTGGGAGCTTTTTTTTTTTTTTTTTAATTTTAAGGAGAGATGCATTCTCTTTTACAATGAATCAGGATGCAATCTGAATATTCTATTCATAACATGGTTAGATATTTTATATTTGGACTTTAGTGAAAGTAAGATCCTTTATCCTGAGTTTCACTATTGTTGGTAGTCAGAACAATAAAGCAGATTCGAGTTTACTTGATCTTGAATAAAGACGTATTGTTGGGAGAAAATTAGGAAAGGCAGACTGAGGTTTCTGGCTGAATACATCCTGCTGGGTTCCAGGGAAGATGATTCATTTTAGAGTAGTCTCCAGGTTGCCATGCTTCTCACACTTCACCACGAATGAGAATATGCTTAAAAGGCAGATCTCTGGGACCATTCTCCGAGATTCCGATTCAGTGAGTCTGGGACTAGGTGCAGAAAACTGCATTTTTAAATAAGCTTTCCAGGTGATTTTTGAGCAAGTCCTTCTTGGACCACACCTTGAGAACCACCGTCCTGGAAAAGCCACTCCGATGACCTGACAGCCTCCGATGGGGCTGCAGAGATGCGGGACAGGTTTCTGGAGCCTGGCATAGTCTCCCAGAGGACAGGCTGCTGTTTTGGTTTCCTAGCCTTAATTAATAGAATCTGGAGCCTACAGTAGCTGGCACACGATTTAGAGCTATTTTAAACAAGACAAAACAAATGATGTGCAGCTGGAAACTGCTACCTTGAAATATAAATTCAGCTGCAATTTGTATTCAATGTCTTACAGATGCGGCGCAGTGACATGACTGCATTTTCTAAGTCCATCGCGCTGGACCCACAAGCATCTGACAAGCACAACATGCACTGGGCCACATGTGACCTTTCTAATTTTTTAAAGTTACAACCATCTAAATACACAACATGACCAAAGCCGAAGGGCCTTAGCATTTCATTTCAATAGAGCGCTTACATGTCTCTGACCGAAGCACAAAATCGCCCTTGAATGTACTACCTGAGTGGTTTTATTTCTCTTGATGGGCCATGTTATAGCTGCCATGTTGTGTTAAAATTACATCCTGGCACCCTTTCTTACACTCGTTTGCTACCTAGTGAAACATGCCCCTGGAGCAGTTTGCAGAAAATGACGATGGCTTTGTGATTTGTAATTCCCTTGCGGCTTCCTCTTTGCCTTTGACTCACTTGGTGGAGTTGATAAATATATCTGTACACCCATTCATGGAGTGTATTCTTAAATTTTGCATCACAAGTCCTTGGGTGAGTCTTGCTTCAAATGCAGCTTCCTTGGCCCCGTATGCAGACATGCTGATTCAGGCCTGGAGTGGAGTTGGGAGAATGAGGTTTTTTTTTGTTTTTTGTTTTTTTCTTTATAAGACCCTTGGATGATTCTGAGGCAGGTGGTCCGCAAATTCCACTTTGGGTAGACCATGAAGTTACACAACAGGGAGATGCAAAGAAGTGAAAATTGCGGTCTCTGCAATTGATGCATATAACTAGAAGTAAGAAGGTAAAGACATTCAAGTTGAAGGAATACGTGATAATAATGAATGTTGGTTCCTCACTCTGTTCCAGGCACATGTGTCAACTCATCTAATTCTCAGAGCCAGGTTCTGTTGCTATCTTTATTTACAACTAAGAAATTGAAGCAGAGAGATTTTAATGATGTTGTGTAGAATCACAGAACTATTCAGTAACAAGGTGGATTTGAGCAGACACGTCTGCCCACAAAGCACTTATTCCAATCGCAATATTGTCTAGCCTCCAGCTAGTGAGCTTGGCTTTGAGAATCCAAACTGCCAAGTATATAAACCGGTGTTTAGTGTGTGTGTTCGCAAATTTATGTGACAAATTCTCATTTTTTCATCAAAAGAATTAATTTATGATCTCATTGGCACTAAAATATCATACATACCTTGTAATAAATTCTAACTGGGCCTTACACTCAACGCTAGGGATATAGAACTAAAGGCCTTTAGGGGAGCTTACAATGTAATGAGAAAAAGAGCTGGTCACCGTCCATGGCAATGTACTGAGCAATCTACAACTTGGTACTGGTGATTGATACAATGGAGAACAGCATAGCTTTTGTGGAAGCACGGGGCAGTAAGGGTGGGAAGGTCATGGTGTCCAACCATTGATTGGAGCTAGGTTAGAGTCATTTAGAAGACTTCATGGAAGACGTAAAACCTAAGTGGCATTTGAAGAATGTGCCATAGAGTCAATGAAAATCTAAGTGCCCACCATGTGCTCTATCCTCCTTTTGGAAGCTCTTTCCACATAGATTTGCCACGCATTAGGTCATGTTACTCTGTAACCCTTGTCCTAACTGCCTAGATCAGGACTGGAGCCCGACTCAAAGGTAATTGTTTAGGAGGGAGATGACAATCCATTTGGTTGGGAGATATGAATGGTAGATGACCTAGGAAGCTATGGACAACTGTGTTTGAGGCAATGACAATGGTCATGAACACTACACTCAAAGCATGATCCATGAATCTGAGCTAATCCACAAACTGTCTGTTACAGGTATGTGAAAAGACAAGTACTGAAATTGAGAGTAAGAACAGAAACTTCCATAGTGATTGCAAGAGCGTCCATGTACATGCCTAGCACATGTGACTATATTAGCTCTCTGTAAATGCAAAAAAAAATTATCCCAAACTTACAACTTTAAACAGTAATAAACATTTATTATGTGTCCGTAATTTGTGTAGTTGAGGAAGTAAGGAACTGGTGGTTAGTGGTTTCTGACTTGGGATCCCTCATGAGGATGCAGTCAAGATGTTGGCTGGTGCTACAGTCATCAGAAGGGTAAATTTTTATTGTTTTTTTAAAAAATGTTTTAGTTTATTTATTTTTAATATTTTTATATAGTTTATTTATTATTGAGATAGAGCATGAGTGGGGGAGGGGTAGAGAGAGAGGGAGGCACAGAATCTGAAGACAGGCTCCAGGCTCTGAGTTGTCAGCACAGAGCCCGATGTGGGGCTTGAACCCATGAACCGGGAGATCATGACCTGAGCCGAAGTCGGACGCTCAACTGACTGAGCCACCGAGGATCCCTGGAAGGGTAGATTTTTAAGTTTAAAAATAAAAATATGTAATTTCTGATACATTACAAATATTGGTATTTATTACTCTTTTCTTTTAATTGCATTCAATGGACCCTAAATAACACAATGTTTGGATAATCACAATGGCCAATTAAAAACACATGAATAAGACTTTTTAACATTTGGAATTTATGTATCTTTTCCTTTTATCTATCTATCTACCTATCTATCTATCATCTATCTACCTATCATCTCTCCCTTTTTTTTCAAGTTTTTAAAATTTATTTGAGAGAGACAGGCAGCACAAGTGGGGAAGGGGCAGAGAGAGAGAATTGCAAGCAGTCTCCATGCTGCCAGCACAGAGCCTGATGCCAGGCTCAGATAAACTCATGAAACCATAAGATCATGACCTGAGCTGAAATCAAGAGTGGGATGCTTAACCAACTGAGCCACTGGGGGTCCCCCATCATCTCTTTATATATCTCTTTTAACTCACATTTCCATTTCATTTAACCCAGAAAAATTCTTAGAAAATTAATTTTTATTGTAAACTTTTTTTACCAATCGCCTTATCATAATTCTTTACTAGAAAAATATGTATATAAATTGAAATTGTAAGATCATTTTATTTTGTGTAACTTAAGTATCCACATGTTAAAACTTTTTGGGCAGAATTGAGTTACCATTGGGGCACCTGGGTGGCTCAATTGGTTGAGCGTTGGACTTCTGCTCAGGTCATGATCTCATGGTTGGTGGATCTGACCCCTGCATCAGACTCTCTGTTGTTCCCCTCTCTCTCTCTGCCTTTCCCCCACTCATGCTCATGTGCTCCCCCTCTCCCTCTTTCTTTCACAAAAAAACATTTAAAAAACCATAAAAACTGAGTTACCATAAGTATTATTGGTACACAACTGGTCAAAATATAATGAATATATTATAAATATTGATAAATAATAGAACAAAATTTCTTAGAATTGCTTTTCTAAATGAGATAGAACATTTACTCTTTTAGTTTTGATTCCATTGGATGAAAATGACTTATTTCCCAAATTAGAGAGAGTTCAGCATTAATTTTATAACTGGTTTTCATAGATATCTGTGTAAAATTTTGTTCTCATAAACAGATTGATGTGAATAGACTAAGTTTTGTTATAGTAATGCCACTCAATTCTTTTGACTACTCGACTTCTATACCAAAAGTCACATGGGGATCAAGTAGCTAGTAATTAGGTTCTACTTTAGTTTTGTTTGAAGCAAAGATTTCAAAATATCTTTGCCCTTCAGAGGGATATAATATATAGTCATTAGAGTCCTTCATTTCTGTTTCTGGGAAAATGCCAAAAAACTTCATCCTTATTCTTGAAAAGTCTTCACAAACTCTTGAGAATGGCTATTAACTTTCCCTGCTATTCTTACATTTAGAAGCACCCCTTGGAATCTAACATGTTTAGAAAGGGTTAGGAAATAAAAATATTGTTAATTTTAACACAATTTTATCAATACAGTATTTTATTTCAAATGCTTTTAATGTCTCACATGCTTTAGAAATTTTTAATGAAAATTTTAGCTCATTGGATTTCTAAAAAAATTTCCACCATCTGGCCTTATACTCAAAACCAGTTTCCTTTGTCAAAAGAACTAGACAAACCAGACATACTTTCTGTTGGAAAAAGTCTAATTTCATTTTTTATTAAAATAAATATAATGACATCTATTTTACTTAATGTAATTGCATAAAATCCACTAAAATAAATTACAGATGACAATAATGTCAACAGTAAAATATTATAGGTCACATAATTAATTTTTATGTTATGCTATAAAAATGAACCTATATTCTGTTTCATATTACTTAGTTTGTTAGAAAGCAATATAAAATTTAGTTAAATTTATTACATTTTTAAGGAGACAATGAGTATTATAAAGGTATGCCATTCCTTCAGTATATGATCTAATAGCTAATAATTAGGTTCTATTTAATTTTGTTTAAGCAAAGAATTCAAAATGGCTCTCCCTTCCTTCTATGATGTATTTCAAAGCTTATTTTTTTATACTTTTAATTTTTATTTTTAAAATATTACAAACACATTTATTTTATATTCTGTATCATAATTCCACCATCTAATAAATTTGCATGTCTCATCTTATTGTTTTATTTTCCTCTGACTCTTGCTTATGTTATATTGCTTTTATTTCTGTTTTGTGTGTGATTCTTTTATTGTGAACTCATATTGGTTGTAATTGTATCAATGGGATATTGTTGAGGTTGAATTTGAGCATGCCTTCTCCTAGGGAAGATTCTTGTTGCTTCTACTAGGCACCTATGGGCATTAAATCTGAGTCCACTTTAAATTGGGCATTAAAGCACAGTCCCTCTTAACATTATGTCGCTATTTGTAGTTTTTAGAACCATACAAACAGGATAGATCCAGTTCCGAAATGTACATAAAAGCTGTCAGGGAATCTATAACAGACTCCCCATCCTCGCTCCCAGGTCCCAGGCCATATTCTTTACTGTTAGCTGGTGGAGGTGAAGGGATTTACCTCTTTGTTCACCGTTTCCCTGAAGGGTATATTCCTTCCTGGGTACCATCTTCTCTGCAGGGTAGTTTCCCTGCCTTTTTCCAAGGCTGTTTCTACAGCGCCCTCTACAGGCCAACTCCATAAAACCACCGGGATTCATACCTGCACGCAGATCCAGCGACCCTCAGAATCACCCCACGTGATCTGATTACTAAAGCTACTTTACTCAGTAGTTCTCTCTTTCCATGTTTCTTAGGTGTTTTTATTCACAGATAGGTAGTGTTTAAAAAAGTATTGAACGCTAATTATGTGCTTTGATCCTGTAGAGAGTAGAATTACAAAAAAGAGATGAAACATAGTATTTCTATTCTTCCGGAACTCATTGTCTAAACAGAGAGACGTAATGGCAGGTTAAATGATAACATGGAGGCGTTGGAAAGGCCCTGTGGAAACAACTAACCAGATGAGAGCCGGGCGCAGGGATGCCAGAGAGATCTCATCTGATGTGGTGGTGAAAGAAGACAAGGACCGCCACCCACAGAGGCCAAGGCACAGGCTCTTCAGGCAGAGATAACAGATGGAGCAAAGGCCTGAAGGTGTAAAACGGCCTGAACAAGAAAGTTAGCATTGGTGGAAGGTGGAATATTGAGACTTCAGATTAAACAATCAGGACTTTTGACACCAAACAATTGCTACTAGGAGAGCCCAAAGTTGCTTTGAAATGTAAAAAGAGATCTCTCCCTCTGCTTCAAGTTGATTAAAGGGAGTGTTTTTGGCCACAGAACAACTATGCAGAGTTGGCTCAAGGGGCTGCCATTTCAGTCTGGAGGTGTTTGGGGCCTCATTTCATGGTATCTTGGAACACAATAGAAGTCTAGTTAACTTCAAGCATTTGGAATTGATCCTAATCAGCCTTAGTATTTCCTACTTAGTATAAAAGTAGGAAGACATAGTTTTATAACTGGTTTATTGAGAAACTGCCCCTCAGTGGGGTATAAGTGCAGAATAGTTTTATTTTGTTTTATTATCACCCATGTTTCACTGAATCTGTTTCCACATCACTTAGAGATACCTTGGGCAGATTCTGTAACTTTCCAGGCATCTTTTGCAGTTAAAAGCTGTTTTCAATTCTGTCTAAATCTCCCTTCTCACCTCCCTCCAAGTGCAAGTTTTACCTATGGCTCCAAGGGCATCTGAGGAGGGTGGGCAGGGTTCACTCATTCACCCCTCCTGGCTCTGGAGGGCTGGATTGGAGGGTGGGGGGGGGTACCCTGACTGTCTCCCTTTTCTAGACTACAATAGCTCAGTTATTAGGTGAAGAGAAAAGAATAGAAAAATAGGGGGAAGGGGGAAGGTTTTTTTTTTTTTTCCTCCAGGCTATTAAGATGCCATCTTGTGTCTGTTGGTTTTGCTAGATGTAGCGGAAGGTATGAACATGTCGGTTTTCTGTAGGAGTCGTGTGGATTCATTTGAGAGGACTGTGGAGAGTCCCACAATCACAATTTCTTAATGAGGAAGATCCAGCCAAGCTTTTAACTCCTCCCCATTCCATCTGATTGTGTCCCCTAAAGTCTCTTTGATGTTTCCTTGCTTCTCTGAAGTCCTTGAGAAGAAAGGTTGAGGGAGACTTGGGAATGTAGGGCCCTTGAAGCCTCTTGATTTCAAATCTGAGTTCTAGTCACAAACTTCAGCACAACGCCCAAAAGTCCACTTCAAAATCTTTTCATGGTTTTATTTTAGCAAATATTTTCTTTGGGTTAAGTAGAAGAAGAGCCTTTCCAATTGACTTGGGTTCTTGGGGTCAGTGCTGGTGTTGGATTTTAAGAGAGATTCTGAAGATCAAATCCCTCCCTCTCCCAATCTCCCATCCCATTCAAATTAGAGAAACTAGTTAGGGTTGCTAGATAAACTAATTATAAGATTAGAAGCCTCTTCTTTGATGAGATAATCCATGGAGTATAAAATAGGGTTAGTCAGGGCTGGCTGGGTGGCTCAGTTAAGTGTCCAACTCCTGATTTCGGCTCAGGTCATGATCTCATGGTTCATGAGTTTGGGCTCTACGTTGGGCTCTGTGTTGATAGCACGGACCCTGCTTGGAATTCTCTCCCCCCCCACCTCTGCCCCTCCCTTGCTCATGCTGTCTCTCTCTCAAAAATAAATTAACTTAAAAAAATATGGTTAGCCTGGGGAATAAAAGACTCAGAGATTCTATAACTGTCTTTAAATATATGATGGATTTTTAGGTATCATAGGGATTAGGTCTTCTGCATCTGGGAACTTACAGGGAGATTAATTTCATTCTATGCAGAAAATTCTCAAAATCAAAACTTTGTAAAGGTGACCTTGACTAACTCAGTGGGCTCCCTTTTATTGAAGTATACTATTTAAGTATAATCTGACTACCACTTTATAGGGATGTTTCAAGGGGCTTCAACAATAGTTGTAAATTGTGAGTCGAGTTTCAATACTCCTTTTCAGTTTTTGGTTTTTTTAATCAAGAGACTGACAAAATAGCTAACCACTCTATAGTCAATGCTTAAGGAGCAGAATATTGGTGGGGTGATTTAGGTTCTGATTCTCAACTTTTTACCTTTTCAATTAAAAAACATAGTATTTGCAATTTTTTTGCCAGCTTGTAAAGTGACACTATATTGATGTGTTAGAATATTTATATATTTATTTTAATAGGCAATACATGTTTTTAGGAAGAACATTTGTGTCTACTTTTTAGGACACTATTTTACCGGCATCAAGGCATTTATAAAATTAATGTATAGTCCAAAGTTTTTATTGAGCATAAACTTAAACCAGGGTAGTTGGATGATTTCAGGAAAGGCACAGAGAATTTTTGCTCTTCTAATGTATGCTATTCTTGGAGTATTGGTATTTCAATGCTGACTGTTATGAAAAAGAGAACAATTTAAGCTCCATTGTGATATTTTTTTGAACCTGAAAAAGTTATTGCAAGGGTTTATTAGAAGAAGAAACTGGAGAAAATAGACAAAATTTTTGAGAATGAAGTTTATAGCCCTACTTACATTTTATTAAAATGCTATAATAATTAAAGCAGTGTAATACCAATACAAAATAGATTGGTAGATTGATGGAAAAGAATAGAAAGCCCCCAAATAGATCCTGTTGTATAAAATAATTTAATATATTTCTAAGGAAGTATCATAAATCAGAAAGGTTTATTTAGTAAATTTTAGTTGCACGTACCTACTCGGCAATAGAAGATAGTGAAAAAAAGAACAGATTTAGACTCACGTTTTGTACCATTTTTCAAAATATATCCCCTGTTAATTAGTTAAGTACTATTAATAAAACCATAACAAAACCTAGGTTAAGGCAGAGGCATATTTTATCTCTGAGGGCTAGGAAGGCTTTTAAAGTTAAAAAGTGATAGAAAAGGGGCACCTGAGTAGCTTAGTGGGTTGAGCTTCAGACTCTGAGATTTCAGCTCAAGTCATGATCTTCCAGTAGTGGGATTGAGCCCCGTGTCGGGACCCACTTAATATTCCCTCTCCCACACATACCCCCACATGCGCTTGTGTGTACATGCACACGTGCTGTCTTTCTCTCTTAAAAAAAAAAAGTGATAGAAGAAATAACAGAGGGAAAGAAAAATGTTTGTGTTGCGTAGAAATCTAAAACATTAAGAAACAAGTTATGTAATTAAAAGGAAAATACAATATATTGTATAATTGGCAATATGTACAACAAAGAAGTGCTTAATTTCTTTACCAGAGAGAGCTCATTCAAATTCACAAGAAAAATGACTAAAACCAACCGGGCGGGAGGCATGAACACACAATTCATAAAGGGAAAAATCAAATGGCAAATAAACATATGGAAAAATGTTCAGGCTCATTAAGAAATGTGCATTTAAATGTATAATTTCACCTTCTAAATTATCCAAGATTTAATTGTTTTTGAAGAGTAATCACACTGATGAGCGAGCAGAGGAAAGCAATTTAGTAATATGTGTCAAGAGTTTAAAATGTCAATATTCTTTGGCTCTCTAATTCTGTTTCCAGAACCTGTCCTGAGAAAATAGTGCAAAGTAGAGCAACAGTTTTGCCTCTCTGCAGAATATTGAAAGTCATGAAACATTTTTTAAAACCAAGAAATAAGGCAATAGTTAAGTAAACCATAGCATCTTCATATTAAGGAATATTGTGATGCTATTAAGATTGTGCTTTTGAGCAGTTTTCAATAGGGGAAATGCTTATATATAATTCTAGGCAAAAGGATAAAAGTATGTAATTCCTGGGGCACCTGAGTGGCTCAGTCAGTTAAGCGTCTGGCTTCAGCTCAGGTCATGATCTCACGGTTTGTGGGTTCGAGCCCCGCGTCAAACTCTATGCTGACCGCTAGCTCAGATCCTAGAGCCTGCGTCATATTCTGTGTCTCCTTCTGTCTCTGCCCCTGCTCACGCTGTTTCTCTCTCTCAAAAATAAATAAAAGATTAAAAAAATTTTTTAAGTACGTAATTCCTTACAATATTCTTTCCAAAAAAGGCTAGGGAGAAGGTCATTGAAATATTAACAAAAATCACCATCTGGGCCAGGGATAATATCACTACATTTTGGACCATGTTGATAGACCCAGCCAAATGTTTATTCTTTGCCTCTGTTTTCTCTTGAAGCCATGTGGTTAACCACAAATTCTGTTAACTCATAATTTCCTCAGTCAGATGCTAATCAATTTAATTTGCTTCCTTCTTTCTTTCCATTAGGAATGTCAGCAGGTAACCTTGATTGTGCTTGAGACTTTTGGCCTCTGAATCAGGTTTGGGAATCTCTTTAAATTTTTGAGAAATTCATTTACAAATAGATTTGGATGAAGTTCTGAGGATGACCCCATCACTGATTTTTTTAAGTTGATTTCTCCTAGCTTTGGTCTTATAGACTATCACCCTCTCAATTGGTCTAAAATTCTGGGACTGTATTGATTTGGAGCATGCAGGCTTACTTGTGGTGACTACATCCTCTGTTATCTTTTAGCTTGCTGGTCCCCCACTTAACCTTGATTTTCCCTTTCCTTGGCTTCAATGTCAAGTTTGGCTCTTTGGAGGACCGCATGTGTGGGAGGAAATTTTCAAGCAATCTGATCCAGTTTAGAAATCTTGGTCTTCCAAGCAGAAAGGCAGGTGGGTAAATCTTGCTGTTTGCTCATGGCATGCCAGGGAACACATGATTTTTCTTTTCTGAGCCATTTCCTGTCCTGTCAGACAGAGAAGGGAATCGTGGATGCAAAAGACCTATTTCACTGGTCGTAACAGGAATGAGGTTGGTTTGCCGTGTGTTTTTCTTTGCAAACTCATGCTGACTTCTGGTAATCACTGTATGCTTTCCAAGTGCTCATGAACTTCTGTTTACAAATCCTTCCTAACGTTTTGCTAAGGATACATGCAATAGCACTTTTTGGGTCATTTTTGTAAATCAGGAAACCTGCTCATGTCCAGTTTTATTTTTCATGTCTTGCTCTTCATGATTTCTCAAAAGTTATCGTAATGTACCCGCATATTATTTTAGCCCCCTGAACATCGTTAATTTGGGCATAAATTCATTTTGCACGATTAGATGCTTTCTTTAAAATTTACCTTATACTAATGTCTGATTTTTTACCAATGATGCTTATTTTGTCCTTTTCAGATAGAAGATCACTTTTAAATATAACTTTAAAAACTTTAAGTTTATTTATTTATTTTTGAAGGAGAGAGAGAGAGAGAGAGAGAGAGAGAGAGAGAGAGAGGTAAGAATTGAAGCAAGCTCCAGGCTCTGATCTGTCAGCACAGAGCTTAATGTGGGGCTTGAACCCACAAGCTATGAGATCATGACTAGAACCGAAGTCGGACACTTAACCAACTGAACCACCCACGGTGCCCCAGATAAAAGATCATTCTTGATGGAAAAGATAAAGCCACATTGGAATGAAGTAATTGTTTTTCTGTGTAATCTGTTTATATTATACCATCTTCTCCAATAGATTTAAGACCTATTGTGTTCTTACTCTAAACATAGTCAGTTGACCTAAACATTTTTTATAAATCTCAGCTACCTAATGCTTCTTGGAGATTTGTGAGTTTTTTGTTATGAACTTAGGAAAATTTTTGACCTTGGTTTCCTCATCTGTAAAATGAGCATAATAATAGTATTTTATATTATATTGTTCTTAGGAAGATTGAATGAGTCAATATTTGTGGAAGGCCTAGAGAATCAGCACTACCTATATGTTAAATACATGTTCTTAAAAAAGGTATGCTTCTTAGAGAACCTCTCCCTCCACTTTGCAGATACCATCTGTTTTGTTCAGTAATTGGGATTTTCATAGGTGAATGGTTAGAATTTATTTTCTCATTCATGAATGCTATAGAGTAGCCTCAGCTACTTACGAAGCATATAAAATGTATTTGATCACTTGGTGCATGTTCATTTGTAAACTCTTTAAATCGCTTAAATCATTTTTATTGTAGCTCACTAAACTTTTCATAGTGTTTATTAATGATAACTTTTGAAAATGTTTTTATGAACTCTATGTGTTCTGGCTTTTGAATACATTTTCTTTTTCATTTTTTTGAACCAAATAAATGACACCATTTGTCATTCTTAAAGAGAATAATAATAATTTAGTACAAGGCTTGTTTTCTTCTCCACTGATATGTGCTTGAATGACAAAGTGATTTAAATCTCATCCACTAAGATATATTTACAAAGTGATTAGCAAATTTATGTACTGATGATTTTCTGATTATTTAATATAAATCTATTTCTTCAACTTTTATGTGAAACATATTTCTCGTCCAACTTTGAAATTCTGCATATTTAAGTAAATTTCCCCAAACCAGACTTTCACGGTTTCTATCTTGATTTTCCAACTTTGATTAAATAACTTTACTTAAAAACTAGTGCTGGTCCCTTTTTTATCAGCTTAGGAAAAGAAGCTGAAATGTGTGTATTTGGCACATATGTTTTTGATGCAATCTCTGTATGTCTAAATGCACAAGTATATATTTTGTCTCTTTTTCCTTTGGAGGAGATGTAAGACTCAGTTTGTTGAAGTCCCTAAAGTTCTTCTTCCCCTCCCACACCAGAGAAGCTCTGCAGAAAAATGTATAGAATTTTTAGTGATTTAGAAGCTACGGGGTTCCCTGACCTTGGAGGCAGGCGTTGGCTAAGCGAAGGGTAGAATATTGCATAAGTACTTAGGAAACAAATCATTCAGCTCTGTAAAAGTAGGTGAGGTATTTCCAGCTTTCAAGCAGGATGACAACAAAGGACAAGGTGGGCCTGTTCTCTGGTGGCATTTATTGTCCATCCAAATGAACAGTGAGGAGAGGAGTTAACAGCGCTTCGTGCTTAATGCTTACAGTACACTCATTACCTCTGTGGGGAACTTGCACAAAAGTGGCCCAGATAGACCCTTAAACTCACTTTTCTTGCTCTGGCCTGCTTTGCCAGCCTTACAAGTCTGAGACTTCCCGGCACAGATCTGACATTGTGGCTAAACAGAAATAGTTGCTACTTCCTAAGTCTATCTCGTGTTTTCTATCTATAGCTTAATCAACAACTAAAGCTTTACTCATTAACATACTGGATGTCAAAAACCTTTTGTTAATGGACCAGTGACTTGTTAATTAGCATCATAAATGCTGGCAAAGAGAGTGCTTTGGTGAAAAGTATTCATTGCAGGCAGGTTGACTAAAATTCATTAAAGACACGGTGTGGTCTCCATCTTTGCATTAATAGAGTTTCAGAACCTGGCAAGGTTTATACCCTGTCTGCTTAGAGATGCGGCCAGAGGCTTGGTGCCTAGGTGCTTCTGTGTCCGGCCACTGGCTTGGGACCGGATATCTCAACCTCAGCACTATTGACATTTTGGGACAGGTAATCCCTTACTGCGAGGGAGTGTCCTGTGCACTGTAGAATGTTAATAGTGTCCCTGCCCTCTACATCCGAGATACCAGTAGTAGACTCCCCTCCATGTGACAAGGAAAAATGTTGTCCCACGTTGCCAATGTCCCCTAGGGGGCAAAGTGGTCCCAGTTGAGAACCAGTGGTTAGAGGGCACGGGATCTTGCCTGAGGGGACATGGCTCACAGACTTGGAGAACCTAGGGGACATTCCTGAGTTACAGAGTCTATCAGATAACTAGCTTGTGCCTGCTATGCTCCTGGATGTTTGTCCAATACACCTCCGTCCGACGTAACTGGGTTGTGTATCCTAGAGGAGTCGTCTTGCTCTTCCAAGTTGAATGTTCTCTTTAAAAAAATGTTTTTATGTTTTTTTATTTATTTTTGAGGGACAGAGAGAGAAAGAGTGAGCAGGGGAGGGTCAGAGAGAGGGAGGTACAGAATCTGAAGACAGGCTCCAGGCTCTGAGCTAGCTGTCAGCACAGAGCCTGATGCAGGGCTTGACCTCACAAACCGTGAGATCATGACCAGAGCCAAAGCTGGACGCTTAACCAACTGAGCCACCCAGGAAGCCCTGAATGTTCTCGTTAGAAAGTAAGGTATGTGCGCCTCTCGAGCAAGGTGCTCAGCTTGGAGCTTATGTTATGGATTCTAAAATGGCAGTTACACGCATTTGGTATTACAGAAACTTCTGAGTGAAAGCTGACATTCCTCTTTCTCGTGCACACCCCAATGTTACCACCATCCACTTATTTTTTTTTCTGAAAGGTTTTGAAGAAACTCAAAAAATGCAGAGAATAACAGAGCAAGCACCTGTGTAAAACCACAACTTAAAATTGCCAAAAGTATCATATTTTCACATTTTCTCCCCATTTTTAAAAGAAATAAAACATTACACAGTTGAAATCTCTTTGTCCACTTCCAATCGCACCAGGCCTTTCTCCAGAGACAATTCCTATCCTGAAGTGGGTGTGAGTCCCTCATATTTTTTAATGATACATCAATGAATCAGCAAACAATATAAAGTTGATTCACATAAATCCCAGTCTGTGTGCATTGTTATGCAAATTCGTTTCCTTTTTACCTGATTTACCTTTTCTTTTTGTTATGTTTTTGAGATCTTTGTTAATACAGAAAAATATGTAATCACTTTAACTTCTGTGTGGTAATCCGGTGTATTAATACACCATATTTTGTTTAAACATTTCCTACTGATGGACATTTCAGTTCTTTGCAGTTGTTAGTTTTGTAAGCAAAGGAACAGTGATAAAAATATTTATCTATATGTCCTTGTGCATATATGCAAGATTTTCTCTAGGGCAAATAGCTCTAGTCTAGTCACAAAGTAAAACTGTTGCTGAGGTCATATTTTCAAAGTCACTATCTCTGAGCGCACTGCTTTCTAAATTTAAGTGTGTGAGCTCATCTCAAGGAGGAGTTGTGTGTGTCCCATTTCCCAGGTCTTCCCTCTCCCTATTGGGTGATGTGAGCCTCTATGCGACCCACCTGCTCGCTGGGTGTAAATCAGATCTTCCATGAATGATTTGAAGTTGTCCTGAGGCTTCTAATGGTGATCCAGTGGGCGTCTTAGCTCAGTTTGTGGTGTTCTGACTATCCATGCTTTCTCCTTCCACCCGGATGCAGCTGGATGCTGGGGGGAGTCTCCAGCAAGGGCTGCAGCTCTATTTTGCTCTCTATTCACTACTAGGAAAGTCCTTCTCAATTCTCATTCCACACAGTGACCCTGGCGCCTTTCCCTCCCCACAGACCATCACCCTGCCTGCCTTGAATCCCTCCATCCTCTGTGATTTCCTGTTGGAAACTCAGTAAGTCTGAGTCTTCTCACCTCTGTGTTCTTCTGCTCCTTTTCTGGACCCCAGGAATGCGTATCCTGTTTCTGAGCACAGCTATATATATGTTCAGTGCCTTAAAAATATTTACTGATTCTATGTGTTTTGGGGGGTTAGGGGTAGAGGCACAGTTGATAACTTTAGAGTTATTTTGGCCATAAATTCAACATAACCATTTTTAAGATTCTGGAGTCTTTCTAGACCTTTGTCCATATATTTATGCACACATACATACACCCAAGACACACACATACGTGTGTGTTTTCGTGTGTGTATATATATCTTAAAGATAAATGGAATCATGTTATACAGTTGCTACACATATTGTTATACACACTGTTATCAATCAGTGCATTTTTTTTCTTCCTTCTCTTCTTTTTCTTCTTTATTTCTTACATATTATTCTTTGATATTCATATAACAATTTTTTTGGCCAATGCTTTATTCGTTGACATTTAGGTTGTTTCTAACGGTCCACAACTAGAAACTATGCTATAATGAACATACATTTATGTGCATATATATTTTTTTCTGAACATGTGTAAACATTTTTGCAGTGTAGATTCTCCAAAGTGGAGCTTATGATACAAAGCTCATGATTAATTTTGAGACTCTATTAAATTATCCTTTGGGGTGCCTGGGTGGCTCAGTCAGTTAAGTGGCCAACTTCGGCTGAGGTCATGATCTCGCGGTTCGTGAGTTCGAGCCCCGCATCAGGCTCTGTGCTGACAGCTCAGAGCCTGGAGCCTGCTTCAGATTCTGTGTATCCTTCTCTCTCTGCCCTTCCCCTGCTCACTCTCTGTCTCTCAAAAATAAAGAAACATTAAAGAAAAATAAATTATCCTTCAAGAGGGCTGTGCCAGGTGTGTCTCATTTCCCACAAACCCCAGACCATTCCTGCCTAGACTTTATCACAAGGTAAAATTCTTACAAGATGACAATATCTCACCACACCCAGCACAGACGGAAGATGCTTCTGTGCTGGGAGGCATGTGGCGGGGAGCTGTGTGGGCCTCAGACATCTCCTTACCCCAAGAGTGAAGAGAGAAATATCTTAGCACCTGTCACGCATTCCCAGTCCAACCACAGGTGAGCTCTGTCTCAAACATCATAATATCAACCTTGAACCTTTGTCCACTGGATGAGTTAAAATATGCCATTATTATTTTAACGTACATGCCCTTTGTTTCCATAAGATTGCTTGTCTTTTTATGTCTTTTTTGACCATTCATATTTTTTCCTCCAAGAATACCCTACGTGCCTATCTCTTATTTCCTATTGGTATGTAGAAACCCTTTTTCATACCTTGTATATATCCTTTATTTAAAATATGGATATAGTTCTATGTATCTTTTTTAACTTTCACATAGTATAATTTGCCATAAACAAATTTAGAATTTCTGAACCATAAAATAATTTTTGGTTTTTGGCTTTAGGGGCTTAGAAACTGTATGTATGTATGTATGCGTATATGTGTGTATGTATTTATTATTGAAGTATAGTTGACATACAATGTTATATTAGTTTCAGGTGTACAATGTAGTGATTCCACAATTCTATATGTTGTAGAAATGTTTTTTAAATTATCAAATTATTTAAAATAATTATCATTCTTTTAATATCTTTTTAGTATTAGAACTTCCTCTGAAATATGGTCTAGGGTCCAATGTGAAATAGAAATTTAAATTATCTTCTTTTGAAGTGTCCATCCTAAGGTCATTTATTATCTGATTTGAATGACACCTTTATTATTCTTTTTTTAAATTACTTTTTTCTTTTATTCATTTTTGACAGTGAGGCAGCGAGAGACAGTGTGAGCAGGGGAGAGGGAGACACAGAATCTGAAGCAGGCCCCAGGCTCTGAGCTGTCAGCACAGAGCCCGATGTTGGGATCGAACTCACCAACAGTGAGATCATGACCTGAGCTGAAGTTGGATACTTACTGGACTGAACGCACCCAGGCACCCCTATACCTTTATTATTCTAAATCTCCATAAATTCTTCCAAAATGCGCCACCTATAAGACCACTAGTTTTACAGCACATTTTATTTTTATTTATTTTTTTAAAAAATGTTTTATTTATTTTTGATACAGAGAGAGACAGAGCATGGGGGAGGAGGGTCAGAGAGAGAAGGAGACACAGAACCGGAAGCAGGCTCCAGGTTCTGAGCTAGCGGTCAGCACAGAGCCTGACGCGGGCCTCGAACCCACAAACATGAGATCTGACCTGGGCCGAAGTCAGAGGCTTAACCGACTGAGCCACCCAGGCGCCCCTACAGCACATTTTAAAATCTGGTGGATACTAAGACTTGTTTTTCTTCCCTTGAAACCATAGCATACTTGCCCTCCAACATATCGCCACGCTGAGCAGCAGAGAATAAGGGCGGGGCACCAGTGCACTTGTGACGGAATGGATCG
Source organism: Suricata suricatta (assembly GCF_006229205.1). Classification (NCBI taxonomy): domain Eukaryota; kingdom Metazoa; phylum Chordata; class Mammalia; order Carnivora; family Herpestidae; genus Suricata; species Suricata suricatta. The sequence goes on along the minus strand of NC_043703.1, from coordinate 135,793,936 downwards.
GAGGGGTTGGTGCCCTGGGACAGTGCTAAGAATGTGATTGGATAGGGACCAGAGCAGTGCTCTAGAGGAGGAACTGATCACTGAGGACCAGGATGTAGAAGCTGTTCTTGAGATTCTGGTCATGTGGCCTATGCCCGTTGATATGGTAGGCCTGGGGACAAACTGTTAAAACAACAAGCCCCTCCCAGAATCAGCAGCTGGTGGGGCCTAAGGAGTATTAGGGTTATAGTGGAATTGACTTCAAGTTGGAACTGACTTGGTCTCTGAAGATTTTTGGACTTATAATCATCAGCTATGCCCAGGCCTGCTTTAATCCAAAACTGCCAGGGCACCTGGGTGGCTCAGTCAATTAAACATCCGACTTCAGCTCAGGTCATGATCTTGCAGTTTGTGAGTTCGAGCACTGCATCAGGCTCTGACCCTGGAGCCCGCTTCAGATTTTGTGTCTCCCTTTCTCTCTGCCCTCTGTCCCGCTCACACTCTGTCTCTCTCTGTCAAAAATAAATAAAATAAAATAAAAAATAAATATTAAAAAAAATTGCCTGGGGGCTCCTTAGTGGCTCAGTTGGTTAAGCGGTGGAGTTTGGCTTAGGTCATGATCTCATGTTGGTGAGTTTGAGCCCTGCATTGGGCTCTGTGCAGACAGCTTGGAGCCTGGAGCCTGCTTCCAGTTCTGTGTCTCCCTCTCTCTCTGCCCCTTTCCTGCTCATGCTCTGTCTTGCTGTCTCTCTCAAAAATAAATAAAACTTAAAAAAATGAAAAAAGATAAAATTACCTAGTCCCACCCATGCACAGAGAAGGTGAGCCAAAATATTCTAGAAAAACCATCATAATTATAGGACCTAGTATAGAAACATAGGGTATGGGCCAGGGTGCTGTAACAGACCTAAACATTTAACTACTTGACCCATATTTCTCTCCCATGTAACAAGGCAGGTAGGAATCTCTGCCCCAGGGAGTCATTCATGACTTAGTTCCTTCACTCTTAGTTTTCTACCACTTTGGAGGGTGGCTCCATTCACGTGATTGAATCTGATTTCCCAGCACCAGGTTTTTATTCTGACTTACACGACAGGGCAAAGAAAAAGAAGTTTATGGCCATAGCTTTATGCAATGCATGCTGGGAAATGTATATTTAGCTGAATAGTCACTGTCTTGCAAAAACTCAGTGTGGGGGGAGGGGTTGTTCTTTAATTAGAATGAAGACAATGAAATGTATCCTCAGGAGTACGTAACCATCTCTGCCTCATCTAGATCTCAATTCTGATACCAAAAAAATTAAGAAAAAATATATTCGCATGCTACAAAGTCAACACATACACATATATGCATATATCTAGATCAATCTAT